>NW_012121598.1:2749946-2799155 GCF_000951035.1 Colobus angolensis palliatus | reverse complement strand
GTGACAGCTCCCTCCTTTTCCTTCCTGTTGCAAGTTCCTGAGCAGGGCTGGTCTTGCCCCATAGACCGGGTTGTTTTTTCAGCTGATTATGAAGCTTACAGTGTTCCCACTGCATCAAAACAACAAGCTTTCCCCTGCAAACCTTATCCCTGGATGAAACGTGACATCTTCCACTGAATGTTTTCTGGACCTGCCCGGTCATTCTGTGACAGGCGGCGTGTAGGCAGCATTCCCAGACGTGGATTCTGGGAGACAGCCATTTGAAGGCAGGGGTTAAGTTGGAGAGGGAAAGGGGGAGGGGGAGCAGTGTTTCAGCTCATGTTGATTCTGTCAGATTTCAGCTGAGGTTTGTGAAGAGATAATTGTGATATTTTCTCCTCCTTCACAGCCTGGTGGTTCCTGTATAATTATATATGCCTGAGCTTAATATTATTTCAGAAAGAAGAAAAGTATACAACAGATTTTTAGCCTCAGGCTTCTGATGATTGTGTACAGATTTTCCTCTTGCAAATAATTTAGTTTTTTTTTTTCCCTTTGCAAGGAGTAATTGTAGGGACGTGGCTCAAGTGGATGGCTGGCCTTTGGGGGATTTTCTCGGGGTGAGAAAAGAGTCACCAAGCTAGGGGCATATGTCATTCGTGACCTGAAGAAAACCACAAAAGTGGTCCTCCTGTGTTTTAGACAGCAACCAGGGAAATGAAGGATCTTTCTGCCGTAGGCACCAGAAGCTAAAGGGGTTGGCTTGCAATAAAAATCCCATTTGAAAAAATTCCTTGCCTTTTGGGTAACCCAACCAATTTGTTAAAATTTTAGGAACATTTCCAAATATCATTTAAGTTTTGCCACTTACATTATTAATATGATTAAATATTATTAGGTTATGTTTATTATGTTACACTGAATTATTATGCTAATTATTAATACATTGCCTGGACTAGAAAATAAAAAAAAGCACCTCAAGTTGAGTGAAATTTTCATATTGATGCTATACCATTATTGAACCAGAAAGAGAAGTCGCACGCAATTAGGAAAAGAAAGCCTAGTCCAAATGTTTTTATTGATATCATTAATACATGTACTCAAGATTGCTGATAAAAATTTTAATACAACCTGACGATAGAATAAATTATACCAGTAATACAATTATTTCAAGTTAATTAAAATACTATGGGCATATATTTTTCTTAAAATCGAGGATGTAACCCTACCTTCCTATTTACACTATTTAGAGTTTAAATTACCATGTGATTAACTTTTACGTATAACTTTGGCTTTTTCTTCTCTTCTAAGCTTTTGTGGTCTATAGTCAACAGAATATTGGATATTCTGGTAAATACCTCACTTTCTATGAATCCGTTTCTGATACGTAAAATAGGGATGATCAGGAAAGCCATTTCTCACTGTGGTTGGGTTTTGCAGTGGTATGACAACGTCAGACCCAAAATGCTTAGCAGGAAAGCATGGTGGTATGAGTTCAGGCTCTGACGCCAGGCTTCCTGGTTTTGAATCCCGGCTCTGCATGAGACCTTTGGCAAGTCGCTTAACATCTCTGTGTCTTGGATTCCCCATGTGTAAAATGGAGATAAATATATCACAAAGGGATATTCTAAGAAGTATATGTGATAATAATATCATAGAGGGATGTTGAAAGTCTTCCATGAATTCATAGAGGTAATGGTTTTACAACAATGTTTGGTACACAATGCTCACAATATGAAATGTTTATAATATTATTAGCAGACTATTTGGCATGCTGTAAATGCTCAATAAATAGTAGTATTTGTCATTTTTACAAACATCCTCACCCACACACGTCCACAAAGCAGAATGCCCTTACTTCCTATTCTACTCTCTGCCATTCATGTTATTTCTCTCTTGCTTGCCCTTACATTGATCTTGTTTCCAAGTCTTATTGCTGCTTCTTTCACATCTCTTCGATTCCGTTTTATTGCTACCACCACCAGGTTTTCAAACTTAAAATATCATGATAGCCTTCAAACTGCTATTCCTGCTTTCAAACTTTTCCCACTTCAATCCATCCTTTGTGGTATAAAAAAACATGATTTTTTTTTTTCCTGCTCACTGACTACTTGAATCCATTGTCCAGATTCCTTATCAACTGAAGCTTTCCATTGGTAGTCCCCAAATATGTTCCATTATCCAGTGCTCCAGCCAGGCTAATTGATTCCCAGTGATCATGATCACTTTTCCTTTGTCTGATGTTTGTCTAACTATTTGAATCCTACCCGCTTTTCTACTTAAGTTTCTCCTCCTAGCCCCTAGGCTTTTCTCATTATGTTGATTCCTGTAGGTCTTTCCCACACCTTTTATATACTTGCCAATAGGAACAAATACTATGTTGCATCACTTTATAATTTACATTATGTATATGCCTTTTTGCCACATTTTGTATATGCCTTTAAGGATCTGGATCACTTTTGACAGCTCTCTTGGAAACCCTATGTTGCCCAGCATAGTGACAAACAAAATGGTAGGTATTTTAAAAAATTCTTAGAACAACTACCATATCTAGCTGAAACTACTCAGTTTCCTTTTCCAACTCAATTCAGCATCATTTTCTCCTTCTTATGTGCTGTGTGTAATGAGATTTGCTTTGAGTTATCAACACTGCAGGGAAATGTTTAAATTAGAAGGAAAAAACCCACCACCAATTTCTTTGAAAATGGAATAAAAACACAATTTTTTTTCTATATTCTATTACCAAAATATCTAAATCCAAAGCTATCATCTCAACAATATCACATTTTTTTCTTAAGAACATAAACTTGGTTTAGGAAATGTACTTATAGAAAGTAATTAAATGGAAACCAAAATCCCTACAAAACATTACTGCATAATATTTCTTGCAACAAAAAGATTGCCTAATGCTTAGAAACTGACAGAGTACTAGAAAAGACCAGTTATCCACCAGTAAAATTCTCACTGGACTTGGGAATTTAATAGCAGCCCTTTAAAAATGAGGAGTCAGGAAAGAGGGAGGTGAGAGGGTTTATAAAGTGTGGAAGTGTTTGTATGGGAAAAAGGCATTGGAAATTCCTTTTGTTCCTCATACTCAATCCCTTAACTACTTTAATCCCTTGAAGATTTTTCTTGTGCTCATCACGGGAACAGAAAACCTACTAAGCCTCATTGAGAGTCTACACTGCTAGGAAGAAATCATTAAGGCAATGCTTTTCCCATGTGCATTCTCCCCCATGTTTTGCTTGCTTCCTGTTATGCATTAGCCAAGACTCCTGACCTCGGTTCTGTGATCAGGCACAGCACTAAGAAGGCAAGGATGGACACACTGAAATCATGAAATCATGCCCTCTTAAGAAATTTCTTAAGGACTGATTACTTCTCAGATAAGGTGCCATGTTCTCTGTGGTGAAGTTAGCATCTGTGTGTGTAAGACACTCACGAAGAACACATTACTATTCATAGTGTGGTGTGTGGGACAGACCCTCAACAGGTGTTCACAATGGAACACAATGAATATTTCCTAACAGTATTTATGGGAAGTTAAGGGAGCACAGAGAAGGGATTGACTAATTCTATTTTGCTCCAGGGTGGCCAAGAGGAGGGAGTGATGCTCCAGAAATGCTTCACAGCCAGTATGCCATTTGAACAAGGTCTTGAAGGATGCACAGAATTTCTCCAGGTGGAGAAGAATAAAGGCAGTGGACAATGTGTCCACAGGCGAGAAATGACAGCAAGAACTTGATGCTCTGGGAAACTGAACAAGGACAGGGACTGGATGTCAGGGGCTGCTTTACAGAAGTTATCAAAACCTCACAATTTCCTAGAACAATACAACTCCCTTCGTCTGGAAGAAGAGGGGTTGGTAACAGCTGCTAAGCATTAGACTTCAGCTTCAAGTCCAGGTCAGACTTCAAGGCGGTTTGTTGTAGACCACATGAGAAGGGATGTGATCGAGCACAGATGGAAGTATGGCTCAGCAGAGGAAGAACATTTCTTTCTCTGAAAGTGTTGAGAAGGAAAGGGCAGATGCAGGTATGGAGGAGAAGGAGGTTGACAGAGGAATTTATATTTATGTGTAAGGAGATTGGTGGGGTCATCTGTTGAAAGTGAAATGGAAAAGGCTGGGGTAAGAGAAGGATAAGAGTTTTGAGTAGTAGACATGGAGAATAATAAAGGAAGCCTCTATGGATTGTCAAGGCAGGCATAGCAGATGGTTAAGGGGACCAGGGGCTTTGGAGTTTTGGGATGGGAAAGCAAGGAAGGACTATCATCACTCAGCCATTAATTTAACTAACAGTTAAACACACACCATATGCCAGGTGCTATGCCAAACACTGATGAGCCAGAGAAAAATAAAAGAAGCCCTGCCCATAAGAGTTTACAGCTGATGAAGAAGTTACAGACTTATCAACAACTCTGTGCAAGGGTTACAGGTGCTGAGATAAAGGTGTATATGCGAAAGATGTGGAGCGGGAATTTCAAAATAAGTGGTAAGGAATTCATTCATGTGGAGGAAAAGGGTGCCAGGAAGGTCTTCAAGAGGTGATACTATAAAAACGCCCTTGTTCTGAGGACCTACTTGCCCATATAGGGATGAAATGGCCTGATGGCTCTGCCCAACTTCCCTTCAAATCATTAGCCAAAGGGAAAAAAAAAGAGAGATAGAAAAATAGAGATAAGGCCAAATGTAGCAAAATAACCATTAGTGAATTTATATGGGTGTTCATTATAATATTTTTCAACTTTTCTAAAAGTTTGTTTTTTTTAAACTAAAAAAGGAGGCAACAAAAAGATCATACCTTAACGTGAGAATTGCACTGCTGTAATTTATTTCCTGCCAGTACACAAGGTCTGAGGGTGGAGGCGGGGCTGGAAGATGGGTACTGCCACAAGACCAGTGAGGACAGCCTGGAGGCAACACTCGACCTGGGTGGGAACTGCAGGAACCCACATTCGGAATGGTTAGAACCCCAGGTACAAGGGGGAGGATGGGGAGAGAGGAGACTGAAGAGGCAGAGAGCGTCCAGACATGGGTAGGAAAAGGACCATTTGCTAGGTCAGGGAACTATGACATCAAGGTGTTAGAAGAGATTCTTCCTTTCCAGTCTTCAGAAGGTCTCACTCTGCAGGTTCAGGCATGCCTTTGGCTTCTTGAAGTGAAGCACACAGCAGAGAAAGGGGAGTGGAAGCTAGAGTGGCATTTATCTCATTGATTTTGTAATTTCTAAGATGTATGAAACCAGGGTAAGCAGCTAGGAGCAGAATAGAGCCCATATATTACGCAGCTCTTTATACCCGAGATGTTGGAATAGTGTATACATTATAAACAGTGGAGTGGAAATTAGATGACCATGACCAGGCTGGAATAGGTCAGACTGTTTTTTGTCTTAATGTTTTCCAGTGTTAGATCTACTGGCTGTTTATACTACAAGAAAGAACAAGCTGATCCAAGTTATTTGAAAGCCATTAATAGTGTGCATTATTTTAGATTATTATTTTAACAGAGTTAATTCCAGGCCACCAGGTACATGAAAGGGGAAATAAAGTCAGTGAAGTTCAGTCTAAGTGATACTTTTAAGTAATCTTAGAGATGAAGAAATACCCCACAGCTGTACTCGGAGGCATTCATTTTTCCAAAGCAATTTTCAAGAAAATTTTAATTGTTTCAGAAAACTTTAAAGAATTCAAATATTTTCATGTAATAATAGTATAAATAGTATATATTCATTCAGAGAATGAACAGAGAATAAATATATAGGAATAAATAGAGAAGGAAAAACGTTCCTGTTCTCGGTGCCTGCCCAAGTGCAGCTCTAGGACCCTGGGAATCTGCATCAGTGCTACAGTTTACGAAGCTCTCTAGGTTCTCACAGGATTCACCCTAAATGTTATAGACTGAATGTTTACATCCTCCCAAGTTCATATGTCGAAATCTGATCCTTAATGGGTTGGCATTTGGAGGTGGGGCTTTGGGAGGTGAATGCTGTTATAAAAGAGACACTGGCGAACTCCCTCATCCCTCCTGCCACGTGAGGACACAGCAAGAAGATGGTCAGGAAGTGCGCTCTCACTGGACATCAAGTCTTCCTTGGTCCTGGACTTCCCAGCCTCCGCAACTGTGAGAAATAAATTTCTATTGTTTATAATTATCAGTTCATGGTACTTTGTTAGAGCAGCCCGATCAGACTAAAACACTGTCTGAAGGATTATTTGATGGGAATACCTCAGAGGGGATAGTGTGTTCTCAGTACCTCTTATCAGAATGTATTTTCTCCAGCCCAAGTCGGCTGCCCTCTTCAGGCAGCCCTCTAGGAGGCCTGAGACCTGACATGCTTGAGAATATGTGTAGCTCTACACAAATCTACGTGACTTTGTGTTTGAATGGTGTCTGTACTTACCCCTAGTGTTATGTACAATTATTTAGTGTTTCAGAAAATCAAAACCTGTTGATGATGGTGATGGTTCCAGTTATTCTTGCTTTATAACAAACCATTCCAGAATTTAATGGTGTAAAATAACCGTTTTCTTATGCCCACGGAGTCTGTAGGTCAGGAATTTGGAAAGGCCATGGCAGAAGGGGCTTGGTTGTGCTCTGCGGTTTCTGGTGCTTCAGTAGGGAAGATGTGGAGGCTGAAGGTGATGGGATGGCTCAGTGCTGGACGCTTCTGGACTCTTATGCTGGATGAGTGGGCTCATGTGACTCCAAGACTGAGTCCAGTCAGGACTATTGATTGGATTACCTACGAGTGGCCTCTCCATGTGACTTGGGCACTCTCCCAGCATGGTGGCCTCAGGGTAGTTGGACATCCTACATGGTAATTTATTTGGGGTCGTGTAAGAGCCATGTGAAGGCCATGGGATGATAATTTGGAAAGCACTTTTCTTTCAAACACTTAAAATACATTTTAATTGTATTTTGAGTAGCTTCATTTGCTGTTCATGTGAGGAACATACATTCCCTAGATGTAAAAAATAGGGAGAAAGAACAAAACAAGGAAGGAATTCTCATGTGTGGATCACAGTGAGAGCAATTTAGCTGTACTTTGATAACTCTAAGAAAAAAATTCTGTAAGAGCACAGAAATTCGGCACTGTAGTGTACCCACTTAGTGGTATATATACTCATGGTTATTGTCTGTCTTGTTCCCCCTACGAGGCTCTGGTTTCAGAAAGATGCCAGCAAACCAGTAAGGCTTGCTTTGTTTGAAAGCTGCAGTCTCCTCAATTTTCCTCCGAAATAAAAATCAAGGAGTTGGTGACTAAGCAGGAGATTATCCCTTCAGTGTCACAATTTTGCCCTTAGCCAGGCTGGTCATATATATAATTCCTAGCACAATGACTCAACAGGGGCAAAATAGGGATTTTTCTTAGGGCACTAACCTTGCCATTACATATAGAGATGTGTCTGGGCCCAGCTTCCTGAAACAGGAAAGAGATGAATTTCTTGTCTCTTTTCACAGCCTCTTATGGCACAGTGAAGATGTAAACACTATCTGAGCAGGATATCTAAATAGAAGTTTGTACGCAAAACTTCTATTTAGATTTTACAGTTTTATAGGTTGAGATGTCATACAAAATTTCCTTTAACAGCTGGCTAAAAATTTCACCAGAAATGTTCGGGAAATCTGAACTCTCATACTGCTGGGGATATCCATATATTATTGGCAAGCATCTAACTTTAGGATAGCAATGTTTTGCAGTCGAAGAATTGGGACACATGTCTAACAACAGAAAAAACCTGGAACTCTGAGTTTATTCTCAATACTCTTTTCTGTATTATTGCCAAATGCAGCCTCCTGAGGTTGTTTCTTCATCTGCAAAAATGGGAGTGTTATCGGTGATCTAATGCTGACTAGTTATTTTAGGCGAGTCACTATGAGTAAACTATTTTTTTTTGGAAACAGGGTAATGCTCTGTCACCCAGGCTGGGGTGCAGTGGCACGATCTTGGTTCATTGCAACCTCCACCTCCCGGGTTCAAGTGATTATCCTGCCTCAGCCTCCTGAGTAGCTAGGATTACAGGCACATGTCACCACGCCCGGCTAGTTTTCGTATTTTTAGTAGAGACGGGATTTCACTGTGTTTGGCCAGGATGGTCTCACACTCGTGACCTCAGGTGATCTGCCCACTTCAGCCTCCCAAAGTGCTGGGATTACAGGTGTGAGCCACCGCGCCTGGCCAAACATTTCTTAAATAGGGACTGAATGTATTTTCTCTAGCCCAAGTCTGCCCATGCCCTTTCTCTAACCATTACCTTATTATTTGATTTGTTGAAGTTCTGGCTTCCTGAAAAGCTTACAGGATAAAGAAAGACTGGAAGGGAAATGCAGAAAACAAAAGACAAAAGCATAAATAAAGATAGGAAAGGGAAGAAAAGGCAAGAAGAATGAAAAGGAAGATGGATAACAATAGTTTAGAACAATTAAATGTAGAGGAAATGATCTAAAGCCACAAAGAAAAAAAAAGAGAATAGATTTTCTTTGTCCCTGCTTTCTTCCTACTCAAGGGCTGATAACATCAAGCAAGAATCATTCCTACTATGACTTAAAGAAAGAAGTCAAATAAGAAACCCCACCAACTCAACAGGTACATGCTACCACTGTAGGTATGTTTGACAGAGGAAGACATTAAAATAGGAAGAATAACGAACTTCTGAAAGATAAGAGAGGACCTTCTCGGTAATACTCAGCCTTGGAATTGTTACCCATGCCCCCCCACACACTCCATTAAAGTGGGGCAGGTAAATACAGTCCTCCCACGGAAATCATAGTGGGAGTTTTGTAGCAGCCATGCTTGCTGAGGTTATTCGCTGGGCCTGCCCAGCATTTGCCTATCTGCCTCGTTAATGCAGAGACTATGAACTGCATGCAGAGTTGATTGGGGGAACTCAATTCTCAAGATGAGCTTTGAACAACTGCAAAGAGAAAGCTTGAAAACTCTGCAATCAGATGCTCAGCCAGTCCTAATCCTGGGAAGTGGCTAATCACCACAGATTGGCATGTTTCAAGTGAAGAGGCCAGGAGAGGTACACATGGGGCAGGAAGGAAAAGGGAGGCAGAAAGTAGGACCAAGGGAGGGTCTCATTCCGTCTGGAGAGGTTCCCTTCACAGGGATGCTCAGTGATCCACCTACGTCACACGCCAGTGAGGAGGGAGGGTCAGTTCTGCGATACACATTATAGTGACATTTGCATGCTTTTTGAATACTGTGTAGCTGTGATACACGACAAATGGTTCAGTTCACAGTGCAGTGTGGTTTCTAGTCTAAATGATTATTTTATTGTCTTTTTAAGTTAAGAAGATTTCTTAAGTGGAATCATCATTACCTAGAATGTTTCCTGGCACAGGTGGTAGGAGCTCATTTTCTATAAACAGAGCTCAGTTATAAGGTGAGGAATCTTCCAAAATAATCCAATCAAAGCAAATTCTTCTGTTGTGCCTGTATTTGCAAAGCATCAGATAGGCGCCTTAGAACAGTAAGACAAGTGTCATCATTTGATGTGTATGTGTATATATAAATGTATGATAGTTGAGCAGAAATAGCTATAAAAAATAATGGTATCTGCAGTAGATATAATACCATGGGATGAAAATTGTTTTGCTTTGAGGCTCTGTTAATATATTCAATGCCGTTTATCTTCAGATTTGTTCTAACACTGATTTCTGGATTTTTTATTCATAAGAAGAATATCTACATCAAAATGAAAAAGTTTGATGAAGTCTGGTAGTAAAACAAGAATAGATCCAAAAGTCAGAAGACTCAGGTTCTGACCCCACAAGCACTCCTAATAGTCTGAGTGTCCATGGGCAACCACTTTACATTTCTAGGGCTGCACTTCCGCATCTCCAAACAAAAGAGCTGGGTTAGATGAATTTAATTACCACATCCATGTGCCCGTATTTTCTGAAAGAGAGTGACACTTTCTAGCTTTTTTTCTCTTCTCCTATCCAAACTGTTAGAGTATCTTGGAATTTCTAGCAACTAAGTTTTTGAATTACATTCACAGGCTGCCTCAAATTCAACAAAGTGCTGGGATCTTTCGAGGGATGTTGTTTCCAGAATTCTGGTGAAGAACTATGATCACTGTATTCCCTACACTCCCCTCTAGTTCTAATATTCTATGATGCTAAGTTGTATATATTTTTTTATTTCTGGGCACCATTAGGACTAGCAATAGTTTACAAGTGAATGCCTCTTTTCAAAGCTCCCAACCCTATTACGACTGCAGAAACAAAACAAAGCAGAATCCTAATTTTGTTACTTCAGAGATCAATCCAAGATTAATTCAGGATCAGGAAATAAGGTAATTTGGTTCTAGTGACACTGAATTGAGTCAGGATAAACAGTTTACTGGCCAAAAGGAATTACAGATTTCAAGCATCTTACTAGCTGGAACAAAGTAATTTTCCATTACTGAACACACTTAGCCTTTTTCACAGTGAGCAATGTTCTTGGAACATTCCTCCTGGAATTTGTTAGCATCTGTGTAATCTTTAAGGACTCCCATTCCCACTGAATTAAGGGAGTTGATGTTTACCAGGTACCTGCACCGTAACATACACTGTTATATGCCTTATAAGTGTTTTAAAATACATTATCTCATGTGGATCATTAAAATTGCTTTGAAATTTAATTATGAGTACTTTACTCTGATCTTCAATGCCTTCTGGTGTATGGTTTCAACTTACCTTTTGAGCCTACTTCTTGCCAGCATGTAGTATAGCCTATTTCATCCTGGCTAAACTACTTGTTATGCCCAAAATACACATCCTTGATTTGCCATTTCTATAACTTTTATTATTCCATATGATTCATGGTGTGTGTGTGTGTGTGTGCGCGCGTGTGCGCATGCTCGTACATGCATGAATAATGACTGCTTACTTCTATCTCCTTTTTCTCTCCCACATCCTACCCCCTCGATCTAGGTGAAATACCATCTGCTTAAAACAGTCTTTTGTGCTCTACTCAACTCAAAGTTGGCAAAGAGTGGTATCCAGAATATATGCATTGAGTTGAACTGAAGTCATGTATTCTTTAAAGTGTAAGTTTAGAAGAAAGAAACTCCTAAGAAACGATGTAAATATGTATATGTGGAGAATGCCTAATGGGGCAGGTTATTGTTGGAGTGTATTTGGACACATTTAGGGCTCCCTTCAGAGACAGAGGAAGATAAATTCTAAGAAAGATGCACAAAAATTTGTGAACTAATAACAGAATTTTCTGGCCTTCCTGATTGTACAACACTGTCACTAGAAGCCAAAACCGAGATGAACGCGTATGGAATAGCATAGAGACTTGGTTATTTTGAAGTCTCAGTGGTGCACTCAAAGAAGATGGCAGAAATCACAGAAATGGATTTGCCATTGTCATTCTGCTGCTTCTAGTCCTGCCCTTGGAGATGTCACTCAAAGACTATGAGGAAACAACATAGCCACATGCACAGTATTCTGACTGCCAATGTGTGTGTTTGTTGGGGTGGAGGGTGAGGGGATGGGGCAGTGATGGTGGCAGTAACCCTGCTCCAACATTCCGTCTCTGTACGCAGAACTACTGCAACCTACTGCCTTCCTTGTTTGCTTTCCCAGACACCGCAGATACCCACTGATACTCTCTAACATACAGCTCCACTCACCCCATTTTTGCTTCCAGTGAGGCAAGTCAGATGTATAGCTGGGATGTGCAGACCACATCTGAAGACTGTAACAACTGGCTGGGAAGGAGCCTCCATTAATTGCCGCTGTTAGGAATGCCACAAATGAAACGAAGAAACAACTGAGCAGTTTCAACAGTGATCTGTGCAAGATATCTAGGCTGATTCTCCAATTGGGACAGTAAGAGTGTTTGAATAACTCAAAGATCTGTATTAGCATTGCTTTTGAAAACATCTGCTTCCTTTCAGAGACATGGGTTCTAATTCTACTCCTGCCTGCACTTTTGACATTTAGAGCAAAAATCTCTCTGTAACTAGGCAACGTGGTTTTGCTTTGCACAAAAGGACTCTAGCATCACCTTCTCAGGACACAAGCTGGTCATTATTCTTCTTGGACGCACAAACATTCTCACCTTCAAAGTCTCCATTTTCCCACAGATCCAAAGCTTCAGTTCCTCTGTTCGCTTCCTGGAACAAGCTTTTCACTAATACTGTTTTTTTCTCTGAGTTCCTCCCTTCAGGAGAGAATGGGAGAAGCCAGCTCTTCATGCAGTTTGCATAGCTTCACCCCTCACCCAGAAAATCTTAAGGACTGTAGATTTAGCAGGGCAGTGCCAAGGTGTCAAAGCCAAAATGTATTTTAGAAATCTTAATTCTAAAATATATTTTAGAAATCTTAATTCTAAAATATATTTTAGAAATCTTAACTCTAAAATATATTTTAGAAATCTTAACTCTGACGTAGGCAGAGATTACATCATCAGTTATTTGCATCATCATCAAATTTTGTTTTGTTTTGTTTTTGTTCAAGTAGTACAACAGAAGGACGTAAAAGTATGTAAAAGGAAGCATTTGCAACAGGCTACCCCGAACTAAATACAGTCAAGTGCAATCTTTGTATACATTTCTTAGGAAACAGTTTCCCCAGAGAATTGTATATTGGAGATGTCACTGAGCAGGAAGGGAAGAAGAGACCTGTCAGGTAAATCTTTCTTAAACAAACATGCAAGAAAAAAAGTGGTATCTAAAGTTGACCGAGAAAGAAGGTCCACTTTTCCTTTAGTTGCTTTTCTTAGAAAATTAAGTGAATATGGAAACAAACTGATAACTGTGACTGAGAATTCAAAACTGACCTGCTCCATTTTGCTGCAAGAAGACATTAGGCAAATGCTACTGTGTTTCTTTATCCAAAACCTAACTTTATTAAGAAATGAAAGCAGCAGACTTTGCTTACTTTTCAAATGATTTTCATTTCATTTCAAATTTTCATTTGAAAACGTGCTCCCTTATGCTTTCTAAACAAGTGTAAAGAATTAAAATGAAAAATCAACTTTTCAAGATCTTCAGCAAATTTATGAATCACTCTAGATTCAGAAAAATATCACTTCTAATATCAAAAATACTTGTAAAATTAAGTAGATGTTTTAATTGATAAAGTAATGCATATAGTAAAAAAATCAAATATTATAAAAGACTGTCCATCAGAAAGTAAGATTTTCCAAGACCCTAGTCATTTCCTGGAGCAAATTCTGCTAATAGTTACTTCTTTATCTACCCAGAAATAGGGAAATAGATCCCATACAAGCCTTTGCGTCAGCCTGGGTCTACCTGTTTGTCCACATCCATATATGCTTTCCTGTACCTTGCTACTCTTATTTTTTAACCTTAGATACATACTATAGGTTTTTGTGTATAGTTATATATAGATCTGCCATGTTTAAAAAAGTAACTGCAAAGTATCACATTGTGCCAATGTCTGTAATTTATTCAATTAGGTCTCCTCTATTCGTAACACATTTAGATTATTCCCAGGCATTTACTATAACTTTTCCAGAAATATCTCATGGTCCCTTCCAAGAAGTATGACCACATACAAAGTGACTTTACCGATTTATCAGGTTTTATTTTTTTAATTTGTTGATTGGGGATAACAGTAGTACATATCTAAGGCAGACACTTTTGATTGCCTACGCAGCAACTATTTCCTCTCTTTTAAGTGTTAATATTCTTACTTTGTCTTGGTGGCCACATAACATGCTCAGGTAAGTGGAATCTATAATATATTTAAAAAAATGGAGTCCTATAAGATTAAACAATGATTGGTTATAGCAAGATTGACAATGACAATCCCTTTTGGTAATGACCAAACTTAATACGTATCACTTAAGTTGCTCTTCAAGAAGGGACATCAAATTACAATGAGGTTATCTGTTTTCAAATACTCTTACCAATATGTATAATCAAACTTTTCTAATTTGTGGGTAATAAAATTTATTTTAACTTACACATTTTAAATTGTGAGGTTAAACATCTTTCATGTATTTAGAAGCCATTCATATTTTTTCAGTAACCTGTGTATTCATGACCTTTGTTGTTTCCTTTCCTGAAGTTTAAGAATTTTGTATATGTAAAGGAAAATCAGCCCTTTGTCATGGGCTGCAAATATAAATCTGTCATTTGTTCTTTTAGAAATATTTTTGACACATGAAAATTTTTGATTTTTATAAACAAATGTATCAGTTGTCATTTTCTTGTTTACAAAGACCTTCTCCACTCCAAGTTTGTAAATAACAAAAATAAAAACATTGTAAAAATTATGATCCTATCTATTCTTGTAATACTTTAATTTTTTTTAACATTTGATTCATATATGTCTGTATTTAGTCACAGACATAGGTATTTTATTTTTATTTTTCACATTTTTTGCAGATGACTGGCTAGTTTTCCTAATACAATTGTATTGATCAATTCTTGTTTCTTCACTGATTTTAATGTAATATTTATCATATACTAAATATTCTCAATAGACTTGGATCTATTACCAGACTCTATCCTATTTTATTGACACATTTGTATATACTGTGCTAAAATCAAATTGTTTAATGTAGAAATATATTTTTATACTAATTGAGTGATATATCAAATTATTTGTATTTTTTGGAAATGCTCTGACTATTCATATCTGTTAATTTTTTCATGACAACTTTAAAATTTGTTTCTCTAATTTAAAATATTACATTGGTAGTTTAATTTGGATTCCATAAGTTCATTAATCTGAAAATAGACCTATTTACAATACTGATAAACTATGCCCTTTTTAGTCCTCAAGAGCATATTAAAGTTTTCTTCATAAAAGTCATGAAGCTTCCTTGTTAAGCATATTCTTTACTATTTTTGTTGTTATTTAAAAGGATATCTTTTCTTCTTTTATATTTTCTAAACTGTCGTGTGTGTGGCTATGTGTGTTTGTGTGCATATATGTGTGTGTGTGGATCTAGGAAAGTTAAATGACAGCCTCCTATACCTTCTTAAATACAATTTGCTTAATATAATTTAAGCTCTTCTTTTAATACAAATTGCTACACTTATGTGGATTATTGTGACTAACTAATGTGATAAACGATTGCTATGTAAGATATCAAAACAGGCACCAAAAAATGACAGACTGAATCTTTAGATGATAGTTGAGCGGGGAAGGATTGCACAGTCCAACACCAAAATTGGACACAAGTAGCTTTATCCAGTATTGTTTATGAATATTTTTGCTAAAATTCAAAATAAATGCTTGAAACTTAAATTCAGGGGTCTAGTATCACTTCTTTAAGTCTAAGCTACATATTTTTTCACACTTTAATATTTTTGAAATTGAGAAGCATCTTATAGTCCATCTATATATGTTTTGTAGTAATGTTTCTTTTTCCTGCTGAAAAATTCCTTACCATAATACTTGATGGCATGTAAGAATTGAGAAAAATGTTATATTATAACCATATAGGTTTCTGCCTCTAATCCCAGGAAAGCAAGAATAGTTTAGTATATTTATTAATATGGTCAAGTACATCTGTTGTTCAAAGGATAAAATGTAAGAAACTATTAAGAGGTATTGAAAATTTTGGATAAAATATAACATTTTATAAGTCAATAACATATTACATAAAGAATAAAACTTCATTTGCATCATAAAAATATCTCAAACCTACTGCCACTATCATTCTTATAACAAGATATTACAAATATCACATTAAAGTAAGGGTAAAGAAATGAAGCCCTTTGTCACTAAATGGATTACATTTTTCTATGAATCCTAGCCTACATTTAGATAAAAAAGTTTTCATCCTATGATTTAAAAAGGTATACATGCTGAAAAGGAGAACATGCATTATAATTTTTAGATATATTCTCTGTCTTTCTGAATTAAATTGTGAAATACATTTAATAAGAAAACTAGGAAATACAAAAATTAGTAACTTCCTTATATACCTGTAATTCCTACTTCAAAGTTAATATGGAAGAAAAATTTGTCCATGACAAAATTAATGATATTAAAAACCTAGGAAAAAGCTAAAAATGAGTAGAAATGAATTGAAGAAAATCATGAAATTCTGCTAAAATACATAAAGCATATACACATGGAGAATCGTATTGTTTCTTTTTACAGAACTCTTAAGTATTAAGGCATTCAGAACCTACAAATGTTTAACAGTTTTCTTAATTTTGATAGTAGGGCTTAAAAACGTACTACTCAGTTGACTCATTATCATCTGTCTGTGCTCAATCACTTTTTTCTTTAAATGTCGGCATAACTTTTTAATTTCTGCTTTTTGCTTTTCACTAAAGGAAAACAAATCAAATTGTACAATTTCTTCAATGCTCTGATCCACTGCAGGGATTGCATACGTCCCAATATACAGAGTAGCGTATTTCAGGTGAATCTGCCATTCGATACAATTTCAATACAATTTCAACAACACAGCCTGATGCTTTCTAGGATTATACACATTACACAGGGCATTCTCTGCCTCTTAATAGTATGTAGCTGTTATCTTTCTGTCACTTTTGTCACTCATTATTTTCCCCTCTCCTGTCTCTGCTTCTAACTGATGCCACCATGCTGATCACCATCCTCTCTTGTGCATGTTTTGTAGCTGTTTGCAAAAGGCAAGCTTAGTATTTCTCATCAAGGGGCTCTTCCCATCCACAGGGCAAAGGAATCGCATGTGTATGCAGCTTATATCAAACTGCATTTGATGCTGAGATAATGCTTTACCACTAAAGAGTTTCTAGCTTTAAAAACAAACAAACAACAACAACAACAAAAACCTAACAGAACTATTTATGAGTTTGAAGGCTTCCTGGAAGCCTGGCCATTCCAGAAGCTCAATTCTGGATAGCAAAAGCTCAATCATGGAGTTATCTTTACAGACAAAGAAACAATACATTGTTAAATACAAATAGAATAAGTGTGTTCATTGTTATTTGAACTTATTTTTGAAATAATTTTAAGGTGAAAATCCTAAGATTGTATTAGAAGGGCACAGAAACCAAATTTTCTAGCAAGAATTATATGCCAGGTACCATGCTGGACACTTGACACAGTCAATATTCATTCTTCATGGTAGCTATGGTCTATAAAGTCACCACAAACACTGCATTAGCAAATACTGAACCATTGCTCCTAGGGGAACTACAGGGTTAGATTCCTGTGAGCCTTTGGTCACATTTTTGTCAACAGATCAATATATAACCTTGTTTGATATGTGTTTCTATTTAAAGGCACCTTATTTAGTTATATACTGTTGGTTCATTAGTGTTAAATACACAGCCAACAGCACTATAACTCAAACCTGAACAAAGCTTATCTAACACACATATTTTCTCCATAATGCACATCACAGCCTTCTTGTGTTTAGGAACATTAGACAGTATGTCAGCACTATGATTGAGAGCCATTTAAAACAGCAAAAAAAGTGAAAAGGCAGCACTAAATAGACTGTGAAAAGGACGTGTGTTTACAGTATTAGAGCTGAAATAAAAAGGCAGAGCATCACCTTGCTCAACCTCAGCTGGTAATGAATGCACAAGGCAACTCACATTTTTCACAACTTTGTGCATATCCAGAAATGACTGCACAAGTGCTACAAACATTGATTTTGAAATTATAAATACATTTTGGCAAGTAGGTGAATTCGCAACTACTAAATCCGTGAATAATGCGGATGAACTGTATTTGAGTTTTCATTTTAGCATTCCCAGCTTACAAATGAAAAAGCTAAGGTGTAGAGATGCTTTTTAATAGAGAGCTTCAAGAACACATGAATAATTTGCAAGGTTTTGTTTGTGTAATTCTAAGACCTTTGCTCTTCCCACATGTTTTCTAAATATTAATAATGAACTTCTTTTTTTTTTTTTTTTTTTGAGACGGAGTCTTGCTCTGTTGCCCGGGCTGGAGTGCAGTGGCCGGATCTCAGCTCACTGCAAGCTCCGCCTCCCGGGTTCACGCCATTCTCCTGCCTCAGCCTCCCGAGTAGCTGGGACTACAGGCGCCCGCCACCTCGCCCGGCTAGTTTTTTGTATTTTTTTTTTTTTTTTTAGTAGAGACAGGGTTTCACCGTGTTAGCCAGGATGGTCTCGATCTCCTGACCTCGTGATCCGCCCGTCTCGGCCTCCCAAAGTGCTGGGATTACAAGCTTGAGCCACCGCGCCCGGCCAATAATGAACTTCTAATTCATCTTCTTTGAAGGAAGTGAATGTAACTGCAATATTTAAAATAAGGTGCAATGCTCACTTAAAACAAGATATTGATTTTCTTGGACTTCTTGTGGTCTTATTTAAGACATTTATAAGTGTTTATAGCAAGAATACACATTTTCATATTATTTTCTCATTATTATTGACTTTCTCTTCAGAGAGATTTAAGAATATATTACGGAGAGAGAAATTATGACAGTAGTCCTCAACCCTGGTTTCACATCAAAATCCCTGGGAAGTTAAAAAATATACATATAAATGTCCAAAGCTGGCCCTGGCCACTTAATCAGAATCCCTGTGGGGAAGACCAAGACATCTGTAATGTATGTAAAAGCATCCCAGTTTATTTGGATGTGCAGCTAGGTTCAGATCTATTGAATTGCAGGATGTAGAAATCATTCAAGAAAATTCACTTTATCTTCTTCAATAAGAGATCAAGAAAGGTATGGAGGGAAAGAGTAAAGATCTATCATATACGGTTGGCCTTTGAACAACATGGGTTTGAACTGAATGGGTCCACTTATTGTTCTGCTCCTGCCACCATGAGACAGTTAGACAAACCTCTCGTCTTCTTCCTCCTCCTCCTCAGCCTACCCAGTGAGAAGAGGATGAGGATGAAGACTTTTATGATTGTGTTAGGCCATTCTTGCATTGCTATAAAGGAATACGTGAGACTGAGTAATTGATAAAGAAAACAGGTATAACTGGCATATGGTTCTGCAGGTTTTACAGGAAGCATGGTGCTAACATCTGCTCGGCTTCTGGAGAAACCTCAGTATGCTTAACCATTACGACAGAAGATGTAGCAGGAGCAGGCATGTTCATGTGACAAAAGCAGGAGCAAGAGAGAAAGGCAGTGGGGGGAGGAGCCGCACACTTCCAAATGACCAGGTCTCCTGGGAATTCAGAGTGCGAGCTCACTTATCACCAAGGAGATGCTCCAAGCCATTCCTGAGAAATCCGGCCTCATGATCCAATCGCGTCCCACCAGGCCCAACTGCCAACATTGGGAATTACAATTCAACATGAGATTTGGGTGGGGACAAATATCCAAACTATATCAATGAAGATCCACTTCCACTTACTGCCTGGTATATAGTCTCTTCCCTATAATTTTTTAAATAACATTTTCTTTTCTCCAGCTTACTTTATTATAAGAACACACTATAGAATACAGATAACATACAAAACATGTGCTAATCAACTATTTATGTTATCACTAAGGCTTCTGGTCACAATAGGATCTTGGTAACTGAGTTTTGGGAAAGTCAAGTTATACATGGATTTTTGACTGCACCAGGGAGTTGGCAGACCTAAGTAAGCCCCATATTGATTTTCCAAGGATCAACTATAATTACAAAACTGCTTAAAAAAGGATATACATGGTGATCTAGCATCACTGAATTAAACTAAAAGAGGAAGAGTCCTGCAGTTCGGGGTGGAAAAATGATCATCACTCCTTCTTCTTCATTTTAGGTGAAGACAACACTAATTTTGTGGGACCCTGGTAGAAGATTTATAATCACACCAACATGGAAGATAAGATTTTATGCCACTATAAATCCCCAAGGCCAGGGATTATCGCTATTTTGCTTACCACTGAATTCCCAGAGCCCAGTACAGTGCCAGGAACAATGTAAGTCTCATTAGATTTGTGCTGAATATACTAATGAGGCATTGCATTGATTCTGAAATGAATGATGGCAAGGGCCTTTAATCCTTGATTAATTTTCCATTTGTTTATTCATGGATATGACAGCATGCCTTCTGTGTACATATATGCCCTCTGGGTAGCTTTTTACTATGCGGCATACAAGAGAAAGATATGTTTTTACTACTAAGAAGTATATTATTGTTGCATGGGCAAGGCATATGGAATATTAGTAATCCATGTTAAATAATTATTCTAAAAGCACCTCACTGAATCACAAAGATAGTAAGTATTGGGCAATTGTTTAGGCAAAGCTTTGCAATGGCTCTGGGTCTCTAAGTGGCTCCTAGAGAACCATTAAGCTCTGCCTAAGCAGAAAGGAGCAAGTCAATCAAAAGAACATTCAACAAACGAAGGAAACACTAGTGGCATCAGCTCTGTTCTCTACAGGCCTTGCTATGAAAGAGTTGGCATTTTCTCTGGGTTTGAGAAGAATGCATGGGTATTAGGGAACGAGCACCAGCCGTCGATTTTCTCTGCTTTTTGTGATTTTTATTTTCATTGCATATTTGAAGAGTCTCTATTATTTCCTGCAGAGTCAAGTTTCTTTTTATGTGCAGATTCCATCACACATTAAGCATGCTTACATGTGAATAGCTTCAGGTTACAGTTCTATTTGAAGTTTTTCTATGTAAAGGGTGATTCAGCCTTGATTTAAGAAAATTTCTCATTATCTTGCATTTTCCTTGTAAACTGATCTTCCCTCAATTATACCTTGCCAGGTGTACGGGCATGTTTATCTGCTAAGAAGACAGAACTATTTTTATCATACCCTTTCCTAGAGAAGGAGAACTGGGAGTGATAAATACACATGGAGAGTAAATCCATCAATGTTCTTAAGTTCTTGGCACCATAAGCTCATGTATGAGGAGTGCTAGGCTCCTGTATGTTTCAACATTTATATCATCTTGGTTGCTGTCACTGAAAAATGATTTGATTTAACCCTAGCTTTATTGTAGCTGGATTGAGAGTGCCTCAAAAATACTTCCACTCACTGATGGGGAACAGCTTTATGAGTGTATATCTAACTCTGAAGCAAAACAGAGACAAAAAGGATCATTTCCTTAAATAAGAGAAACACCAATGAGCCAATTATAGCACCAGGCCAGTCCTTGAATCTTCCTTTGGACCTTGCTTTCTTTAGAGACAGGCCGGGCACGAGCCACATGTAAAGTCTGCACATCCCACTGGGCAATGGCGAGTGCCAAGGGAAAGCAGTCTACACTTGAAGTGGACCAAAGAATGCCCCCAAAGGATTTCTGTTTATATGTGATGCAAAAACCCTCAACATTATCTAGCTACATCATTCCACAGTTACATTTTTAACACTTGGGAAATTGGAGACGGGTAGGGTTTTGAAGAAGGGTAGCAGAGCAGGCAGGCAGGGTGAGGAGGGGGTCTGGGGAATTCCAGAGACTAGCACAGACTTCAAAGTCCTATTCCTGCTAATCTCATAATGTCCTTGAGCTCCTCCAGGAACAGCTGCTGTTGTTGCTAAAACTGATCGTAACCCTTTACAGTTCCCTATAAACAGAAAACCACACAAAGACCAGGTAGGAATATCTCTTGAAAATAATAGATTTTGGGTTTCTTCTCCTCTTTCTCGCTCATATTTCTATATAGCAGAAGCACTCATTCACTCCACATTACTTGAATAAAGCTTCTACGTGCAAAATACTTTTCAAAGAGAGCAGGGAATTCCAAGTGTAAGAAATATTTCCTGACCACCAGGAGTTATAATTTCCCAGTGAAGGTAGAACAGTATATTATATATGGCAAAAAATGATTCAGAAAATAAGTTTATGAATATTAAGAGTAGGATGAGATCACCACTGACTTGGGAAATTAGAGAAACATTCCTTTTTTAAGTAGGCCATTTTTGAAGGACACACAGACTTCTGATCATCCAAGATATATCCAGGCAGGGGAAAGATGTGGTTGTTGCAAAGCGTAAGGGAGTGACTGGAACATCTGGGCTGAAGGAAGGATCACACAGGTGTCCTGGAGACCACATACCAAGGCAAAGGGTCTTAAACGGAAACAACTGGAAATGTTACTCTCAACAGCATATCAGAAAATGTGCAGGGCACAAAAGGTGCAAAATTGCTGAGATGAACATCACAAATGGGACATGACTGGAGTATCAGATGCAGCTGAATCAGATCTGACCTAGAACATCCCCTGATAATAAACCAGGACTGAAAATAGGGGCAGGGTATGTGAAGAAACTGGTGGTTGCCTCATTCTAGAACACTCCTTATGCATTAAGATTCACAAGCAAGGATGGGTTAACTCTGGTTTTAAGGTCTCAATAAGATCAACTATGAATGGATTAGCAATCAGGCCTCCAGGAACTATTGTATAGCAATATCTTTGAAAAGTTGTAGGCATCTGGCTTCTGTTATGAAGGTGAACCGCCATCTGTTGCTCCTGCAACCACTGATAGGAGTTCTTTGAGGACAGGATTTATGTTGCCTGTACTAACAGAAGTTTACGAAACTTTTTTTTTTTTTTTTAGAGGCAGGGTCTTGCTCTGTTGCCCAGGCTGAGGGTGCAGCAGTATGATCACAGCTCACTGCAGCCTCCAATTCCTGGGCTCAAGTGATCCTCCCACTTCAGCCTCCTAAGTAGCAGGGATGACAGACACATGTCACTATGCCCCGCTAATTTATTTTTTAAAGGTGGGGTCTTGCTCTGTTGCTCAGGCTGGTCTCAAATTCCTGGCCTCAAGCGACCCCCATACCTCAGCCTCCCAAAGTGCTGGGATTAGAGGTATGAATCATGCTCAGGCCAAATTTAGGATTTTTTGGTAGCTCATAGGATTTAGTAAAAGAAAAGGAAAATAGACCTTTGCCACTCATGTCATTAAGGTAAAGCTCTGTCTGAAAATTATGAATAAGCCCAGAAACAGAGAAATAGCACATAGACAATCACAAGCACACTCATTGGCAATCAGTAAACGGAGAACAGGTGCAAACACTGACTGGTCTAATGAATCAATGATGCAGTGTGATCAGCACTGACTTCTGATAATTTTTAAGTTTCTTCTTATACCATGTCAGAAAATTTGAGTGTAATTTTCCTGTTTCCCAATGGTGTAGTATGAATTGAGCGGACTTGAGATGCAGCAGAGAAAGAAATACCACCCTGGACTTTTGCCTCAGGTCAGTGTGGTACTTAGCATTGTTGTTTTTGTGAAGTGCTTCAACTCTTTAATCTGCATTTTCCTATTCTCTATAGGGGAACTAGAATAACTGTTTCTCCTGTGTCACAATGTTCTCGTGAAGAAAAAAATGAGTTAACAAATGTGAGATTTGAAATGAAAGCTTCCTGTGCTGACAATCACTATATCAATTCATTGTACCTCAGTCTATTGACAGGGAAATCAGCAATTCATTACTGAGCTTGGTGTCAGTTATGCCTAGAATTTTTTTGCTATATACATATGTAATGTTAGTATTTATATACAGCATCTTTAATGTGCCAGCTGGCATATCTTTAAACGTGAATTCAGCAAAAGTCACTTAGCTGAGTTCCCACATAGTTATAGTGGTTTCTTGGACAGAGAGGTTGCCATGCTTTTTGCATAACAGGCCCCTCCCTAAGTGATGCTGACATCTTCATCTACAGCCTGGTGTATGGACATGTTAGGTGAGGTAGTGTCCAGTCCAGCTTTTATGGACTAGGTTTTTAGAGAACCACAAACATGGGTCTACCGAATCCTGCACTGAACTAGCAATGTAACCTTGCACCACAATGAGATACCATCTCACGCCAGTTAGAAGGGCAATCATTAAAAAGTCAGGAAACAACAGGTGCTGGAGAGGATGTGGAGAAATAGGAACACTTTTACACTGTTGGTGGGACTGTAAACTAGTTCAACCATTGTGGAAGACAGTGTGGCGATTCCTCAAGGATCTAGAACTAGAAATACCACTTGACCCAGCCATCCCATTACTGGGTATATACCCAAAGGATTATAAATCATGCTGCTATAAAAACACATGCACATGTATGTTTATTGTGGCACTATTCACAATAGCAAAGACTTGGAACCAACCCAAATGTCCATCAATGACAGACTGGATTAAGAAAATGTGGCACATATACACCATGGAATACTATGCAGCCATAAAAAAGGATGAGTTCATGTCCTTTGCAGGGACATGAATGAAACTGGAAACCATCATTCTCAGCAGACTACCGCAAGGACAGAAAACCAAACACCACATGTTCTCACTCATAGGTGGGAATTGAACAATGAGAACACTTCGACACAGAAAGGGGAACATCACACACCAGGGCCTGTTGTGGGGTGGGGGGAGGGGGAGGGATAGCATTAGGAGATATACCTAATGTAAATGACAAGTTAATGGGTGCAACACACCAACATGGCACATGTGTACATATGTAACAAACTTGCATGTTGTGCACATGTGTCCTAGAACTTAAAGTATTTAAAAAAAAAACAAAAACAAAAACAAAAAAACAAGTCAGTTAACCCATTACTAGAACCTTCTTCCCAGGACTGCTGGGAGGATAAGATCTGATGATGCCTGTGAGCACTCAGCACATCACTGGCACATCCAGGCGCTCAGTAAATGTTGTCTATGCTGAGGTGGTGGTAGCTGAGAAGAGGGCATGTGCGGCCAATAACCCAGCTTCCAAATTCTGTTTTATTCCCTTGGGATAGCAAGCAGCTATGTTAACAAGAAATACTTTCAGTGTAGCTCATACTTCTTCATACAACATTTCTTCAGTGCAGACTCTAAGCTGGTTGAGAAGTTTTAAGAGTACACTATTAGCCCTCACTCTTCATTTTGGAAACTGCCTCCGGAACTATTGTATAGCAGTATCTTTGAAAAGTTGTAGGCATTTGGCTTCTATTATGAAGGTGAACCGCCATCTGTTGGTCCTGCAACCATTTGCACAAAACTTGTATCCTTTTCTTTCTTTCTCTTTCTCTCTCCCTCTCTGTCTCTCTCTCCCCCGCTCTCTTTCTAGACAGGGTCTTGCTCTGTAGTCCAGGATGGAGTACAGTGACTAGTCCAGGTGTGATCATAGTGCACTTCAGCCTTGAACTCCTGGGCTCCAGCGATCCTCTGGATTCAGCCTGCCAAGCAGCTGTGACTACAGGCACACGCCACAACACCTGGCTATGTAGCACTGTCTTTTGATGACTTGTGGCTCGTACTTTTTTTCCCTTCTTTTATTTTTGTGAAGGTCTCTGAGGGAAGCCCCTTCCTGTGCAGGCCACTTTGATTGGTGTTAGATGTCTGTTCTGTTAGCTGATAATGTCCCAGTGGCTTGTGTAGTTCAGTTTTGAATGACTCGGTGACATTTGTGTCAGGCATTTATTTTTAGTACATTTTTCCCACAGATATGTATCTCAGATGTGTCGCTTCCATCTGTCTATCTGGCTCAATGCTTCTGTTTAAGTGACACGTAAAGCCCTGTATGCAATGCTTTATACCTAAACTCTCCCATAGCTGTTCTCTTCCTTATGCCATTATAAACAGACACAGAGCTGCAGGAAGGACCTTAAATGGATTCTTTATGGTCATGACTTCAATATTACGTATTAAAATAGGCCCACTGAAAGTGGCCTAATATGTAAATCCAGCCCTATGCACACAGACATACATATGTTTTCACATATAAATACAAATATAGATGTATTACACATACAGTTGGTCCTCACTTGCTGTTGTCAATAGATTCTTGGAAACTGTAACTTTAAGCAAAACCACATATTAAAAAAGTAGTTTTGCCATAAGCTAATTGATATAAACAAGAGTGAAGTTCCTGTGGGATATTTCTGGTCACAAAAACATCACCGAACTTCTAATTAAAGACTCAAAACCTTCTAATATTAAGTACGGAAATAAATGTGAGCTATACACACATTTAAGAAAGATTAATAAAAACAAGCCATAAAAACATCGGGTTAAAGATTATTTACTCAGTTTTTGGTCAGTGAGTGCCGGCTGCTATAGAGGTGCTGGGTTACATCAAGGAATAAATGTTTGTGAAGCGCAAGTTGTTAGGAGCACCTCCTACCACCACCAGTTCAAAAAGAAGCAACTACAAATAGGGCAGGCTCCCTTAGTGCATTTGTGTGATTACTGTCTACTTTACAAATTTTCATTCATTCATTCATTCATTCTCCAACCCAATTATTCCAGTTCAGGGTTGCAGGTGGCCAGAGTCTACCCTGGCAGGTCAGGGTACGAGGTGGGAACCAGCCCTGGAGAGGATGCCATCCCAACTCAGGGCACACTCCCACACACCCATGCTCATTCAGACGGGGACACTTTAAACATGCCATTTCACCTAACATGCACATCTTTGGGGTGTGAGAGGAAATCGGAGCACCAGGAGGAAGCCCATGCAGACAAGGAGAGAATGCGCAAACTCCACACAGACAGTGGCCCTGGCTGGCATAGATGTTTTTTCTCAACGTCATAGCAAAATGATGTTATCTGAGGACCTGCTGTATATATTTTGTATCATCAATATTATACTGACATATTAAAACAGGCCCATAAAAAGACATACAGTATCTACTTACACATAAATACACAGGTGGGTGTATATTACATACAAATATTGTGTTTTGTATCCTCAAGTAAGTTTACATTTTTCTTTTTCGTTTGTTGGGTTTCATATGCTCCAAATCACCCAGAATATATGAATGTGCGGAAAGGATGATTCAGCACCCCACTGTCACTCTGTCCCTGCTTAGGGATGGAATGTTAAGTCTCCCCTCCACCGTGAGGGAGCGTTCCACAGCCCTGCTTCTGAGCAAATATGTCTAGGAAGCTAGCCCTAGCTTACAATCTGTAGAAGATTTCAGGCTATTTGGATTCATTGAATAATTTGCCTCCAAGAAGGCTGTCAGTGCTGATTTAAAGAAAATTCTTTTTTGCCCACAATTGAATTGGGCATGCCTGTTGTAAATTCCGATTTAGCAAAACTCCATTCAATAGAACGTTAGAAGAGTCAAAATATGCGAATTTAGTTTCATCTGCAATTAACCAGGCTGATTTAAGAAAGAACATGTTTCTATTTTCTCCTCTTTTTAAAATGTATGTGCTTTGCCACTAAAATATCAATACGTCTGTTAAGTATGGAAATGTATGTGAACCTACACATTTTGCACATGCACAAAAATACTCAATACTTCGTTAGTGTAACCCCCATAACTTATCATGCGTTTCATCTGTCAGCACTAAGAATAAAGGCCTTCCATGAATACAATTCCACTCATGTAATCCTGTTAGTTCAAAGTGAGCTTCAATAGCACTTGACAGACCCCGGCAAAACTAGCTCACTGCATGAAAACAAACCGCACAATTCTGTTTGTCATTGTTGACATGCTATTAAATTGTTTTAATAGGACTTACTTAGAAAGGTGTATATCTTGGTAGTTAAAGCCTATTACATTGTAAAGTACACTTTATATCCAAAATGCTGCTCTCATAGGAAAATTGTGATTACAACGCTTAGACGACATAGCCAAACTATGTTGCTTTGCCTTGTCTTTGGAAAACTCGTACTAAGCTAAAATTTTACCTGTCATTGAATCAGCAGTGATGAGAAAGAAAGAAAGAAAAAAAAACCCTAAAACGATTGCCTAGGGATTTAGCAGAGTATGGAGGGTGTAGGTTGCTGCACAATTAACCACAGTTCTGCTTGATTATTTTTGGTCACAGCTGCAGTTTGGATGAAACTTAAATGCCAACCTTTTTTAGTCTCTGAAAATCTTGTTCTTTCATGAAATTTGTTTACCACAGCTTTCTCTCAGAGAAGATGGTGGCTAGTGATACATTTTTCAGCTGGTGGCATATTTTGCTAAAGGGGACACATTTACCTAGTGAATACATAAATCCAGTCCTATGCACACAAGCAGTCATTTCCTTCCACTTTTTTCCTAAAGTTGAACTCCTTGGCTGCTTTTGACATCATATCCTGAGAAAGTGAGGCCTGGTCTCAGGTATGAATATGGCTCCATTTATAATCGGCCCTTGGGGCTTAGGGAGAAGTACAGTGATTCCGAATCACACTGTCCCCAGAACATTTCCGGCCTAGCCGCAGTAATTTGATTTTCTTCTTTCCACTCTAAAAATCCTGAAAATGCCATCAGGAGATTTTCTCTGTCACCGAAATGATTCCACTAATGCTTCCTTCTTCTTAAGTGTCTTTTTCTTATTTAAAAATGGAGATATTTCTAAATGTGTTCAGTCCGTTCTCATGTCTAGGTAGGCACTATGATCTCAAACATCCTTCAGGCTGCCTGGCACATATTTGTGATATAGCGAATTCTATATACTTATTTGGTAAGTTTCCTGGCATATGGCTTCTAAAACCGTTGAAATCAGCAGAGTAATAAGAATATCTTTTGTATGCTAATGAAATACTGGTGGCTGGGAGTCCCTAGATAGCTTCAGGATGGAGGGCTGGTCACCAGAAAGCCTGATGCAAGATGAGCGGGTTGGGACTTTTGGCCCTACCCCCCAACCTCTGGGGAGGATAGAAGACTGAAGTTTGCCCTGATCCTCAATGACCAATGATGTAATCAATCCTGCTTACATAATGAAGCCACCATAAAACCCCAGAAAGACAGGGAGGAGAGCTTCTGGATAGCTGAGCATGCGGAGGCTCCTGGAGTGGGGCTCCCTGAGAGGACACGGAAGCTCGGGGCCTCACCCCACATACCTCAGCCTATGCATCTTTTCATCTGGCTGTTCACCTGTGTCCTCTGTAATCTCCTTTACAATACGTGGGTAAACAGTAGAGTGGGTAAACAGTAAGTAGAATGTTTCCCCGGGGTTCTGTGAACTGCTCTAGCAAATTAATGAAACCTGACGAGGGGGTTGTGGGAATCCCAATGTATAGCTGGTTGGTCAGAAGCACAGGCCACCACCCGGGGCTTATGATTGGCATGTGAAGTGGGGCAGTCTTGTGGGACTGAGCCCTCAACCTGGGTGACCTGCTGCTATCTCCAGGTAGATGGTGTCAGAGTTGGAATGAATTATAGTACAACCAGCTGGTGTCTGCTGAGGGACTGCTTGGTGTGTGGGGAAAAACCCCCACACGTTTGGTGTCAGAAGTGTGTTGAGTTGTGTAAGTGAGAAGAAGAAGAAGAAGAAGTAAAAAAAAAAACACCTCCAACTTTGTTTTTGGGCTTATTTTTTCCTATCTAAAAGAACATCCCACACCCATTCTGCCAGCACCTTGGTGCCAATCTCCAAGTAAGTTAGTCTATATAAAGAGAAGGTAGGAGAGAAGGCTAGGGAGCGGGCTGGACAAGGAGAAATTGTGGAACGTTTTATTGTTCCCTAAATCTTTTATAAAATACCCATGGTGGCCTGTGCTCACCCTGGTGCCTTCAGAGAGGGAGAAGTGATGCTCATTTTCCACAACTTGACTGTTTCTTAAAGATGTTTCCAATAAGGGACTAAAGCATCACATAATTAGGCCAAACTTCCCTTATCGCTCTTTGGATCATCAAGGCTGCCAGCAATGAAACAGATTTGGAGCCCAACCAACTCTCAGATGATGCCCCGACACCTACATGCTCTCTTTCCTGGACAGGCTGATGTCAATATCTTTACCAGAGTGAATGTTCTTTTGTTGTCTTGGAAACAGACGTGTGTGCCCTTTTAGACACATGGATCAGCATGCTGTGTCCCTGAAAAATCTCTAATATGCTAATTTTAGTCCCTGTCCTAATGTTATGAAGCTTCACTTGGTCCTCAGAGACTAAATCAGGCCCCCAAAAGAAACACTGATAGTTGGTGGGAACAGGAACAAACACTTCAGTTATCTCTAAGACCCGCCAGTATAAACTATTTGATGTGGGAAAGGCCCTGTCTTAGTTTGTTTGCTGCTGCTATAATGGAATATCTGAGACTGGGTAATTTATAAAGAATAGACATGCATGGTTCATAGTTCTGGAGGGGAAGTCTGAGATCAAGGTGCTGGCATTTGGTGTCTGGTGAGGGCCTTCTTGCTACACTCTCAAAGGGCAGAAGGCAGAAGGGCAAGAGAGCAAGCTACTCCCTCCATCAAGCCCCTTTGTAAGGGCACCTACCCTTACCAGGGAGGAGCCCTCATGGCCTAATCACCTCTTTGAAGGCTCTGCATCTTAATACTGTCACATTGGCAGCACCTACATTTTGAGGGGATACATTCAAACCATAGCAACCACCTTCTTGTAAGTGAGCAGAAAGCTAGAATTAATTGCTTCAAAATGCATAGTTGAGGCAATTGGATTTTATCATAATTAAACAATTTTATTTAAATGAATATGGCATTATCCATGACACAATGACTTTGAATGCCAACTGTGCAATTGTGTATGCACTTAACATCTGTATGCCGTTTTCACCCATTTTTCAACTGTGCATTGCAAGTCCACAATATGCAAGACACTGATGATTCTTTTTAATGATATGATATTTGAAGGAGTAAATATTAAGTGGGAGAATAAAGAATGGTGCACACACTTTGATCTGTGATTTTTTTTTTTTAACCATTTCACAGCAAATAAGACAGAAAGACCAAGATGAGACCTGGCATAGATTTTTTATAAAACTCCCCAGGTATAGCCAGGGATGCAGCTCACTAGTCTAGACAATGCAGAATTAATTGGCTGTTCTCACTTAAATTGTGGAGCTAAAAACTTGGAACCCATAGAAGTAGAGAGTAGAACTGTGGTTACTAGAGCCTGAGAAGGGTGGGAAAGGAGAATAAGAGGTTGGTGAATGGATACAAAATTACAGCTAGATAGAAGGAATACATTCTAGCATTCTATAGCATTGTACAGTGAGTATAACTAACAATAATTTATTGTGTATCTGTAAATAGCTAGAGAAGAGGATTTTGAACATTCTCAACACACAGAAATGATAAATGTTGGAGGTGACAGATATGCTAATTACCCTGTTTGATCATTACAAATTGTATACTTGTATCAAAATATTACTGTGTACTCCAAGATATGTACAATTATTGCCTGTCAATAAAAAAGACAGGCTTTGGGATCTTCCTTTTATGTCTAGTGTCAACTAGAAGTTCGTAAGAAATGCAGAATCTCAGGCCCCATGCTAGACCAACTGAATCATCAGAATTTGCATTTTAATAAAATCCCCAGGTGCTTAGCAAGTACATAAAAGTTTGGGAAGACCTGCTCTATCATGTTGCATGCTACAGGTAGGTTACATATTTGAAGCCTGTAGCTAAGCCTCACCCTTTCCTCTTTCAAACCTGCCATCAGAAGCTATGCTGCAGACACTGAGAGTCTACACTGTGCAACAAGATACATTTTCTTCCGTTCATCAGATCTTCCAAACCAGTGGAAATGCAGGCCCTGGATACTTTATGTAGTGGAGAAAGACAAGTTCATTCACAGTAATTAGTCTTAAAGAGTCCTCTGCACTTACCGCATGTGGAGGTCTTCTTGTCAGTACAAGTGCGGCTACTACAGAAAAAGACATCTCACATATAAGACATAGCAGAGACTTACATCTCCTTTCCTCATGCGCTTGAAGAATCCTCGCTGTAGCTGAATTGTGAAATAATCCCTATCCTTGTTCCTATTTCTCTCTCTTTGGTTCCTATTTCTGTCTCTCTCTCTCTCGCCCTATTTCCATCTCTGTATATCTATCTCCATCTCCATCTTTGTCTCTATCTCACTCTCCCTTGCAATCCCTATCCCTTCCTCCATTTGCTTCTCCACTTTTATCTCTAACTAACTCTGTCTCTCTCAATGTATCTAGCTACTCCACCATTTTCCAAAACATTATTTGAAGTGGATCACAGTAAAATCACAGGATAAAATCACACATTGTCCCAACTCCTCCTGCCTTCCTGCCCTTTCTGAAATGGCCTTCTTTTCTCAGCCATCATATACTCAGTCCTGTAACCCCAGAAGTGATGGTTCCCTCTCTTGTTTCTCCACAACCTCATTCCCTTTGTGCTCTCTCTCACAGACTCCTGGCTGGGCCACTCCAGGTCTGCTGACCTCTTGTGTCTCCTCTCAGATTGCTGCATTGCTCCTATCTAGACGTGTGCAAACCTTGCCTCTCCAACTAGACAGTGAAGCCTTTGAGGGCAAGGAATGTGACTTCAGGTGTCCGAATAGCCATACCCTCTGCTGTACTCATAGTGTATGCTCAGCAGCTAGGGTGTGTGTGTGTGTGTGTGTGTGTGTGCATCTGTTTCTGTCACACGGTACAAAAGAGTGGAAAAAGTACTGGGTTTTGAGTAAAAAAAAATCATGGTAGAGTCCGAATGATCTTCACCAAGATGTTTAATTTCTGCACCCCAGTTTACTCATCTGTAAAACAAAGGGTTGAACTAATGATCTCTATGTTTCTTTCCAGCCCAGACTTGCTCTATTTCTGTTCTTGTCCATGGTTAATACCTCTACCAGCACTGGCTGATTCAGAATCCACTTTAACAGGCACATGACATATCTGTGTACCAAAAAGTAATGGTCACCGATTTGTCTCTAAACTACGGAAAGATTTGATCTTGTCATTATCACTAAGTTAGGTGGGCTTCCTCCATTAAGAAGGCTGGGGAAACAGATCATAATTCATTTAGCAAACATTTACTAAGTGGCTACCTTGTGGCAGACCCTGTGCTGATACAGTAGAGATATAACCTTCAAGGCTAGTAGGGGAGGCCAACAAGGCAACCAAGTGAAGCATAGTACACACACTGTGCTACAACAGGGTACATCCAGAGAGCTCTCCACATGGGAGTGCCCAATGCCAAGTTGGGGATTATCAAAAAGTGACATTTTGGGTGAGTGTTTTAGAGTGAGGAATACCAGTGGGCAGTGTGGGGAGCATGACATTTTATGGCAGAGGGAGTGGTAGATTCACGACCTGTGATTTCGAGGAACTAAAAACACAATGAGGCGAAATGGCAAGAGGTGTAAAGGCAGACATGGCTGTAGAGGAAGAAGCAGCAATGTGGAAGGGCCTGTGATGTCCTGCAACACATAATAGGAATTAAGCTGGTACAAGCCAGGGAAATTCCCTCTTCGTCATAAAAGGAGCCACATTTCCCCAAACTTCTGGCTACTTTGGAAGAGCCCAGTTAGCCTGGATCCAAGCCTCACTAAAATGCAGATTCCTCTAACCTTCATCCCAGGTACTTCCCTAAGCACAAAGCATGAATTAGAAATCAGGGATTTTAGAAACTGTAGGGAGAGAGACAGTGAGAGTAAGAGTGAGAGAGAGAGGGAGACAGAAATTCCTAAGGCCATGCAGACAAGAACAGCAAATAACAGACCCCGAGTCACAGTTAGATCCTTTGCCAACACATCCAGTTCTCGCACTTTCTCAGCCCTGCATCTTGAATAGTAGCTGGTTTTTAAAACTCTGCTTAAAGCCATGGTATTTCTAGAAGTGGTTCTTATTTCCTGCTGTCCTGCTGCTGGCCATAGCCACTCATTAGTTCACCCTGATCCCCAAGCTGCACATGCAGGTGGGAAGGGGATGCGAGAGAAATGGATGCTGCAGCAGACCTCGGGCGGAAGCAGCAGTGGGGAAGTGGAGCAACTCCTCCCCCTCCCACTCCACTCCGTTTAACTTGGCTTTGAAAAGGACGACCATTGGGGACCAGGTTTTCATCACTAGTGACTTCCTTTCCCAAAAAATGTGAGCCCTGTGGATATAAAGAATAATTGGTGAAGTACTTTGAGGTTTCTTGAATATAATAGGCTGTGTAGGTGTGTAATATTATTATTACCACTTTCTGCTCTAGAAGCGATTTAAAATTAAAAAAAGGTATGTAATTTTTAGCTTTCCTTCCAGACTGGCCTGTGGCCATATTTAACGTTAATATCATATTCCTTTGGGTGCACATGATTAGGATGTTTTTTGGTGACTAGTTAATGCTGACTTAAGAAACGTGTTATATAACAATACTTATCTTTCAGCACTAGTGAGGAGTCAGCCACCCTGACGACCCTCAGTTCATAAGAGAGAAAACAATACCTCCAACACATCAGCTAAGGCTCATAGATGTACAAAATTCATTCTAATCAATTAATAAGCACCTTTCTTTTTGGTGACCCCTTAAGTGCACTGGAAGCTCTTTCAAGAGTACTGACCTCCTACCTGTAAGAGAATCACCAATTTTCCTAGCACATGGGGCGTTTCTTTGAGCTCCGTTCAGGCTCAGATAATTTCACAAGTTCACTCTAAGGTGAAGATAAGCAGGATCTCAAGAGCTGCTCTAGAAAACACAGCAAGCAAGCTTTTGAAGATTACAGACCGATATATTTGTGCCTTAAAAGACAAGCCAATTCTTTATATACTCTTCCTGAGACACCTTGGTTAGTCCCATCTGCAGGGCTTTCCCTGCAGATGGTGTGAGGACTCGTACATGGGAATCTTTCCTCTGCTCAAGCCTGTTGGTTCCGTACACTGTGAATTATCCCTGGTGTCCAATATTTCTTCAAAAAATTATATGTGCTTTTTAAAAATATAGACTTTATTTTATAGAGCAGTTTTAGATATGCAAAAAACTTAGATCATTATAGAGCCTTCCCAAATACCCCTGCATCCACTGTCTCCTATTATTAACATCCTACATTACTATGATACATTTGTTACTATTAATGAACTGATATTGATCCATTATTGTTAACTAACATCATAGTTTATTTCGAGATCCAGAGTTTTTACCTAATGTCTTTTTGCAGTTCCAGGATCCCATCAGAAAATCATATTAAATGTATAAATCATGCCTCTTTCGGCTCCTGTTGGCTGTGACAGTTTCTCAGACTTTCTTTGTTTTTGGTGACCTTGGCAGTTTTTAAGGAGTGCTCATTAGGTGCTCTGTCACCCAGGCTGGAGTGCAGTGGCACGATCTCGGCTCACTGCAAGCTCCGCCTCCCAGGGTCACACCATTCTCCTGCCTCAGCCTCCCGAGTAACTGGGACTACAGGGCCCGCCACCACGCCCGGCTAATTTTTTTGTATTTTTAGTGGAACGGGGGTTTCACCATGTTAACCAGGATGGTCTCGATCTCCTGATCTCGTGATCCACCCATCTCGGCCTCCCAAAGTGCTGGGATTACAGGCGTGAGCCACTGCACCTGGCCGCTTATTAGGTATTTTTTAGAGTGCTCTACCAGTGGAATTTGTATGATGTTTTTCTCATGATAAGACTAGGGTTATGGGTTATTGAGAGGAAGACTGGAGAAGTAAAGTGCCATTTTCATCACATCATATCAAAGTTACACGCCATCAGCATGACTTCTGACTGTTGCCATTGGCCTAGATCACGTGCCTGAGGTAGTGTTTGTCAGGTTTCTCCACTGTAATGCTTCTCTTTTTTCTCCTTTCCATACTGTACTCCTCAAAAGGAAGTCACTACGTGCAGCCCACACTTGAGGACTGGAGTTATTGTTCCCTCCTTGGGGGTGGAGAACCTCCATTAATCTGCATGGGAGACTTGACTTTTATTTCCAGTTTATTAATGTATTCAATCATTTTATATATAAGTGAATGGATTCATGGATATTTATTTTATATTTTGGGTTTTAACTCACTACTACTTTATTTTGTTCCTTAAATTGTTCCAGCTTGGTCCATTGAGAGCTTTTTCAGTTACATGCTGTGCTCCTTTGGCATATCCCACCATTGTATTTCTTTAGACCATTTCCTTACTTTCTGACACTACAAGATGCACCAGGCTCATGCTGTACACGTGCTTTTCATTTGCAGAAGACATCCAGTCACTGGTGGTCATCCCTTTAAAGAGACCTGCCCTCAACCTTTGAATGAGCCTTAGAGGGCATGTCGTTTAAAACCCCAGGCAGAAGTGAACCTCACAGACAACGAGCAGAGTCTGTGTCCTCCCCGCTAGTGGCCTAGGCTCCAAGAGACAGACGTTTAAAACCCCAGGCAGAAGGGAACCTCACAGACAATGAGCAGAGTCTGTGTCCTCCCCGCTAGTGGCCTAGGCTCCAAGAGACAGACATAGTGCATGGATCTGAGAGGAAGCCACAGACAAGCAGGCGACTGGACAGAAGAATATCAGAAGCGGTTGCGGCTGGGGACCAGCCTTTTTCCTGAGACCAAGTGCCACTTTTTAAGAATCAATGAACTGATCATTCACAGCTGAAAGCCAACAGCCAGCCAACCTGATCCATCTGCTGGCAGAACATTCAAGTTGAGGCAGCCGGTTTTTAAAAGACATTTGGGGTAATCTTTGGTTTAGACAAAAGCGAGAAATGGGGAGGGAGAGCTGAGAGGAAGCGTCTCCTTGGTGTCATGTGCCAACCCAAATTAACAGCTAATGAAAGCAGATTGTATTTAGCAGATTTTAATATAAATTAGGTTAATGCTGACACATTTGAAATAGTACATTGAAAAATCAGTCTGTAATAACAAGAACAGATGTTGGCATTTTTGTTATTAATTATACATTTCATTATCATCTGATTATTGTCAAACATCGTTCAAAAGAAAAAAATCATATAAATGATTCATACACGTTTGTTATGTTGGTAAGGGTTGCTAGTATCTGTTTTATTAATGCAGTGACTTGAGTAGTCTGATATCATTCTAAAAATCTCAAGTTTAATGAAGACTATGGAGTCGTACACAAAATGCTGCAATATTCCTGAGTTTTACTGTGCTTGTCATTGGGAGGTCTCAATGACTTTCACATCCTGCCTCATCTTACCCACCCTCCCATCTTCTTTACCAAGGTCCACAGAGAGGATGATCAGTTTCTCAGGGAATATTGTGGAACAAATTGGACAGCATCATTACACATCATACAGCCATTTTGCAAGAAGATCCCAGAGAGAAATAGTTATGAAATTGCTACTGTGGAATCCAGGGAACTAAGAAATTGGAGGGCTTTTTTTTTTCCTCTAAGACATACAAAATAAAATTATACAACAAACAGCAAAGATAGCTAGTCACTGCATCAAATTTTAAATAAGTTTTTTTCCCTTCATATTTTTGGTCAAATCTGCTTACACAATATACATGCTGCAGATAATCTGTGCCAGCAACATAACCTTTCTACTCAGATATTATTCTAGTTACGGTTTGCTGACTACTTCAGACGGTAAAAAAGGCTTGTGATTTACGTGTTGTCGGGGCTTTCCTTAGTCAAGTGGCTCCTCAACTTTGTTGGAACATGTGGCACCAATGAGGACTGCCAAGGGTGGCATGGAAGCACTGGGTATTCCCCATGAAGACTTGGTAATGGAGTGGGAGACCCTTAGCAGAGAGGATACTTTTATTAGGCCACTACTTGTACTTGTATTGGGCCACTACTTTATTTACATGATTTGAAAGAGTCTAAAAGCCTTCCTGAAAATAACTACTTCCAAAAGCTTAATATAGCATCACATCTATTTACTACCTGGTCTGTGATTCCCAGCATGAAAATCATTCCCATTGAAAAACTAACAAGATGCTGAGAACAGAAGGTTAGTGTGAAATATTTCCCGATTTCCTGAGCATTGAGGAAAGCCCATGGGCTCTCTGCCATTGATTGATATGCTAGAAAAAAAGTGTATCCTCTATCAGCCAAGTGCCTTACCTTGGAGCCCTCATCTTGCTCTAAGGACATAGTCAGATTAGTGGATGGATCAGTCAAGCAGTTCTGACTTCCAACCCAGAACGGGTGATGAATGAAACATGGGTAGAAAAGTAATACAATTCAAAACCCACATTTACCAGAAGCTATCTCAGGGAAAGCACTGTTTGGGGTGGAAAGAAATATTTTATTAGCTTCTTGGAGTATAAGTTGAGGTCTCCTGGAACGTGTTCCAGTAACAGTAAGTGATAGCTACACGGGCTTTGAGGAGAATGTGTTCAGATTAAAGCAGATATTTTATTTTGCTGAGAAGATGTGCAAAAATTCTGTCCAAAGCTGAGTTGCTCAGAGCCAAATATGTGGTCTGAGCCTGGCACTCCTGGGCCCCTTCTCTGCCTTTCTTTCACCAGCATGACACTTATGTCTACAAAAGTACTTAAGCACTATTTCAAAAACACCAATTTCATCAGGTATCAAATTATTAACCTACTAACTGTGTTCACATAGCCTAGCCTAGGGCAGCCATGAGCACACTTTGGCCTGGAGAAAAAATCTTTAGGGATCCTCTAACAAGGAGAGAACAGCAAGAAACGCTGATATGAGATTAATATTTACATGCATCGGGTAGGGTTCTAGGGCCCTTCCGTATTGCAGGCCCTGGTTCTACAGTAATGTTCTACAGGCCCTGGTTCTACAGTATTGCAGGCCCTGGTTCTGTATTGCAGGCCCTGGTTCTACAGTAATGTCACACAGAACAGAAGCCAATATACTGCCTTCTTCCCTTGGACGCTAGGACAATGCTGACCGAGGGGACAGTACAGCTGCCATGGGGTAAAGGAGAATATCTTGCCTTTGCTGTGATGTTGGGAGATGTGGAATCTTAAGAGGAAATGATAGAAGAGGACTGGCTAGAAGATAATGTCTAGGGTGTGGGTAATCGCCGGGGTGGGGCATCTTGAGAGTGGATTTTAGCCAAAGAGAACAGGTTCACCCCGATGAGAAGCTTGGGGTAGGAAATTCAGGAGATAGCCATCATCCATGTTGGAAAGTAGAGCCCTGCAAACAGACTGCACCTCTACCACAATTCAGCTCATCCTTGGTTTTAACAAGAGTTTCACTAGGGACAAAGGGTTGCATTATTGTCCTCTGCAGTGTATGCTGGTTCAGCCATGATGAATATTGTTTCTCAAGACCAGAATTCAAGTTTGAAAACCTGCTCTCAATTCAGAAATGAGCAGATTCTCTTTGTGGTACTTTTAAATTTCATTTTATTACTCTTATTTTGTATTTTTATAGTTCAATTATTTTTAGTAAATGTATGTATAAAGTCGTGCAACCATCACCACAATCCAGTGTGAGAACATTTCTATCATCCCTAAAATATTTTTTGTTACCATTTTAGTCAATCCTGCTCCCCATCTGTGTCAATTTTGAGAGCAAAAGCAATCTATGTATGCTGAATATTCAAGATGGCTTCTGTGAAAACAGTTGTGTGCTTGAGGCTCTTAAATGCAATGATTCTTTTGGTAAAAAGATTTTCTTATTTTTTTTAGCATTTAAGTTTCATGAATTTTTATTTTTTGGTCAGGTGCAGTCTTCATTGATAAACACCAGAAGAGAATTTCTGACTCTCACCCTGTATTAGTTAAAACGTGCATGACATTTGTCATGTGCACCTGCTGACATGACTGCCTGCCTGCCAAAGCTCAGGTACCCAACTGTGATCACACATTTGGGTGCCTTGGTATGGGCTGGGGGAGGGGTTCCTAATACTGACAGTCAACTGATTCTCCAGATACCAACTGTGTGTTCAACGAGTCTATTCAATTCTGATACTTACTAAACACCTGGACTTACTGCAGACAACACAGGTTAAAGTCTCAATCCCATTAGACTGCCCTCATCTTTAGATGCCAGTTGCAAGTCCAGGGACTCCCATACTTCTGACTGACCATGTATTGTAAATACTTTAAAATTTCCTATGTATTATAATGTTTTGGCATCTTAAGACACCTGTCTGGCTCGGGAAAGACATCTCTTCTTGGCCTAGCCCATACTTAGAGATGATAAAGGACCCTATTGGGAGCTGTTTTAATATGAAACTAACCAATCTAGGGTCATGTCTCCCTTATCTGTCAGTACACTCTAAGAGACAACATTCTTCTGTGTTGATCACCCCAAAGTCAGGTACTAGGCAACTGGAGATCACCCCTACAGCCAATCCCAAATGGTCTATCTTGTCCTATCTTGCCTTTTTCACAGAAACCCCAGTAAAGTCAGTGGCCTAAACATTTCCCTAGTTCCTGTCTTCTGCCTTCTGATCATCATAGTGTCTTTCCCATGTATCCCTGAAATGTGGAAGGAGAAGGCAGACTTTACGGGGAGGTCAGGACTTGAGGAGTGACAAGGTGGGGAATTCTCTGGTTTCCTGATTATTTCCCACATATTCTTCACAGGGAGCTGAAAAAGACTCCATCTTGGATGTAGTATCTGTTACTGACTGAAAAGCTCCAAAAAAGGTCTGTTCTTCTAGCCAAAACACCAGGAAAGTGCTGGCATAAAAGCAGAAAACCTTTCTTGGCAATCCTTTCCATATTCCAGTCAAACATGCAGGAAAACCCCGCACCATCATCCCCTAGGAGGTTTCAGTGGGGCAAGCGAGAATCCACCCTGCCCCCATCCCCGAAGAAGCAGACAGTGCTCCGATTCCTCACTATGGTGCTGTCCATGGACACGAAATTGATCTTCTGTTCCCTGCCTGACAGACAGAGGCAGTGCTACAATTTCCCCCACCAGGGTAGTGTCAGCAAGGTCTAGTGGTAGGCTGAATCTCCTTAATGACCCTGCAACAATGAGACTGAATAAGGCTAGTTGATATTTCTGTTCCCCTGTCTCCCTTCCTCTGCTGCATCAACAGACTACAGTTGGAAGCTAAGTCTCCACTCCCACTTAATATCAATGAGGTGGAGTGAGGTGCTTTGAAGACATGCTGGTGACACTCAGCTTCTTCTTTTCCACTGTCATGGTGTCATCGGGGCCCAGAAGGGAGCTGAACTTCTACCACCATCGTGCAGTAACAAAGTTGTGTGAGTCAGTCCTCCTCCTCCTTCTCCCAGGTGGCAGTGAAGACCATAGGGAAGGTGATCTTCTACTTCAACTCAAGACAATCAAGACAATGAAAGCAAGTTGGTGCCCTGCTTTTGCGAGGAAGAGTCAGTAGCACCAAGGGGAGAGCTGAATGTTCACCCTACTTATTTGCAATGAGGCACTATGAGTGAGTGACCCATTTTTATTGGTGTTTTATTGGTGGTGCCCAACAGAAAGTTAAACATGCACACTGGCCTGGCCTTCATAAAAACCGACACTCAAAAGATACCACAGTCAAGATAAATCATATGTCGGGATTATTTGACATTGATGTTAAAGCAGTCGTGAAAATGCTTCAACAATTAAAAATTCTCTTGATATAAATTAAAAAAGGAAAAAATCTCAGCAAAGGAATAGAAGTTCTTTTAAAAAGACGGAATGGAAATTATAGAACTGAAAAATGTAATAATAAAAGAAAAACTTCCTGGATTGGCTCAGCAGCAGAGTGGAGATGACAGAGGACAGAACAAATGAACTTGAGGACAACTCAATAGAGTTTACCTAATTCAAACAATAGAGAGAAAATACACTGAAAAAATTAATGGGGACCTTTAGAATCTGTGGTACAACAACAAAAGAGCTATTGTTTGTATCTTCAGATGTCAGAAGAAAAAGAAAGAGAGCATTGTACTGAAAAACTGCTCAATTAAATGAAGTAGAACATTTCCCAAAGTTTACAGATAACATGAACTTATAGATTCAAGAAGGTGAGTGTACGCCAGAGAGAATAAACCTAATGGAATCCATGACAAGACATATTACAATTCGACTTCTGAAAACTGAAGACAAAGAAACAAAAACTGTGAAAGCAACCACAGATAAATGATACATAACTCACAGGGAATATTAATTTGAATGACAGAGGATTTCTTATCTGAAATCACGGAAGCCAGGAGACATTGCACATTATTTAAAAATATTAAAAGAATTGTCAGCTGTGATTTCTATATCCAGTGAAACAATCCTTTATCAATGAAGAGAAAATAAAGACATTCTCAGATAAAGGAAAACTGAGATAATTTGCTGCTAGAAAATCTACCCTTAAAAATGGCAATGACTAAATAGGAAATAATGACTAAAGAAAGGAAATAATAACAGAAGGAAGTTTGGAAACTCAAAAATGATAGAATACTGGAATGGGAGTAAATATAGCATAAGAGTAAACATAAATATCTACTTCTCATGAACTTCTTAAAACTTACAGGCTGGCTGAAGCAAAACTTATAACATCATCTGATGTGGTGCTCCATATATGTAGAGAACATACTTAAGGTAATTATGTTTTAAAAGTGGAGAGGGTAAAGGAATCTAAGTGAAAATAAGATTTCTACCTATCACTTGAAGTGGTAAAACATGGATACCAGTAGACTATGATAAGTTATGTTTGTGTAATATAATACTTAAGGTCACCTTTAAGAGAACTATCCACAGTGATATACTCACACACCATAAATAAATCAAGATAGAATTCTGAAAAGATTCAGGTAACAAATAACAAAAAAATAAGATAAAAAAAATAGAGGACTAAGAAACAAAGGAAGCAGAAAACAAATAATAAAATGAAATAATAAAATGATACGCATTAACATATCAACAATTACCTTAAATATAAATGGCCTAACTATGTCAATCAGAAGATAAAGACTGGCAGTGGATAAAGGAAAAAAATGACTTAACTATATTCTGCTTATAAGAAACTCACTTCAAATTCAATAATATAGGAAGGTTGAAAATAAAAATATAAACAAGGTACTCTATGAAAATAGTAACCAAAAAATAAAAAATCAGGCATAGAATTCACAACAGAAGTTACTAGAGACAAGGAGAGATTAATTCTTCAGGAAGACATAATGATTATAAATGTGTACATATAAAACACCACAGGAGCCAACCACTGAAAGCTAAAAGGAGAAATAAACAAATGCACAATTATAGCTGGAGACTTCAACGCTCCTTTCTCAGCAACTGACAGGACTAATAGACAGAAAATCAACAAGGCTATACAAGATCTGAACAATACAATCAACCAACTAGGACTTAATCAACACAGAGAGAACACCCTATCCCAAAACAGCAGAATAGACTTTATTAATAAAAGTACCCATGAAACACTCTTCAACATAGACCATAACCTGTGCCATAAAATAAACCTCAACAATTTTAAAATAAATTAAATCATACAGAGTGTGTTCTCTGACCAAAATGGAATTAAACTAGGAATGAAAAAAACAAACAAAACAAAACAGAAATACAACAGGGAAATCTCCAAATACTTGAAAATTAAACAACATACTTCTAAACAATCCATGGTCAAAGAGAAAGTCTCAAAAGGAAATTTTAAAAAATATAGGGCTCATTTAAAAATGAAAATACAACATATCAAATTATGTGGGATGCAGCTAAAAACAGTGGTGAGAGGAAACTATATAGCACTAAATGCTTACATTAGAAATGCTTACCATTAAAAGAAATCCATGCCAAGACACATTATAATAAAGAAGAATATATTGGTTTCCTATGGGTGCTGTAACAAATTACCACAAACTTGGTGGTTTCAAACAACACACATTTATTCTCTTATAGTTCTGGCGATCTGAAGTCTGAAATGAGTTTCACTGGGCCTCTCTCTGGTTCTACAGAATAGGTTCTAGGGAAAGACTTATTTCCTTGATATTCCAGCTTTTAGAGCTTCAGCAGTTTAGTGTCTTGCTTCAGTTTCACATTGCCTTTTTTCCCCTTATTTGGCCAAATCCCCTCCCCCCTCCTTCCTATTATAATGACACTTGTGTTTGCATTTATGGTCCACTTCTATAGTCCAGGAAAATCTCCCTATTTCAAGATATTTAACTTAATTGCACAGGCAGAGCCTTTTTTTCTTTTTCTTTTCTTTTCTTTTTTTTATGTGTGTGTGTATAAGGTAACATACACAGACTTCCAGGGGTATCTTTGGGGGCCATTATTCAGCTTACCACAGAGTGCAGCAGATAACTTTATACTCATAAATTCTACAATTTAGAATTAAAGGATTTCAAAAACCACAAACTGCTAAAACTCAAACCAAAATAACACAGACAACCTAAATAATCTTAAAACCATTACAGAAGTGGAATAATTTAAAAGCTCCCTAAAGAAATTTTCAGGCCCCAAAGTTATCACTGAAGAATTATACCAAAGATTTACAGAAGAATTAACACTAATTTTGTACAACCTCTTTTATGTATAGATGAAGAAGGAACACATCACCACTTGTTTATGAGAGTATTAATGCCCCGCTACCAAAACCAGACAAAGACACCACAAACAAAGCAAACTACAGACAAGTATCTCTCATGGCCTTTGATACAAAATCTACAAAAAATTTTAACAAATCAAATCCAGCAATGTGTAAAAAGAATTATGCACCATGAGCAAGTAGCATTTATTCTAGGTACGCAAGATTGGTTAAACATTCAGAAATAAATCAATGTAATACTCTAAACCAACAGACTAAAAAAGAAAAAAAATCATATGATCATATCAATTGATAGAGAAGAAACATTTAATAAGTCTAATACCAATGTATGATTTTTAAAATCTCAGCAAAGTAGGAATAGAGGAACATTTCCTTAGCTTGATAATAAGCATCCACAAAAACTCAACAGCTAATATCATACATAATAATGAAAGACTGACCGCTATTCTTCTAGGGGTCAGAACAAAGCAAGGATATCTGCTCTTACTACTCTTATTCAACACAGTATTGGAAGTCTTAGTCACTTCAATAACGCAAGAAGAAGAAATAAAAGGTATACCAACTGGAAAGGAAGAAATAACACTGTCCCTATTTATAGATGATGTAACTGTCTTCATAGAAAATCTCAAAAAATCTATAAAGAGTCCTAGAACTAATAAGTGAGTTCAGCAAGGTCACAGGATACAAAAATCAATCTCATTTCTATATAACAATGAACAATGTAGATACTAAAAATAAAAACACAATATTATTAAAAAAATAAAATCACTCCTAAGAAAATAAAATACTTAGGTACATTCAACAAAATATGTGTAGAATATGTATGCCAAAAATTAGAAAGAAAGCATTAAAGGAAACAAATCATAACAATGAGATATCATTTCACCACAGTTAGAACGACTATTGCTAAAAAGACAAAAAGATAACAGATGCTGGCAAGGATACAGAGAAAAAGGAACTCTTATATACCACTGTTGGTGGGAATGTAAGTTAGTGCAACCACTAGGGAAAACAGTATGGAGTTTTCTCAAAAACCTGAAAATAGAATTGCCATATGGTCCCACAATCCCATTGCTGAATATCTATCTGAAGGAAAAGAAATCAGTATATCAAAATGATAGGTGTACTCACATGCTTATCACAGCACTATTTCCAGTAGCAAAGATATGGAATTAACCTAAGTGTCCATTAATGAATAAATGGATAAAGAAAATGTGGTATACATACACAAAGAAATACTATTCATCCATAAAAAAGAATGAAATCATGTCATTTGCTGAAACGTGAATGGAATTGGTGGTCACTATATTAAGTAAAATAAGCCAGGCACAGAAAGACAAATACTACATGTGCTCATTTATAAACGGGAGCCAAAAGCTTGATCTCATGAACATAAAGAATAGAATAATAGATACCAGAGACTGGAAAGGGTGGGTTATGGGTACAAACACACAGTTAGATAGAAGAACCGAGTTGTAATGTTTGACAGCAGACTAGAGTGACTATACTTAGTGACAATATTATGTATATTTCAAAGTAACCTGAGGAGAGGACTTGAAATTATACTGACATGTAAAAATGATAAACATTCAGGATGCTGGATACTATAAATGCCTTGAGTTGATCATTACTCATTCTATGCATGTAGCAAACAGTCACATGTACTGATAAATGTGTAAATTATTATATATCAATAAAAGGAGAAAAAAAACCTTAAGAGACATACCATGTTCATGAATTGGAAGACTCGGCATAGTAATAATATCAATTCTCTCTAAATTGACCTATTGGTTTCATGCAATTCCCATTTAGCTCCTAGCAATATTTTTCTATAGTCATAGATAAGCTTATTCTAAAATATGCATGAAAACGCACAAGCTCTAGCAATATTTTTCTATAGTCATAGATAAACTTATTCTAAAACATGCATGAAAATACACAAGCCTTAGCCTAGCTAAAATAATATTGAAAAAGCATAATAAGGTGGAAAGAGTCACTATCTCCAACATTAGGATCTACTATATATTGGGAGGAATCGATTTATCCAATTTTATGACTTATTATACAGCTGCAGTAATCAAGAGTGTGTGGTATTAGAGGAGGGACAGACATACAGATCAATGACAATGAATAGAGAACTCAAAAATAGACCCACATGAATATGCTCTGTGGATTCTTGGTACAGGTCTTCCTCAGTAGAGGAAGGATAGGCTTTTCATCAAATGTGCTGGAGCAAGCAGGCATCTACAGGCTAAGTAAATAAATAGAATCTTGATCTAAAACTCACAACTTCTATAAAAATGATATCAAAATGAATTTCAGACTTAAACGTGAAACTATAACCCTTATAAAAAAAAAGAGAAAGTTTTCCAAATCTCGAATTAATTCTGCAAAGAATTCATGGACTTGACACTAACAGTACAAGCCATGAAAGAAAAGACCTCTTCAAAATTAAAAGGCTTTGCTCTGTGAAAGACCTTGTACAGAGGATGAAAAGACAAGTTATAGATTGGGAGAAAATATTTGGAATACATATAGCTGACAAAGGACTAGCATTTAGAACACATTAAAAAATGTCAAAACAATTAAAAACTGTCAGAAGCAAACAACCCCATTAGAAAATGGGAAAATTTACTGAAGAGGATATATAGCTAGAAAAAAAGCCCATGAAAAGATGTTTAACATCATTAACCATTAGGGAAATACAAATAAAAATTACGCTGAGCTATCATTTCACACCCATCAGAATAACTAAAATAAAAAGTAGTGACAGCACCAAATGCTAATGAGGATGCAGAGAAACTGGATCACATACCTTGCTGGTGGGAACAGAAAATGGTATAGCTATTCTTTTGTAAAACAACTTGGCAGTTTCTATAAAGAAAACTAAACATACAGCTCACACAGAACCCTGCAAGTGCCTTAATCTCAGAGTAATGAAAAAATATGTTCACATAAAATCCATGTTTGAATGCCCATAATAGTATTATCTTATAATAATAGTATTATAATAGTTTTATTTATAATAGCCCCAAACTGGAAACAACCAGATGTCTTTCAGTGGGTGAATGGTTAAACAATCCATGGTATATCATATCCATGGCATGTAATCTAGTGTGTGGTATTAGCAGAGGGGTAGACTAATAGCATGTAATAGTACCTAGCAGTGAAACAGAAACAAATAATTGATACATGCAATGATAAAGAGGAATCTCCAGGCAATATTTCTGGGTGAAAAATGCTGGTTTCAAAAAGTCACTTACTGTAGGATTTTATTTATACAACATTCTTGAAATGACAAAAGTAACACGTGAGTGTTCACTCAGAGTCAGGGGTCAGTGGTCAGGGAGGGAGGGTTGGATATGTCTATAGAAGGGTAACAGGAGGAGTCCCTGCAGTGATGGAGCTATACTCTTATCTTGACAGCACCAATGTTGACACTGATTGAGATACTGCATTATATTTTTGTAAGATATTATTAAAGGAAACTGGGTAAAGTGTACAGGGGATCTCTCTATACTATTTCTTACAAGAATATGTGCATCTACAATTGTCTCGAAATGAAAAGTTTAATTAAAAATAATCAAATGCAAGTGAGAGCATTTATTGAGTACTTACTATACATTTAACACTTAGCTAAATGCTTTTCATGTATTATAGCATAAATTCTTACCATCTCTCTGTGATTATTATCCCATTTTACAGATGAGAAACAGTGATGGCTCAGAGATGAGAACTGAATTGATTTAGGAAACTTGATTGATAGAGGCAGGGTTAGAATTTTAACCTTGGCCAAACTAAAAAATCAATTAATTGATTTGTTTACTTACTGCCGCATCACCATAATTCTTGCTTATTTGGCACATTTAAATACTCTCTCTGGTGTTCCTTCAAGATCTAGACTGATTTCAAAGCAACATTTGAGATGGAGAACTGGGAATGGATCTGGGAATAATCATGTGAAAGGCAAAGATCAATTGGCTTTTGTTTTCTTATCCTTCCTCCCACTCCTCCTACTTCAACCATATCTCCAGGTTGGGAGAAGATGGGTAGTAAATAAACAGGGTTATATGTGAGTTGCATGTTTAGTTTCTTTACAGACAGTCAGGGCCACCATCTGAGAAGGCTGTCCCACTAATTACCATTCTTGTACCAAACAAGGAAGGCTTGGCTCTGGTGATGGGTCACATTCTCTCTCGCTCACCAACTTGCTTTTGTAAATTAAACTTCTTTGGTACGATGCTCTCTCTCTTTCTTGTTTCATATGACATCCCTATTGTTAGTGTTCCTTTGTGCCTCCTGTTCTCGGTCAAACGATTGTAACTATTAGGAAATTAAATTAAATTCAGAACATTCCTTACACACAAAATTGCGTGCATTTTGGAACATCCCCATTAGCCAAAGCATTGATTTTGGTTTTTTTTTTTTGGTAGATAATTCAAGGCTGACTTCATTTTACTTGCTTAACACTCTATCAAACAAGGGGACTTGTTACTCACTTTCAAAATTAAAAGAGTACATAATGGACAAGGAAAAGCTCAGAAACAAAGGTGTTGTGTAGAAGGGCAACAGAAAAACATAAAAATAAGAACAGCAGCAGCAACAATAACAAACCCACTGTTTTTCAGAGTCCTTCTTTAATCCATCTTTCTTGTTTTCTTGGTCAAATAAAGACATTAAAAACTCTTTTTGTTTTTTTAGGATGACAAATGTAAGGTTTCATGGAATGTCCTCAGTTTCTCCAAGTCTTTGGGAAGCTGATGACAACAGGGATTTAAGAAATTAGGTTACTGGCCACTTTGATTAAGAAGAGCACTTCTGAGTGGAAGTAGCAGTGACATACCCATGGAAGGGCAGCCACACACTCAAGGAACTCATATTCTCACAAAAGAATAAACACAAACCATAGTGTCTGTAAGCACATCCAGGGAACTCTTTGTCTGCTCTTCTGTCCTTGGATATTTGGGGAAATTTCCTTAGACAGAACCCTGATTTCATGTAGAGCCCACACGGCTGTGGTGCACATCTCACAGCTCCCAGGTGAGCAATGCATATGCCTTCCTAGGACCCCAAGTCTTATCAGTCATTCCTGACCAAAGAAGTCTTCCAACTCTATCTGCCTAGAAAGCCTATAAATTGGGCATAAGTTATATATTTTAAAAGTCTATTAATGCTCAATCTTACCCACCTGCCCTAGGCCCCCTTCCTGGCTTTTCATAATCCCTAGTCTCTTCAAGCCCTGAGAAATCTGCAGCTAGAAAATGTTTTAAGTAGTGGCCTTCAAAATAAGATATGGTTACCTTAGGACTATGAAAGTGATTGTATTGGAATACAGGAAGAAAATAGTGAAGTCATATTTATCTATATTTCATCAC
>NW_012121598.1:2672348-2749715 GCF_000951035.1 Colobus angolensis palliatus | reverse complement strand
GTGATCCGCCCGTCTCGGCCTCCCAAAGTGCTGGGATTACAGTCTTGAGCCACCACGCCCGGCCGAGTTTTTGTAAATGTTGTATAAAGTTTAACAGTACATAATCATGCATGTAATTCACAAATATATAAACATTCCTATTTGTTATACATATTTTTTCATAATTTATTATTATTATTAATATTTTTGAGACAAGGTCTGGCTCTGTCACCCAGTCTGGGGTATAGCGATCCCCTCACCTCAGCCTCCCAAGTAGCTGGGACTATGGGTACATGCCGCCACGCCTGGCTAATTGTTTTTTTTAATTTTTGTTTTTGTAGAGAGGGGTTTTACTATGTTGCCCAGCTCCTGAACTCAAGCAATTTGCCTGCCTCAGCCTTACAAAGTGCTGGGATTATAGGCGTGAGCCATCACACCGGGTCCTGTTGTGCATATTTTCAATAGGCATTTTACTGATAAAGATGGAAAATAAAAAATGTGAAGCCCACCCATCTAAACCATGCATGGCAGATGATTGCCTATTTTCTTCTTAAGATATTTTTCAACATTCAGTAATAACTTGTCTAAATATTTTATCACTCCTGTATTTATGCATTCATTCACTTCAACCACTTAAAAATTATCATAGCATACAACAATTAGGCCATAAGCTAGGTACTGGGTTTTGGCTCAGAATTTTTATTTCTCTCCATGAGCAAGATTTTCTCCCCCCAAAAAAATCTTTGGGAGAAAAGTGATTTGTCAACCAGAATCTTAACTTCATTTGGTTTTTTCTGAACATAAAAAAAAATTCAGCTTTTTCATTAAAAAATCTCTAAAATAGTGATAATCATGTTTAACCTGTAAAGTGTTGTAAAAATGGAAGGAGAGGATGCTCATTAATGCAGCATGCTGTTAATTGGAAAACAGTTTAAAAGTGTGATGTAGCAGCATTGTTTGAGTCTCAGAAGCAATAATTCCCTTCTCTGGTCTATGTGAAATTATCTCATTTTCTTCACTATTTCGCCAAAATATATTTCATTAGTTTATCACTTGGTGACTGAAAGTAGATGCCTTACTCTACTAAAGCCACGATGGAGGTAAAATTCCCTTCCCAGCCAAATATATCAAGCCTCATTTAATGCATCTGGGAAATATGAATTTGTCCTGCATTTTCTTCCTGTAATGGCACTTCATTGCTGACTCACATTTATCTCATGGTTAGTTATGTGTCCTAAGTGTTTTTCCACTACATTTCTGCTTAGCCATCCCATATTTGTGTTACAAGATTTGTGTTCTTTGGAAGATGACCTGGCATTTGCCATATTACATTTCAGCTTTGTTGATGAAATCATTTTCTAATCTTTCAAGAACACTTTCTATTTTTCCCCATATCTAGAATTCTGGTAACCCCATCTAATTTAATATTATGTACAAATTGGATGACTGTATTTGTAAGTTTTTCACAGAGGTGATAAAAAATGACACAGTCCCTATTAGAAAAGGTTTGATAGAGCTTCTCAGGTCAACACCATTAATAACCCTTTTTATCTTATTCCCCTAGGCTAAAAGAAATGTGCAAGGCAGTGGAATAAGTGTGAACATATGGGCAAATACCTGAAGCTAGGGAAGCACGCAAGTACGGCTCCTAACACAGCCTTGGGGGATAAAGAAGTCTTCCAAGAACATGCAACGTCTACGCTGAGTGAGATATGAAGGACAAGTACAAGTGAACCAGGTCAAAAAGGGCACGAAGAACATTCCAGACGATAGGTGCAAAGGTCTGAAGGTGGGAAGGATAGATCATTTTTCTCCTGGGTACTGACAGCAGTTCTGAATGACAGAGGGGGATCAGGAGAACTGGTGGGACACGAGATTGGAGAGACTGGCAGGGCCAGCTCACGAGGAATTTTGTCAGCCAGGGTCAGGAGCCTAGACTTTGATTCCAGTGGGGAGACACTGAAGGATTTTTAAAGCAGGATTCTGACATTCTCAGTTTGCTTCATGGGAAAATTAAAAACTATTTTCCCTTCATTGTGAAGAATGGATTATAGAGAGGGCAAGATTTGAAGCACAGGTATATCACAATGATCTATATGGATGTCTTATTTTTCCTTCTGGGCTACAAAATACTCTGAAACAGGACTACGTCTGTTTCTTGTTTCCCTTCCATTACCTCAAGAAGCCCTTGAAAATATTTTATTGAGTACATGAAAGAAGATACATCACATCCGTACCTTTTCCCATGTCTGTCATGGCTACCATTCTATTATGGGAGGAAATGCAACTGATCCGATGTACCTGCTCTTCACAAACTACTGCTGGCAGTATCAACACCACTCTCATTTTCCAAGCAGTTGCTAATTATTTGCTTGATGATGCATCCTGGTATGTTTCTAAAAATAATTATTCTATTGACTTACAAATCAAGATAAATTTTACTACTGACAACAAACATTATTTTGCATCAGTTGCCTCATCTGTAAAATAAGGATGATAATTTTACCTATATAAAGGAGGTTACCGGGAGGAATAAATGAGTTAATTTAGGTAAAGTCCATAAACTAGCATGGAAATAAGCACTCAAGGAATGTTCGCTATTGTGTGGTGATCAGTATCATTATTTTAGCTACAAATAACAGAAGACCCAACTAACACATGAGGCTGAGACTGGGCAGGGCAATAGATGGGCCCTGGAAGGCAGGCCCAGCAAGGTGAGGGGGCTCATGGACCGTGATATGAAGCTTGGACGAAACTCTGCAAATAAAGCTACTTACGCCTTTCACACAGATAGAAACTTGACTTGACATCACCATTTTGAAGACAGGGCTGTCGGAGACGGAGGAGGGAAGAGAAGGGCAGTTTTGGAGAAAGAGGGTTGTCACCACAGTGGGTAGTGGACTGGTTGAGCTCTCTCTAGATGCCCTGGGATCCCTTCTACTGATTCCATGCACTCTTTCCCCAGCTTGTGTTTTTTTACTTCTAAGGGTCATGCCCGCAACTCTCTTCAGAGGACTTTCCAAGGACTTCTGGAGCTGCTTTTGCAGAATGCCAGAAGTTTCTGAGAGCTTACAAACCCCCCAGGAGAACTTATCAATACTAACTCCTGCACGCCTTTGAAAGCTGAGCTCCTAAGCCTTCAGTGGAACAAATGCTAAGGTGTAATTTATGCTCCAGAGCTCCCTTGGGGGATCATGCTTGAGCTAGGACTTTGGCTGAAATCACACACTTGATTGACTTCTCCTTTCCTGTCCTGCAACCCCCTCTCCCTTACTGGTGTGCCCTAGGAGTATTTTCTTAGTAACTTATTCATACCCAAATGGTGGTTTCGGGGTCCGCTTCTGCAGAATTCCTAAGAGGATATCAGGAGCAAGGAGAAGCAAAGTTGAAGAGATGCATTAAAAGGCCAAGGATGCTAAAGACAAATTGAACTCCTGCAGATTTGGCTGATTCTACAGTGGCTTCTGGGCTGCTTCCTTTGGATAGGCTGAATTTCCTGGCTTTAGCATACTCCGGTTCCATGCTGAGGAGAGAGGTAACATGAGAGGAAACCTCATGGAAATAAGGCAGAATTTCAGCTTTATTTGCAATTGAGGAAGCTGAACTTTGGTTACTCTTATTCCCATGTTTTGAGACTCTCTGTGAATGAAGATAGCTGAGTCAGCAATCCCTCCCATATTTTAATTTCTTTTTCTTTTTCTTTTTTGCTGGGTTTGACCCGCATCTGCAGAGATTTGAAAGACTCACTGATTTAAAGCTACCTCAAAAAGTTTTGGTGAGGAAGTTATTTACAACCTCAACCACCAGCAATCTACCCTGATGAGTCCTAGGTGAGTTTTTGGTCCTGTTCAACCACCCCTCTCAGTAGTGCCACCAGGGACTCCTTCCTCATAAATGGAACCCTCCAGGTTACTACCCCACACTTTAAGGAGACAGCAACCACCAGCTTTCATAGTTTCTCAAAATTAGGGGTGGGGTTAAAGTGTTGTGCTTGAAGGCTAATAATATCTTAGCTTTCACAAGACACTTCATGCTTACAGAGTGCTTCTATATGTCTTCTATATGTACTACCTTGGTAGCTCTTTATAACAACATTGTGAAGAAGGTGGAGTTGATTGAATTATGTCTATTTGACAGGTGAGAAAGCTGAGGCAAAAAGATTAAGTGAAGCCCTTAGAGCCACGTTAAGCGAAGATGGAGAGCTGAGAGCCAAATCAGGATCTCCTGTGCACAGAGGGTGGGGTTGTAGGTGTAGAGGAAGACCTTTACCACTCTTCATGCTCTAGGGCACAAAGAGATTCAGAAGCTTGCAAGATTTGTAGGTGAAAGTGACGTAAAGTGTGGCTGTGAACTCAGGCACTCCAGGGACCCCGGACATTGCCCATAGCCCCAAACTGGCTCTACCAGACACAGCTGCTCTCTTTGCACAGGTTTGGACTTCCTTGCCAAGGAAGATCTAAAGTGAGTCATCACTGTTGATTCACCGGGCTTATGTATTTAGCTAATTCAACTAAAATTAAAAAAAAAAAAAATCTGTCCTGGGGGAAGAGTTTGGACATACAGTGCTTATAACTCCTACGTTTCTATTTCTGATCATGACTGCAGTTTATGACATTTGGCGATCCTTTTGTTCTACTTAGCAAAAAGTCAGAGACGAGCATCTATGATGCAAGTGAGCACTGCAGATTTTAGCTGGTGGGGTTCTCACCTGCTGTTGTAGTGGGTGCTTGAGCATGCATGCACATGTGTTCACCTAGGGGAAGTTTGAGAAAATGTTACCATCTAGAACTTTAACACGTTAGGTTAATTCTAGGCTATTTTCTCACCACTGACTGTGAACTAACCAGGGTGTAAGAGCCCATCTCTATGAGTTTATATGTCCGTTGCGTATGCAACACAGGGGTTTTTTCATATCACCCTGTGTGTTCTTCTGTTGGGGATCTCCTATTATACAAAGGCAGGATTCCATGCTGTCAAGAGCTGGGTCACAGGTGGTATGCACCAGGGCACTTAACCTGGGTCACTAGACCCCAGCCTCGGGACAGATTAGAGTCTCACCTGCCTCAGCTTGCCTCTGCCACACTGGAGAGATGAGTAGCTAAGACATATTCCTCTGAACCCCACTAATCCAAAGGTTAAAAAAACCCACACTCACAATAAAATATTATTTGCACAAATAAAGAATATATACACACACACACACACACACATATATATATATATTCTTAAAGGCAAGTGAAACCCCTCAGCCACAACCACCACTTCCTAATTTACTGCCTTTAGTACCCACTAGATCATGACATACTGACAGGATGATGAAGTAAGGAAGATGAATACACGGAGAGTCAGCACAGCTGGTTGATTTGCTTTTATAAAAGTAACCCAGGACCAGATCAATAAGTAACCAGAGGCTGCATGTTCATCTTAATTTTTAAACTTTAAATATTAGTTATACTTTCCCCTGTGCCCTGAAATTACAAGAAGTCCCCATTGTCTTGATATTGAGAATAAAGAGAACCAAGTGTGGACGTTCTGAAGCAGATACTCTCATTCCCCTGCCTCCAGAGGATGTGAGTAGCCTAGGCACATGCCCTCCCCTCAGGGACCTTCCCTCCTTGGTGCTCCCAGGGGTGAGATTATTTGCAAACGGACATACCCATTTAAAGAATTCAAAAACATTCACTGCATGTGCACAGGGTGGGCATGCAGGAGGCACTGATCTTGTGTGACTGCCCTTTAGGAAGGGAGTCAAGTCTTAGATGACATTAACAGAAGCTTGCTGTCTGGGCAAAGGAGGAGAGGATCACTGTGCTATGACCTGCTAGAACCATGTCTCAAGTAGTGAGTTCAGGCTGGGGTGTCATATTATAATCCCTGGTTCCATTGTCACTGCCACCCCTTCTCTAAGACACGTCCTCTCAGTCACATCCTGTATTGAATAGCAGGTGTAATGTGAATAGGGAGACAAAAATCAATTAAAATAATAAAATCTAAGCTTTGGAAGGTCTTTCAAGGAAATTTTTGTTTTGGATTTCCCAGGACAATAAACATGACATAGGGTTGCTAATCTTATATTTTTCCAAGTAAGGATGTTACAACGTGGACAAAAATTCCATTCATTTTCATCATCATTTCATTTCAAAAAGTCATTTTGGTGCCTCAAATTCACACTAAAGAGTACTCCATTAAGTCAGTGATTCTCAGACTTCAGTGAGCAAACCAAATTACTGGGATGGCTTATTACAAACAGATTTCTGGGCCTCTCCCCAAGATGCTCATTCATATGGTCTAGTGGGCCTGAATTCCATCTTTCTAACAAGTTCCTTAGTGATACTGATGCTGCTGGTCTGCAGGCCACACTTTAAGGAGCACTACTAAAAAGAAGAGAATATTAGCTTGGCTAAAGCTCACTACTTTGTACTTACTTCACTTATTTTATCTAGGACCAAGGAACACGTCCTCATACCTGGGCTCTGGCCTGCAGGCCCACTGGCCAAGTGTGACTTGTCATCTAATGCCACCATCCATTCCACTGCTTGTCAAAGCAGATGTCAGCTATGGGTGTGGAGCACCCTACCCTCTTGCGTTGCTTTAACTAAAGGTTTGAAGATGGATATGATGCTCTCCTCCACCACTCATCCAACACACACAAGTGAGGAGCCTAATTCCCTCCAAAGGAGATAAAAGGAAACAACCAGGAGGCAAGGAAGTCGTTTTTGTCTAGTCTAAATGATGACTAACATATGTCTTCCCTTAGTGGTTTGGCTCTTTCTGCCAGGGTGCTACTGCCTTAAGAACTACCTGGCCTGCACAAATGCCTGTGCTTGAGTCCTGCAATGTCGGCTGAGTTTCCCCTCAATTTTCCTTTACCCAAAAGTGCATCAGTTCACAGCCCTTCTGGCCCATAGGTTCAACTCCAGAAATGCCAGCTTCACCTCCCTCTGGAAAGTGACCCAGATGGACAGAGCGACTCCTTCTATAGTATCTGACTATGATATATTTCACAAAGCCTAATCACACATATCATCTCTCTGAATCTTCAAAACCTCCCTAAGAAGTTACTATTATAGCCCTATTGTATAGATGAAGAGTCTTATATTTACACTCAGTTAACATGTTCAATATTACCCAGGAAGTTATTCTGTATTATAGCAGTCATTCAACTCTGGCTGCACCATACACTTATTTCTGAGATTATTCTTACTCAGTTATGTTCCTCTTTTTGTCCTTTCCAACACAGAGAAGTGGCAAAGGTCAAACGTGAAGCTAAATACAGACTGGAGATTAACTCTACTATTTCTATAATGGGAAAAACACACAAAAATCCCTAAAGCTACATCACACAAAAGTGACCCAATTAATTCAGTGACGAGATCAGCCACATTGATCGGCTGAAGTGTTCAGTGGACAATGCAACTCATTGATTGAATGTTTTACTTTTCAGAGGCTTGTGTAGACAGAGCCACAGGCAAGTCCCTTCTGAAAGTGTTGCCATGGCACCAGCCAATTGCTTGGCTGGTCCAGCCTCCTTTGCTTTCCAGGGCAGTCCTTTTACAGCCTCGGTCAGAGGGTGGCTTGCCTAGGTCAGGATCTGAGCACCCCTCCTCGGATTGCATGGTTTTTCAAATAAATGAGCTGCTCTTTTAGGACAGTCTTATTTCAGTTATGAAGTACCTATTAACTCTATATATTTACAAATCACTCAGCTTTTTGTTATTGTTGTTGTTAGCCATCTAAGCACTGAAAGAGTGCCAATAAGTATTATCCCCATCTTACAGACAGGGGATTAAAGCCCAGCAAGGGTTAGGTCACCCAGCAGGCTACACTGGGGCCAAAATTGTTTCTCCCAGTTTGAATATTCTCTGAACTGTCTTCTGTGTTCCCAAGAATAAATCAATAAAAATGCATTAACCTTGAGAATCAACTCAATTAAGTGAGAATAGACAAGGAATTAGAACAGACATCTTATCAGGACCATACCAAATGAATGCCCAGTGAAATGTCAGTGGGAGGAAATGAACTCAAATGAGAGGGAGATGTTAAGAGTAACTAATAGTTATACAGCATCTAGCTCTTGCTTTGTGCCAGGCAATGTTCTAAGTGTTTATATAGATTAACTCAATTAATCTCTAGCACAGCCCTAAGAGGCAGGTACCATCCCATTTTGCAGGTGAAAAACTGAATCTGTCGAAGTCTTGCCTTAGGTCAACAGATCTCAGTCTAAACTAAACACAGGAATTTAACTCTGCAGGGTATATTTAGGAACTGTGCTAAATGTTTCTCAAAGACAGAAAGAATGTTCTACAATATTCCTGTATGTTCTAAAGTGGGAAAAAAATACAAAGAAACAGAACCAAACCAAACATACAAAAGTGGCCATTTTCCTCTTTCCTGAAAGCCTACTTCTATTATGGTGTCACATTCAAAGCAAATCAAACTTTGTTTGTGGCAACTTTTAAAAATAGTAGAAGTTTTAACTGACCCCTTCCTAAAGAGGCCACAAAGAGGGTGAATTTCATCACACAATACATAGTAAAACTTTGTCCCATTAGCAGCTACTTTTCATAGTACCCTTAGTCTAGCTAATTTTCATTGGCCCGTTATCAACTACTAACTATGATTTTTCTCAGCCAGTTTCCTCCAATCCTCCAAGCAACAGACTGCAGTCTGAAAGATGATGAATTCCGTATCCTCTGCCAGAGAAGGTAGGTAACCTTGGAAGAGACTTTGGAGAAACAGTAACGAGCTCCAGCTTCTGAGGGAAATCTTGACTGAACTCGACTAACCAGGAGATCAAGGTGGAGTGATGACTTTGGCAAGCAACTCACTATTGAGCTCATAGAAGGCAACAGCTCACTCTGGCTAACGATCATGCCTGGGAGCTAAGTTTGCTGCTGCAAGTCTTGGCCCTGGGCTAATATGTGACTAGAAATTCAGGTGTAAAAAAGCATGTACACCCAAACCAGCTGTTTCTTAGCAGTTCAGCTGAAGCTGCTAAGGAGATTTAAAATACTTCTCAACATATGTGCAGTGCTGTCTAAAAGTCATAGAGCTGTTGGGAGAAGGTAAGAGGGCTGGGGTTTGAATTCCATAAAGGAGAAAGGGAGCGAGGTGTTAAGAAAGAAATGTGTACAGTCTATACAACACTGGGTGTACAGTCTTTTATTTTCAACATCTACTTTTTCATCATAGACACTCGGAGTCCCAGTAGGCAGAAAGTACATACAAATTCTGTCTTAGCCAAGCCTTTCACAGATGCATCATTTACCCACATAATTATCTACATACTTAAACAATACCTTGTCTAGGATCATCTAGTTTTTTTTTTTTTTTTCCCTCTTTGGAGAGCAATCACATACAGTCAGTAATTGTTATACTCTCTCTCTCTTTAAACACCTATCATTGTGTCATAGCCCAGTAGAGCATTGAAAATGGAGATTTTTAGGTTGGGCACGATGGCTCACACCTGTAATCCAACACCTTGGGAGGCTGAGGCAGGTGGATCATGAGATCAGGAGATCAAGACCATCCTGGCTAACATGGTGAAACCCCATCTGTACCAAAAATACAAAAAATTAGCCAGGTGTCGTGGCATGCACCTATAGTCCCAGCTACTCGGCAGGCTGAGGCAGGAGAATCACTTGAACCTGGGAGGCGGGGTTTGCACTGAGCTGAGACTGCACCACTGCACTCCAGCCTGGGCGACAGAGCAAGAGAGACTCTGTCTCAAAAAAGAAAAAAAAAAAAAGATTTTTAAGTCAAGGTCTAGACACTTGGGTATATGACAGTTGAAAGAGGGCAAGAGATAAGTAAATCTTAATTCAAATAAGATGTAATCATACTCAAATATGCACAAAGGATTAAAGGTGACCCAAAGAGGATGTAGCTAACTTACAGGAAGACTTCACAGAGGAGGTATTATTTAAGTATTTGAATTGGGCCTCAACATGTGTTAGGAGTTTCCCAGACATTTAGAGGGAAAATGTGCTCTTCAGTAACTGGATAATTCACGACACTGTATACATTTTCATTTAAAATGCAAAGTTCATGTCTACTTCAGATTTTTAACAATCTATCTGAAATGGTTTTCATATTTTTGCTTCATTAATGTAAATGCTTTCACAAAGAGACAATTTCTGTACAGGGCTTCCATGACTGTCAAATAAAATAGAATTTCCTTCTTATGTGTGGCACACTTTTCTCTCCTTTTATTATACTCATTTGGACTGATGTGGTAATAAAAGGGTCCAAAGCCAAGTATTCAAATACATTAGAATTCATGACCCTTGGATACTCCTTATTTGTTTTCTTTGACAATGATTTTTTTTTCAGTAGATGAAAAAACCCTAAAACTTTCTCATCTTTGCAAAATAAACACAAGAAGACAGTTTTTTAAGAAACACTCATTTTTGTGTGTATAAATGAAGACTTAATTTTTACAGTTACAAAAAGAGAAAGTAACTGTGAGAAAACTAGAGTCATGGAAGTTGTCATGTATAGTCAGTCATCCTTGGTGTCTGTGCCATTGGTTAAAGGACCCCTGTGGATACCAAAATCCACATGTGCAAGTTGCTTGTATAATACGGCAGAGTATTTGCATACAACTGATATACATCCTGCCATGTACTTTAAATCACTGTAGACTACTTATAATACCGAACACAATGTAAATGTTATGTAAATAGTGACATTGCATTTTTTTATTTGTATTTTTTATTTTTGTATTACTTTTTATTGCTATTTTCCAAATATTTTTGACCTGCGGTTGGGCGAATCATACATAATTTATGTATATGGAAGGTCAACTTTACTTGGTTGAAGAAAACATTTTTAGAATGCCCCTGGGATTCACCCTGAGTGCCAAACATTTCAGGCTCATTCCCTAATAGGTTGTGGTTGGCACATACTAGGGCCTTGAAAAATGTATCTGTTGAATGTATGGAGGAAATAATAATAAAAATAATGGCCAAATATTGACCAGACATTAAGAGAAATGTTACCTCATCTAATCATTAGATTAAGCCTGTAGGATGGATATTGTTATTAACCCCATTTTCTAGATGAGGACACTGAGGCTCCAAGGAATAAGTAAATTGTCAGTGTCACACATGCTAAGTGACAGAGTCTATATTCAAGCCCAGAAGGGTCTGACTCCTAAGCCTTGTATTTCAATGACTGTGCATCCTAACCCATGCTAAGTCCTGGATCTACACAGATTGGAGGGTGGGAACTCTTAGGGAATGCAAATTATACTGGGGAGTTGATATGTGCACCAAATAGATGTGTAAAAGATACTGGAGCTGGGAGGAGGGACTGACTGGCTGACTGCATAAGGTCTCATGTCTCCAGCCGGGATCCAAATGACTTTAGGCAGGAAGCTCAGCTCTTTCAGAGGGGAACAAGAGGCTGGAGAGAAAGAGGGATTTGAACTGCAAAGAATTAAATGAGGGTTGTCAACTTAAAGAAGGAGTTTGGCACTGCATACAACAAACAGTAGCAATGCTGACCCACTTGAACCATCTGAATGGTTATGTATCGCCTGCCATGACTGGAGGGAGCTGACAAAACTCCTAAGTGTGCTGCATGAGGTGTTTGCAATGGACACTGCAATTCTTGATCATCCAGAGAGATGCCAGCGAAGTGGTTTGGGCACGTGCTTTGTAACTATGTTTTGAGGCAGGTTGTTTGTGTGTGTGTTTCTTAACTGTCACTTAGTATTAATGGCATTAAGTTGTACAAATGGTACTAAATTTAAACATTCCTTGAAAGAATAAGATTCATTTAAAAATAAAGTTTTGGGGGTCTCTTAATGGTCAATTTGTCCTGTAAGCACCATGATGCCAAAGGAAAAATGTTAAATGTTACTCATCTTAGTATCTTACTCCAAAAGTGAGTGCTACCTGGTATTTTTTTTTTGTATTATGAGTGCATTTGTTTGCTATCTTCCCCCAAGAGAATTTTAAGCTTTCTGACTGAGGAGGCTTTGTCTGTCCTGTTCACTATTATATCCCCAAAACCTGGGAGGAGACTGATGCATACAGGGCCTCAATAAATATTTGATGAGAAATGCACGAAATATTCATTAACACAGTGCTGAAAATGCAGGGGAAACTTAAAATGTAACCTAATGAATGAATAAATGAGTCTCAAACCTACCCTCCCACCAACTGAAGATGTAGGATAGAGTGAGTTCAGATGAAACATATTATTGTGTGAGGGTGTATGTGTGGGGCTAGAGGCTTTTTCAATGCTGTGATTGCAAACAGTTATTTAGCTCCAAATTATGGAGATGTACATATTTGAACTTCCTTAGATTTTAGAATAATCAGAGGTATTCTTTATCTCAAAAAAAAATGGAAAAATAAAGTGTAGTGGTAGGCTCCATAGAGTTTAAAATTCACCGACATTATATTTTTCATAAAAACACTGACAACATTCTGAAATGTGTTCTACACTTTAAATTCTACATTAGCATTGTTAATGTGTTTGTAACTACAAGATCTAGAAAATAAGTTGTAAAATTTGCAGATTTATAGCAAGTTGCCAAGAGAACAATGGTTTGATATCACTTAATTTATAAGAACTCACCTATTTGTCAATCTCAACATTCCAGACACCAAAAAAATAAAAAATAAAAAATAAACAAAGCCTTTGAGTTGTCAAAATCATCTTCATAAAAGTCTGAGTGCTAAAGCCCATGCCCTGCATTCACAAGAAAGCTCCTTGAGCCCTTGCTCTCTGACACAAACATTTTCTAAGCCCAGACACAATGCAAGGGACAAATGAGAAGGGTTTGGAGACCACTGGAAACAGTGAGAAACCACAGTAGAAATCCAGGAAATCAGAGAAAACAAGTAATAACCATGAAAAGGAGCATGTGGTATCTACAAGCTTACCCCTCATGGCATCATTTTGGATAAGAGCTTCTTACACCTCACCAATTTTTAACGGCATTACTCTCTAATGTAATAATTTACTGTGTTAACTTTGCCCCAAAGGAAGAAATACATAGAATTTCTTGTTTAGGCAGGCAAGGGACTGATGATTGCATTGCATTTGTATTTCGTTCTCAAAATTGCTTATTTTCTCAGTAGAAAGTTCTGTCTTAGTCACCACGAGCCCCTAGGTTGGTCACCAAACTGCAGGTTCAATTCTTTTAAGGAGCCAATTACAAATCCAAACATGCAAACGGACAATGGTATGGCCTCAGGGGTAGCATACAGGGCATTGTTTTTGTTATGAAATTTATACTGTGGAGACAATATCATTCTCTCCAGAACAACCATTCCAGTGCCCACCAATCAGCTTCAACACCTAGCCAACTAATTCCACTTCATAGACATGATTATCTAAACTCAGGAGAAAGCCAAGGAGCAGAAACTCACATCTCTCCTTTCTGTTCTTATTCATTTCCCCTTCATTCCCTCACACTCTATTTTCACCTGGCATCTTTATTTCTGCACCCTTTTCTCAATGCCACTGTTAAGCAGTTCTTACATGTATTTTCCATCGTGCACTGGCTCCACTTCAATGTGGCCACTTTGCTTCAGCTTAATCAAAATCACAGTCTCTCTGAAAACATAACTTTTGACGTTGATTTATTAACTTTCACTTTAGTGGCTCTTATAGGATGAGCTTTCCTTCCTTAGAAACAATTTAATGCTTTTTCTAGTGCTCCAGGACTGTGAAATTTGCACTAATCCTTTATGTCATAACTATCTGTAAACATTGTTCTACTAAGATTTACGTTTCTATACAAGGCCCCATTTTTTCTTTACCAAATTAATATATGTTCATTATAGAAAATATGGACCTTCTAGAAAAATCTACAAAAAACATTCCCTGTAATTATGTTAGCATGCTGATAAGTATATTTTGTGCACTTTGTACCTATAAACACACACACATGTTCATTATATTGTTTGCAAAGTGCTATAATCTGGTTTTTCCCTTAATGTTTTGGCTTGAGTATTTTCCTAAATCTTACAAAATTTTGACTATTTTCCCATCTTTTAAAAATGTATTGGAAAATATTTTAATACATATGATAGCATGTTGTCATCACTCAATCATTATTAGACATCTAGGGTATAAAAAAGGCAAGGTATCTTGCAGCTGAAATGTAGACAAATGTAAAAACTGGTGTCGGTAGCACAGATTCTGCAACTAAGTCCTAGACTCCTACATGTTTGTGTGTGCTTGTGTGCATGTGAGTGTGTGTGAGTGTGTGTGTGTGTGTGTGTGTGTAGGAAGGTGGCGGTGGGTAGGCTAATCAATTATGTGCAACCTTGACTCAGGTGCCTTTGTGTTGCCTCCTTAGGCTGGGATTTCATATGTTCTCACTACTAGGTGCTACCTACATTAGGGATGACGATAAAATCTCCGTCATCTGTGTGCCATTTGCCATATAAAGACATATGCTCTGAGCATATCTAGATGTTTTAAAATCTTTTTAACTGCCATATAACATATAGTCATTCCTTAAATAACTTAATCCACTTTGAAATGAGCTATAGGAGTATCAGTTTCCTTTCCTGTCCTGCTTTCTTTCATCTGCTCTCTACTTTGGAAACAACCATGTTGGGCATTTCTGTAGCTTATTAACTATATTTTCAGCAGTAGAAAAACACGTAAGTGCCGGGAAAATTTCTTTTTTTAATATTTCAGCATAGAGTATTGCTACTTATATTAAGAGTTTGGAAGAAAAATGGTACCAAGAATAAATTATTATACTCTGTATGAGTGAGATATATCTAGGAAGGAAGCAGATGATGAAAGTGATTTCTTCAAAAGAGTGAAAAATGATAAATGTACACATGGTGGCGGGGGCGTTTGCCTGAGCTTCAGCCTGTTATTCTTCATCATTAAGGTTTAGACACGTCTGCAACTTTTCATCACACAGGTATTAAGGTATCATCACACAATGTATTCAAATAGAGCCCAGAGTTTTTCTTGGGGATGAGGAGATGTGGTTAAAGGTTAATCCACTGTTGGAATTCAAATAAAGCTGGGCATGTGTGTTGATCTTATGTGGTGGCTCAGTAGAAGTCTAATAGGGTTAGGCTGTGGCACTAATTATCTTTCTGGGAAGAACCCACCCTAACGGAAGAGACAGCCAGCAGAGATAATCTTGCTTACATACGTTTCCTAGGCACTGGTGAAGAGTAGGAAGTCAGCCTATGGCCTGTATCATGAAACGTGGCTAGGTCCTGGAGGAAGAAAGGGCTAGAAGCAAAAACAGAACTTTTGTGTTAAACTGTCTAACTCACTGAGAGTCAAGAAATAATTCCTTAGGACCCCTCTTTAAACACAGAAGAAATCAATTCTCCTTACTCTATTGCAGGCTGCTGGACAGTCTGGATATCCTCAAAGCAGCCACCAGGAGATAATGACCAGGCTGGATGGAGCAGGAAGAAAGACAGGGTCATTAGGCAGAACAGAGCACACGTGCAGTGCCTAATGGATGCTGCAGAAGGCAGCAGGGCTGCTGGAGCTGCAGGGGCAGTAGCAGGCAGTGGGAGAGGGTGTCCTTCCTGGTGGAGCCTCAAGTAAAGTAAATGCATGTGCTGAGAAAATTGCCTCTGAGTACACATGCGATATCACCTGGGAACGCCTAGGAGGACTTGGAGAGGGGCACATTTACAGTCATGGACTTCCTGCATGAGCAAGTAGGGGATAAATCCAGGTTAATTGGGTTACGGGGATAAAGATTTAGTAAGCCTTTTGATTTACACGTCACATATATATGCTATTTTAGTGCAGAAAGACTTAAATTTTAAATATGTTTCAGAAGCAGTGAAGTTCAAAGGCCTCCTTTGGGGTCAATTAAGACCTGCATATATGTACCTTCAAAAGTTTAAGGGAGTTGCTCCTCTATTGAGGGGCAAGTTAAGCAAATACATATCTAAATAGGAAGAAAAAACCGGCCTCTGAAAAGTCTTCTGTTTTCTGTTTTTAAACTTGTAGACTCATATTTGTACATTACATCAAGCTCCAAACATGTAGGAACATGCTGGTCACAATAAACTAGTGAATACTGCCCCAAATATATATCTCAACATGGTTTTTCCACTGTAGAATGGTATATACACATCTCCTTCCCTCTATATCTAATTTCATTTACAAATGTTTTATTTATTAAAATCTACGTAATGGGCTATAATGGTAACCATACATGCAAAAGTTACAGCCAGAAACCCTATGGCTACTCCGTTCTTCTATTTGTGACACAATCTGTGTTATGGCACAACTAACGTGGCCGCTTAAACGTCCCAAGTCTGACAATCAGTGAAAATTCATGATACAACATTAAGCCATTGCATCAAGTGTTTATGTAAGTTCAATGAATACAGGAAGAATGCATCAAATTCTCACTTATAATGTTTTCTATAAATGTATGAACCAGAATCAAATATATGAATACAGGCTAGACATAAGCAGAGTGTTCTGTAATAATTCCAGGAGAAAAATGTGTTAATGCTTATTTTTATATAATTTATAGTTTGGTCCTGTAGGAAATTATTGGAGGTTACAATGACATGCAAAGGTAAAAGGATTCAGCATTACAAATGTTCATTTAATTGTACCAGAAACAAGGTGCTGAAAGTATGATTTAAATATATATACTTCAGATAAATAAAATACGGATTTTGGGCAGAGGGAGATTGAATTATTATTGAATTTGGATCTAGAGAAAATATTATATAAGGATTATATATACATATATGATTTACACATAATATACTTTTGTAAGTAATGACATATATATGTTCATACCCAAATATAGGAGGCAATTTGATGCTTATGAGTTCTTGAAACTGCTTTTTAACCGGGAAGATAAACTATGAAGGGAATAATGAGGAAAAGCAAGAGGAGTAGCTTTCCTCCACCGGATAATAGTTGGTAACTTTGCAATTTTGATGAAAATCTAGCAAATCAAGTATTGTATAACTGTTTTCTCCTCACCAAAAGAGGTAAGGAGGAAGCTCATTTTCTATTGTTGAAGTCTACAGATGAAAATTCCTCTGAAAGTAAAATCATCCCCAGTATATGTAATTAGTCTAGTTTTTGGTCATTAATAGTTCATTGAGGTTAATCTAGAAAATATAATTGCCAGTGACAGAGGAGGAGGTAGAGAAGTTTATGAATTAGTAATCTATGGATTAAATATTTTTATATCTTTTAAATCATCTAAGTAAGTAAATTATCATCATGTTCCTTTAAGGAGACGGCAGAAAATCCAAGTCTACTCCCACTCGGCACACAAATGAACCATTCCATAATAATATTATCTTGACTGCAAAAAGAATGGTCTTTGTTTACATGTAAGCTGGAAAACTTTTAAATAATAATCTTGAGGGTGGAGAATATACAGTACTCTCTTAGGTCAAATTATGACCACAGTTATAACAGACAGTGCAAAAACCTTTGAAAGGGATAAGATAAGACAAAGAGAAATGACAGGAAAACAAAGTGGCCAGAGAAATGTTTGGCAGAAGCCCAGCATACTCCTGGCATCCTCTCCCTAGGCCTTTTGCCTATCTGCAGAATTATCACTTATCTTCCACCAGCTTCTCTCTCCTTAAAGAAAGGCCAGTGTACTCCTTCCAATGCTTCATCAATACCTCACATGTCACACAGTATAATGTAAATGGGCTACAAGCCCATATTTCATGGTTCTCCAAAGCAGCTTCTTCTCGTAAGAATAAGGTTACACATTTGCAAGATTTATAAAACAGAGGACTGCATCTTAATTAGGCCTGCACTGTTAAATGAAAATATTTTCTTAGACACATGGGCACTTTTCCCTTCAAGCTAATAATGCTTTCCTTCTCAAACTGTATGTCTGTTTGTTTTAAATAAAAGATAAGTAGATATTTACCTAGCATGATAGAGGAAATACACACCAACTACTTGGTATAGTAGGCAAGTGGAAAGGGACAAGGATCCAGACGTTCTGAGTTACACGCTGCTGCCGCCACTAGCTTGCTTTGTTACCTGGAGACAGTCATTAATCTTGATGAACCTCCATTTGTCTATCCATAAATTGAGAAAGTGGGAAATTTCTAAGGTTGCTTGTTAGTTATATGATCTGTGATCTAACCATATTGGTCAATTATAAAGTGTCATGCCGGAGATAACATTTTATGGGTCAATTAGAGTATGTGGTGACTGACTGGGGAAGTCCTATATGATTTTAATAAACTCCTTTTTAAAAAGAAATGTAGTTCTACAAATCAACTAAACATATTCCTAGACCCTTGATCTCACCTTCACCAAAAGGTATCTGATGAGGTCCTTATCATAATTATCAAACAATTTTATCTGAGCCTTCTTAGGCTAGTTTCTAATTTGGCACAAGAATGTTCAACATAGATCATCTCCCTTGATTCTTGGATTTTAAGGATGGGAAATTGGAGGTCATGGCACAATTCAGCAGCAGGAATATTAGTGCAGCCCAGGTTCTGCGGTTTGGGCCAGGCATCTCTCCATTGCCAGTTTGAATGGAACACATATACCATTTTCAGGCCTTGAGAATTCCTGTGAGAATTTCAAGCAAGTTTTTCTTTCAACAGCTCACATGTGCAAGGGCCACCAAGAGTTTAGTAATGTAAATAGATAACATATCATCATTTAGCCGAGGAATCACATTATGAGCATATTCAAACCACATTCAAGGGGACACCAAATTTCCTTGAAACATCTGTAGATAAAGGTAGAAAAATCACGGTGGATGTGCAGCCAGCCTCCAACATGGGCTCCAATGATTCCTGCCTCTTGGTATTCAAGTCCTTGTACAGTTCCCTCCTACACTGTATCATAATTGGTCTTCGTGACCAAGAGAATACAGCAGAAGTGATGGCATGTCACTTCTGAAGCTAGGTCATAAAAGGTACTGTGGCTTTGTGATATAATAAGAAAGACATTCTATCTTTGTCCATAGTGCCTGGCACAGAACTCCTAAAGCCCTGGGAACCTCTGTTCCCTCAAACCCCTGGACCACCACACAGAGAACTATCTCCAGGCCTGGACCACCACACAGAGAACTATCTCCAGCCCTGGACTTCCCCTGACTTGGGGACAGCCTTATTCTCAGATCTCTCTCTGTTTTCAACTGGACTATCTTCTGTACAACCCAGAGAGCCCCATCCAAGTGTTTTGAGGACTGGTCTCCAAGGGGGAAGGGGAGGAGGGATGCCATTTAAGGTTATAGATTCCCCAACTCTGCCAGCTCTAACTGGGCCCTGAGTCGCTACTACATAAATTAAATCCACCCTGCACCGCCCCTCTCTCTATAAAAAAAGTAGTAGGGTGATAGGAGCATATGTGTTCTAATGAGGTAACTCTTAGTAGGCCTCTGGATAGCTTCAAGATGGAGGCAGGTCATCAGAAAGACCAAGCCTTGATTAGAAGCTTGAAACTTTCATCCCCAACCCCTAACCTCCAGGGAGGGAAAAGGGGTTAGAAATTGAGTTAATCATGAATGGTCAGTGATGTAATTAATTGTGCTTATTTAATAAAACCTCCATAAAAGCCCCTAAACAATGGCGGACTGGAAGAGCTTCCGGGTTGGTAAACACGTGGAGGTGCACATGGAGAGTGTATAGATGCCCCCAACCCCCATACCTTCTATGAATCTCTTCCATTTGGCTGTTCCTGAATTGTATCCTTTATAATAAACCTGTAATAGCAAGTAGAGTGCTTTCCTGAGTTCTGTGAGTAATTCTAGCAAATCACTGATCCTGGGCTGCCTGGTGGGGATCGGGGATGTGGTCAGGGAAATGTCTGAGTCGGGGAGGTGTTGTTCCCTGAAAGGTAGCCTAAACATTCCATTGGCAGTTGGCATCGGAAGTAGAAGCAGTCTTATGGGATTAAGCCCTTGACCCGGGGTGTCTGCACTAACTCTGGGAATTGGTATCAGAATTGAATAGAATTGTTGGACACCCAGTTGGTGTCCGAGCTGGCTGGTGTGAGTAAAAGCCTTTTGGATTTATTGCTTGTTCTCTTTTCCTATCTGATCCTTTCTCTCTGTCTCAGATCACTCACTGTGGAAGAAATCTGACGCCATGTCTTGAGGACACTCAATTGGCCTATGGAGAGGCGAACATGTAAGGAATTGAACCTCCTAGTAATAGTTAATGAGAAGCAGAGGGCTCTGCCAACAGCCATGTTGATGAGCTCTTGGGGAAGTGGACCCTCCGCTCGCAGCCCAGCATTCAGATGGCTGAGGTACCAACATCTTAGATTTGCCTCCTGAGAGACCTTGCACAAAACAGCTCTCAGATTCCTGACCCTCAGAAATTATGTGAGTCGGCACGTTTGTTTTAAGCTGTGAAATTTCAGGGATATTGGTTACACAGCAGCAGATAACTATTACAGTGAGGCCAGGCCCAGTGGCTCATGCCTGTAATCCCAGCACTTTGGGAGGCTGAAGCAGCAGATAGCGAGGTCAGGAGATCGAGACCATCCTGGCAAACACAGTGAAACCTTGTCTCTACTAAAAATACAAACAAACAAACAAACAAACAAAAAATTAGCCAGGCATAGTGGTGGTGGGCACCTGTAGTCCCAGTTACTCGGGAGGCTGAGGCAGGAGAATGGCATGAACCGGGTGGCGGAGCTTGCAGTGAGCCGAGATCATGCCACTGCACTCCAGCTGACTATTACAGTGAATAATTCCTTATACTCCATTTTACAGGCCTTGTCATAAAATCCACCAAGGATGGATCCTGGAGTTTTAAAAGACAAAGAATCTAACAAATTACTCTCTGAATTTCAAACATAACAAGTATTGTAAGTGTAACATATATTGTATGTTAATGAAAATTCTGAATATTTAAAATAGTTAATTCAATCTCACAAGGTTTCAAGTTTCAAGATGTCTCCTGGACTATTTCTTCCATAATTTTAATTGAATCTATTAGGATATCCCTGTTTAGTTATCTTTAAATAAGTAGTAGAACGATACCCACTTCTACCCCTAAGAAAAGAAATAGTTCAAGACTTTCTAGGCTCTATTTTTCTCTTAAGTTTATCTGACCGGATGGATTCTAGAATCTTTTTAGGAATTGCATCCTGTAATAACAATTATGTGTTAAGCACTTTCTTTAAGTAAAGTTTTAGTCCACAAACTTGGATGTGCAAGGAATGTCTCTTTTCTTTATTTTTTAAAGTCAAATTAATTTGGTTTTGATCTCTATCCTATTAGAAAGATAAGAAACTCAGTCTCAGGCACTATGAGACTCCCTCCTCTCCATCTCCCAGGGTCAGGCCATGGTCTTAGTCATTGCCAAGAGCATCACAGTGGGCCTCTGCCTCTGGTTCCTACCTGGGCCTTTCTATGCTCATTATCTGATGCTGCAGCCTGACTTCTTCAAGACTAAGTTGGGCTGTATGCTTGCAATTGTGGGAGGAAAACAAAAGAGGGTATAAACACAATACAGTGCCTCGACAAATCACTCTATCTTAGGGGGTCAGAAAATAAATTTAATGTTAGGAAAAACAGAAAAGAAGTAAGCAACACAGGCCAGCCTTTGGGTTCTTAGACGCTCAAAAGGAAACAGAAAGAACAGAAACAATATACCAGGAAATAAAAGAGGACATTTTAAGAAGTACCATTTAAATTGCAAGGGCTGCAGGAGTCAACAGAAGGAAGTAATTCAGGCGAGGGGGAGGGGACTTAATAATAATAATAATTATATATATTCCCTGAAATTTGTAAGGAATTTATAAATTATGAGGGACTTTTTGCACATTCATAACTTCACTTTAGACACTCACAATGAAATTAAGTAAAATGGGGTTGGTGGGACAGATGGTAACATCTTCGTATTACAGATGAGGAACTCGGACTCAGCTAGCTTTGGTGACTTCTTGAGAAAGTCAGAACCAGTTAGTCGTGGAATATAAAATTGAGCTCAGCCCTCTTCCTACCTACTCTTTTCTCCACTCCACTCCCACACTTCAGTGACATTTGCTTTCCTGAAGGAGGTAAGTTCTAAAGCAGGATTGGAAGTTCCTATATGGACAAAGACAAAAGGCAACCACGAGTGGCAAGGAGTGTGAGAGGCATGAAAAACACATAAGAAGAAATGGAGACAGGCAGAAGGTCTCAGCTACAGGACAGAAAAGCCAGGGTGTGGGCTTCTGAGAGATGATGCTGAGTGGTGAGTGGTGACTAAGGGAGCCATTCACATCAGATTGTAAACTCTCCCCTTCTACCCCCTGATGAAGAAGTTTATCTCCTATATCTCTTTACATATGAAAAACCATAAAGAAAACACCAGTATCTTCACATAGTGTATCATGTAATGAAAGCATATGCCATCTCACTTGGGCCCTTTATCAGTCTTAGTCACAGTGCCCAGTAGCGTTCCCACTTCTCATTCTCTGAGTTCTGTTATCCAAAGCTTATCCTCTTGCCTGGACTATAGAGACAGAAGTGAAATCTTTGAGAAGTGCATCCTATCCACTTGTCATTATACCTCTGTAATTCTTAGTGATGTTGCACGTTACCTCCCACACTGACCCTGTGCAAACCAGTGCACGAGTTTCAGGGGTGGGGGACTGTTATTTGAGCCAACTTCCTCCATCCTGCAAAGGCAGGGCTGGAGCTCAGGAGATGGTGTTTTGCATCGTTACAACTGGAACAAGATGAAAGGTCTCTGAAGGAATAATGAGATCCAGGCTTGATTCAGGACGAGAGGCCAGATGGGAACAGCAGAGCATTAGGATGTTGTGATGCTGGGGTAACCTTTCCATAATGATGTTATGTGGCCTGAAGTTTGATGCTGAGAATCTACAGTGATTTCTGGCTTAGAAATAAGAAATTGACCAGTAAATGAGACAAGAAAAAACAAAGCCTATCTATAGCCAATCTCTCCCCACCAACCCCCTCTCCCAACATTGTTATCTATTTGTATACGCAACAGTATTTTAGCAAACGAAAATTCTCAAAATTCTAATCACATCCTTATCCCAAAGCCTGGATTTACTCAGAAAGCTTTATGGTGCTTCTGACTCAGTAGAGTTAGTTATCCTGTTTAATTGGATTGACGGTGACAATTGTAATTACCTTAGATGAGATTGCCTGTAATGTAATTATACTTCCTTCATCAGCATGAGCTGGACTTGTGGAATACATACAGATGATGCCTCCAGTTACTGAGAGGTTAGGAAGAACATTATATTGTCTCACAAATCCTGTTTGTTACTGTACAGACTTGTAAAAATTATGGAAGAAACTGAAGGAATTACTCCTCTAAAGCAGGTTTGTGATCCAAGTATGTTTCTGTTTCATACAGTAAGATGACTACATTCCAGAATTATATTTTTGTTTAAATAAAAAATATATTTTAAGAACTCGGTATGGGGGTAGCAATAGTAAATCTGATATTTTATTATTATTTTGTTTCTGCTTATTATGTATGGTGACTGCATCTAAAAGACATTTTTAAAAAGCATACAATACATAATGAAGTTTAACTTGACTTTTTCCGTGACCTGAAAACTTATAATCTCTGGAATTAACATAGGAAATAACAGGAGATAACATTAAAATACTAGTCTTTATGAGTAGATGGGCCCATAATTAATATCTAGGAAGCCAGATGCTCTACTACAATGATAGCTTTCTCTATTTTCCAATTAACACATGGAGAACTTTAAAATCTTCAATTGGAAGCCCAGCCTCTCAACAGGACATGTCTGCCAAACGTATTGCAAACACATGTAGTTTAGGAGAAAAGGCACATACTAGAAATCCACCCCAACCTTATTAGCTTTAGCATCGCTCTCATTAAAAATAGAGCTGCTTACAGGTTTTTCCTTCTGAAGCATACGAAACATAGAACTTGGAAATGTGCCCTGTTGAAAACTTATTCCTGTATTCACAAACCAGATGGTGCACATCAGATGCATTCTGATTTTCTAATGAAATAAAAAAGGATCCCTATTATGTTATTTAATATGATTAACACATCTTCAATTGCTAATTTTTACAGATACTCCTGGAAAGTTAAACAACTTGGCTAATACTCTCCTGCTGGAGTTGGACAGGAAGGCCTCACCAAAGCTGAAAGGTTAGGGCTGTGCTGGGGGCACTTGGCTTTCTAATTCTTCCAAAATAGGCTTTGGAGAGATGCAAGGCCCTGCCACAGCTGCTCACAAAGGAACCTTCTTCTGTCTTTGAACATCAGAGACAAAGAGTCTGCTGTATCATAAAAGGGCTGATTGGGCAAGAAAAAGATACACACACACACACTGTCTCTCTCTCTCTCATTCTCTCTCTCTCAATTTCTGTTAAGTCCGGTACTTAGTTAAGCAATATTCATAGCATGCTCGCATCACTAACATCACCAGTAAACTCTAATTCTGAGCACCATTTGAATGTCTCACTCATTTGACATACAGCAAAAATTTATCTAAAACCAATAACAATTTGCTGGATTTTGCCAACAAATTGGAGAATAGTATAATGTTGTTTACCTTGAAAAAGGTTGGCTTGTCTGGTCAAAAACCTGAAAAAAGAAAAGAAAAGAGAAATGGATTGATTTTCTATTACTTCTGACCTTTAAAACCACAATACTGAGTTAAACATAGTTGTGGTGTGCTTATTAATTTAGCAAATCAGATTGTCATTCTCTAATTTTATGTAGCTCTTGCTTGAAGTAATAATGGCTTAAGCTAAGTTGGATTCTAACCTGAATCCAATTTCTCTATTGATTTCCACTATTAGTTAGGAATATGTTCAGCTGAGGAAAAGCATCCACCAGAAGACCAGAGTAAAACACCGTGGTAGGCTAGACACTATGCTTGTGAAACATCTGGTTTTTTTTTTTGTTGTTGCTGTTGTTGTTGTTCAACTTTTAAAATTTGAAGATCTCTGGTCAGCTATGTCTTATTTTATCTTCTACAGATAAGAGAAACATTTCTTTGGGCTGAGACAGCTGTTTAATGAAATGTAACATCATATCTCATTTTTCTTCATGAACTTCTCTCATTTAACAACTAGGTTGGAACAACACATATTACCAATAGGTTCAGTCGTATAACACTCAGAACCTGGAAATAATAAGTTGGGAGTTTCAGATCCTACAAAATAAATCAGTTACTGCATCAATTCTATAATATAAGGCAAAGAATCTGAAAATTTAAGGAAGATACTTTGAACAACACTGTGCAAAAGCTATTGCTGAGTTAGGTATTCAGTTAAGCCAAACACCACGCCTGGTTCTCAGTTTGTTTTGCAAAAGCATTTATTCTACATTTTAAATATGCACATGTTCCAACTTGGGCTAGAAAGACTTAACTAAAAATAACACCACTATCACCAAGTGATGCTATCATTGACCAATACTCCAGGATTTGAAAAAAAAATTCCCCAAATGGTACAAATTCCCCAAATGCTACAAATTCCCTGGGAACTGGAAGCTTTTCCTCTCCTTAAGGTGAAAGTCTGCTTCTCCTCTTGGTGTTTTGCCATTAAAAAAAGAAAGTATTTAGCAAACAACTAGCAGATCCATCAAAAGGTTAGGATTCTTTTTATTTTAGTGCTCTTTCTTAATGGGCAAAAATTGATTGATTAGTTCACCTGGAATGTTCTTAGCCTTAGGGCAGAAAAAGAGCTTTGTATGCATTAGTGGACTGGATTTATAAAAGAAAAAAATCCACATTCAAGTATACAGAGAACTTCAAAAATAGAAGAAAACAGAAAAAAGAAAAACAAGGCCTGGAAGCATATTAAAATTATTGTATTCATAAAAATCAAATGACTGTGTTTTCAGTTGTATTATCATATGTGTACTGGTTCTTTGCCTTAGTTCCAAATGTACTCATATTATCATCTCTAAATCCATTTGGATAGTTTATACAGTGAACCCTGGAATCACCTTTGTTTCTCCAAACTCCATCTACTTTTTGAGAAAAAAAAAACTTAAGGCAGATATTTCCCCATTAGATCTCCAACCTCTCTGTTGCTCCCTTTGCCCACTTGTTGGTGAAACTACTTTCTGGAAGAGGCTTTTCTTAGGCGAAGTTTGTTTACCTTTCAGACAAGACAAGGGGTGAAACAGAGGAGCAGCGACCTCCTTGCCATTGGTTAGAGTGAAGTGAGGGGAGCTACCAGAACGCAGAGGTATTAATCTCCTGTTACTGTGACGATACCTCAGACCCTCGTCTACTATTTATTTGGCTATACTCCCAGCACAGTGATTTACATCTTGGAGGAAGTGGTATTTAAATGTGTGTGCATGAGATTCTGTTGGGGAGTTTGTTAACAATGCAGATTCCTGAGCTCTAGCCTGCTCTATGAAATGTGTCCCTAGAGGATTAGCACCCAGGAATGTTCATCAATAAGCTTTTCCAGCGAGTATGATTTGGTAGGTGGTCTCACGACCACACTTTGGGAAACACAGACTTAGGACGACATGAAAAGTGACGTCAGGCTGTGTGCTAAGTGCCAAGCCTTGAGTGGAAAGGTGTTTTAAGTCGCTATCTTATCTCAGAGTACATACTCAACAAATATTTAAATTTGAGAAAACCAGTATTTAACATATAAGTAAAACCTGTTTATTATTTGCTATTGTTTTTCTTTATCGTTTCCAAACAGATATCTGATCTGCCTTAAGCATTATTTGCCTTGGTGATCTGTCAATTACTGAAAAAGGGAGAAAGCTTAGGTGATATACACTCTAATTAATGTGGCCCTCATATATTGTTTAAGTAAGTAATAGAGTCCTTACCACTTACAGCTGGAAAGACTTTTTAAAAATGTAGCCCAAGCTTTTTAATTTTTTCAGGTGCAGATACTTTAATGCAGAGAGATGAACTAATGTAGGAATTATTTTGTACAGGGGGGTGATCTGAAATATTAATGGGCTATTTTAACCATCAGTTTGAATAATTCAAAGGTGTCTGCTTAATTTTTGTGCTTTCCCAGCTCAGATGAAAATATCCACAAAGAGAACTATGTAAGTAAATACAATTAATCCTAATCAATCATGTACTGTCTTGGATTTCCCTAGAACCAAAACACTGAAATGGACACATGACATCCTGCTGGTCCTAATTTTCCACCAATTCATGAAACACTTCATGCTTTGCTTGGGACAGCATCAACCTTTCAACCTCCAATTATATTAATATTTTGAAGGCACTGAAGTGCCCAAATATGTGACATGAAGTCCTTGAGTGTGGAATGGCCTTTTCCAATAGGCACACAGTTTGCATAAATGGAAGTGAACACAATATTATCATCCCTTGAGATTTCCTGGTTTTGGAACAAAGAGGTGGTGATGCTGGATGCTTTACAGTATAATCTCCTTTTAGAGATTCTTAGTGCACAACATTATAAATTCAGAGTTCTTCTGAAATAAAGAAAAATGTTACCTTTATTTCATCCATCATTTAAAAAAGTTATTTACCCTAGGAAACACTGAACAGAGTGATATTTTTTAAACTTAGTTTTTTAAATTTAATTTTATTTTTTGACACATTATAATTACATACAATTATGGGGGTACACAGTGATGTTATTTTATATATATATTATACATACACACACACACGAATGATGTGGAATGATTGAAACAAGCTAATTTCATATCCATCAACTTAAATAGTTATCATTTATTCCTGCTGTCTAACTGCAACTTTCTGCCCTTCGACGGACATCTTTCTCCTTCCCCAAACTCCCCACCCCCAGCCTCCAGTAATCACTAATCTACTCTCTGCTTCTATGTGTTTTATTCTTTTAGACTCCATATATAAGTGAGAACATGTAATTGTTCTCCTTACGTTCTTGGTCTATTTCACTTAACATAATATCCTCTAGGTTCACTCATGTTGCCTCACAAAACAGATTTTCTTCATTATTAAGGCTGTATAGTATTCCACCGTGTATATATTTCCCTTTTTCTTTATCCATTCATCCCCGGGTTGATACTTAAGTAATTTTCACATCTTGGACACTGTAAATAATGCTGTAATGAACATGAGAGTGTAGCTATCTCTTCAAAATGCTAATTTTAAGTCCTAGACTACCTACCCAGTAGTGGAATTGCTGGACCATATTGTTGTTCTGTGTTTAGTTTTTTGAGGAATCTCCACACAGTTTTCCATAATGGCTGTACTCATTTACATTTTCACCAGCAGTGTACAAAGATTTTCTTTTCTCCCATCTTTACCAATATTTGTTATCTTGCATCATTTTTTTAATAATAGCCATTCTGACAGGTGGGAAGTAATAATCTCATCATTTCCCTAATGATCACTGATGTTGAGCATATTTTCATATATCTGTTGCCCATTTTTAAATTGAGTTATTTATTTTTTTGCTATTGAGTTTTTGAGTTCTTATATATCTTGGATATTAACCCCTTCTCAGAGGTATTGCTTGCAAATATTTTCTCTCAACCTGTAGGTTTTCTCTTCACTCTGTTGTTTGCTTGCTATGGAGAAGATTTTTAGTCTGATGTAATGCCTTTTGTCTATTTTTTGTTTTGTTTCTTCAGCTTTTTGGGTCAAATTAAAAAAATAATTGCCCAAACCAATGTTGCGTAGTTTTTTTCTCCTATGTTTTCTTCTAGTTAGTTTTACAGTTTCAGAACTTGCATTTGAGCCCTTAACCCATTTTGATTTTATTTTTGTATGTGGAGAGAGATATGGGTCTAATTTCATTCTTCTGCATGTGGATATCCAGTTTTCCCAACACTCTTTATTAAAGCCACTGTCCCTTACTGATTGTGTTCTTGGCACTTTTGTTAAAAATTAATAGACCATTGATGTGTGAGTTCATTTCTGGGTTCACTATTCTGTTCTATTGGTTGTGTCTATTTTTATGCCAGTATGATGTTATTCTGTGTACTATAGCTTTGTAATATAGTTTAAAGTCAAATAGTGTGATGCCTCCAGCTTTGTTTTTCCTGCTCAAGATTGCTTTGGTTATTTGGTGTCTTTGCAATGCCATATAAATGTTAAGATTTTATTTTCTATTTCTGTGAAAAAATGGCATTGCAATATTTATAGGAATTGTTTCAAATCTGTATACTGCTTTGAGTAGTATGCACATTTTGGCAATATTAATTTTTCCAAGGCATGCAGACAGAATATATTTCCATGTATTTGTGTCTTCTCCAATTTCTTTTATCAATGTTTTATAGTTTTCATTGTAGAGATCTTTCACCTCTTTGGTTAAGTGTATTCCTAGGTATTTTAGTTTTTGTAGCTATTGTGAATAAAATTTTTAAAATTCTGTTGTGGATAATTTGTTGTTAGTGTATAGAAATACTACTGCTTTTTGTTTGTTGATTTTGTATCCTGCAACTTTACTGTATTTGTTTTTCATTTCCAACAGTTTTTTTTTGATAGGGTATTTAGGGTTTCCTATACATAGGATCATGTTGTCAGCAAACAGCAACAATTTCATCACTTTCTTTCTTACTTAGATGCCTTTTATTTCTTTCTCTTGCTTAATTACTCTGGCAAGGACCTCTAATATTATATTATATTGAATAGAAGTGTTTAGTGGGTGTCTTTATGTTGTTCCTGGTCTTAAGAATTATATGCCCATAAATTGGATAACTAGAAGAAATGGGCAAACCATAGACACATACAATTTACCAACACTGAATCAAGAAAAAATTTAAAATCTAAAAAGATGAATAATAAGGAGATGGAATCAATAATAAAATTTTCTCCCGTCAAAGAAAAGCCCGGGACTTGATGACTTCATGGGTGAATTCTAACAAACATTTAAAGAAGAACTAATACCAATTTTTCTCAGGTGCTCCCTAAAAATTAAAGAAAATGGAGTACTTTGGAACTCTTTTCATGAGGCCAGCATTACTTTGATACCAAAGCCAGACAAGGACATTACAATAAAAGAAAATTACAGGCCAATATCCCTGATGTATATCAATGAAAAACATCCTCAACAACAACAAGAATACTAGTAAACTGAATTCAACAGCATATTAAAAGTATGATTCACCATGATCAAGTAGAATTTATCCTAGGGATGCAAGGATGGTTCAACATATGTGAATCTATAGATGTGAAATATCATATTAGCAAAATGAAGGACAAAAACCATATGCTTATTGCATTAGATGCAGAAAAAGCATTTGATGAAAAGTTCAACTTGCTTTCATAATAAAAACTCTCAACAAACTAGGTATGGAAGGAATGTGCCTCAATACTATAAAGGCCATATATAACACCCTACAGCTGACATTAACCTAAATGGTGAAAAGTTGATTTTTAAAATAAATGTGATTTTTGTCTCTTTTTTACTGGACCATCATTTGATTCCTATTGGCAAAGCCCAAAACTCTGCAATGAAGATCACAGAGTCTTTTAACATCTGGAACCTATCTTTCTTCTCAATTAGCCCCTCACCTGGATATTTCCTGGATTCCAGCAAAACTGAACACTGTTTCCGGGATCCACCACACCACTTCAGCCCCCATGCCTTTACATGTACCATTACCCTTGCTTGGAATGCCTGTGTTCACACTCCTCTACAAACAAATACACACATACCCTCAGACACCATTCTTCCAACCTTTTCACCTGACAAACATCTGCTCCTCCTTCAAAATCTACTGCAAACACTATTTCTGTGGGGCCTTTATCAATCTTCCCAAACTTGGTTACTTCCTTCCTTGTGCTCCCATTTTGTTTATTTCTAACTATTCTAGAATACTCTTCAAACTATAAATTATACTTTTCTGTGTAAAGGTCCATCTCCCTCATTAGAGTGGGAGCTTCTTGGAAGCGGGTACTGCTACTTACTTAATAAACATTCAATGCCTACTCTGTTCTGGGAAGTTCATATCCTGAAGTATAGGTCCTGGAACAGTGAGTGTCAGTATCTGATAGGTACCCAATAATGGCTGATTTAAAGCATAAATAGTTGAATGTCCCCTGCAAATTCTCTCAATGATATAATGATTGTCATGAACTACCTGCTTACAATTTACCTGCAGGTGTCCCTGAGACACACACATGGAGGTGACTTAGTTGTTAGTAAAGTGATGGGTATGCTAATTTTGGAAATAAGAAATCATTTTCAGAATAAGTACTGGCCTTTAAAGAGCAAAAAGAAAAGGAAACAAAGGAAAAGGAGGAGGACAAGAAAACCAACCAAACCTGGGACGAGGGCAAAAGAAATGAACTTTCTCTTCTTAAAGCAAGAAATTTGTTTGTACCTAGGGAAAATGAGAATAATGAGTTTTACAATAGTGATTTCAGTTCTGTAGAGAAATAAATATTACTTTCATAGTGTTTAAGCCTTGATAGCATCTGCCCCTCTTGCTGCACAGGAGATGTGAATTATGTTGTCTATGCACTGATGAATTAAAACTGCCTCAGGCATTGTCAACTGTGATGACACTTGATACGGTTTGGATCTGTGTCCCCACCCAAATTTCATGTGAAATTGTAATCCCCAATGTTGGAGATGGGGGTCTGGCAGGAGGTGACTGGCTCATGAAGGTGGATCTTTCATGAATGGTTTAGCAACTTCCACTTGGTGGAAAAAAGAAGGGTTCTCATGCGATCTGCTTGTTTAAGTGTGTAGCACCGCACCCCTCTCTTTCTTGCTTCTACTCCAGCCATGTGATGTGCCTACTCCCCCTTCCGCCATGATTATAAGTTTCCTGAGGCCTCCTCTGAAGTGGAACAGATGTCGGCAGATGTCGGCATCATGCTTCCTGTACATCCTGTGGAATAATGAGTCAATTAAACCTCTTTTCTTTATAAATTACCCAGTCTCAGGTATTTCTTTATAGCAATGTAAAAACAGACTAACATACCACTTCACCCTGGAATCTTCTCCTTCAAATTTTTAAAGAAGGGAGAATGTCTTGGTGTTTGAAGCTTTTTTCTTTTCCCTGATTAGTTAAGTCTTTCCAGGCAACTGTCCAAACCCAAGGACTTTAGTTTAAAGTCTTCATGTTTAGAAATTTTCATGTAATTCTCTGTTTGGATTGATGGTATAGATTTTTTTTTTTTTTTGAGATGGAGTTTCGCTATATCACCCAGGCTGGAGTGCAGTGGTGCAATCTCTGCTCACTGCAAACTCTGCCCCCCGGGTTCACGCCATTCTCCTGCCTCAGCCTCCCGAGTAGCTGGAACTACAGGCACCTGCCCAGCAGCTGGCTGACTTTTTTGTATTTTTAGTAGAGACGGGGTTTCGCCGTGTTAGCCAGGATGGTCTCGATCTCCTGACCTTGTGATCCACCCACCTCGGCCTCCCAAAGTGCTGGGATTACAGGTGTGAGCCACCACGCCCAGTCAGATCTTTTTTTGACTAATCATGAGACAAAAAGTAATGAATGCTTCTGAAATTCCAGACCAAGTTAGAGTCAAGGACACTTCACAGAGAAGAGTGGTACTGCTGTGGCTCTCAGGAAGAGATGAAAAGGCACATCTGTCTTTGTATGATCTGTACTGTGCCAAGACCTAGCTTTGTTTATTCCATTATTGAATGCGTTCTGGAAGGTTATGTTCATTATGGCACTTTGTCACTAATCCGATAAGAAAAACAATTAACATGATTGCCAACACTCTTACTTTTCATAATCAGCAAAGCAATATATATGCAGTTATGATGAATAATCATTGGATGCCATGTATTATGGACTACAGTTAGAATTCATTTGTCAATTACAGAGCTACTACACAATGCAAACAAAAATTCCACAATCTTTTCATAATTTTCCTGAAGGGCCCTTCTAGATGCAAATTTTTATTTATGCAATTTTCATATTTTATTTATGCAATTTGACATGGTCTCCGTCTCTAAACCAAGGAGTTTGTTGTAAACACTATTTAGCTTGCAAATACAGTTAAATGACTAATCACAGAAACTCACTCCATGATCATTGACAAAAATGGCCACACCTAACACAACTGAAGTTAACACTGAGGAAAATGGGTCTGCCTCTCACCCACACCCAGGCAATCAATCACAGCAAAATGAACTAAATATGACTCTTTTCTAGGATGAGATACAATTCATCTGTGCAGTCTGAGTCAGAAAAATTCATATGTTAGGTACTGTTTTCCCACATTAAATACAGTAGTATGCCACGAAGGGAAACATGGAAGCACTGGTTCACAAAGACAGAGTAAGGCATTCTCTAAGTATGTTTAGATGAGATGTTTGAACTATTTTTCACATTTTTCTTCCCTTCTCTTGTGGCCTACAAAATATGAAGATATTGATTTTTAATGAAATGTACTTATGAAACAGTGATCATATTTTCCCAGCTTCCATTACCTTGATTTCAGAAATAACATCTAGTTCGCTGACTGCTGGAGACCTAGATTAGGGCTGGAAAACTCAGGAAATGTCAGTAAGAATGCCACTGACAGCAGGAAACAGCTGCTCCCCCAGGATTTCACTCTCATTCCCCTTTCCAAAATTTATCATTTAACAATGACAGATGCTGGGGTCTTGTGGTGTATGTTATCGTAGTTAGCTCTCTCTCCCAAACTTCACTGAGGCTCTTTCCAAACGTCACTCTCCCCAAGCTCTCTCTCCTACCACACTTCTTTCTTACCAGTGTCAGCACATAACTTTGCTTCTTCAGACACAGAGATGCTAGATGCCAGTATACGAGAATTCTCTCAACATCCTGAAGCTGCTGTACCCACTCCCATATGTCATTCTCCATCCACACATTTGCTCTGTCTCTATCCATCCTCATCTGCTTCTCTCCTGATACAATGAAACAGGTGTTTTTCCTGCAGTCTCGGGCTTAAACCACTAATTACATTCTAGAGCCTATCCTCTCATAGCCCCTCTCTCACTGTGTAACTTTTGAGGTTAGGTCAATGGAGTCTTGTTCCTTCCACTTGGGTCTCCTGGAACACTTGCTCTGGGGGAAGCTAGCTGCCACGTAAAAAAGTCCAACATACCTGGTCACGTGGAAAGGCTGCAAGGAGCAAGAGAACAATGTCCAGCCAGGCCCCAGGAGTTCCTATCATCCACGATGAAGCACCTGTCATATGGAGAAGCCTCTGGACACATAGCCCCATAGAGCCTTCAATTGTGCTACTGGGTTGGATGTTTGTGTTCCTCCAAATTTAACGTTGAAACTGAATCCCCAATCCAACAATATTAAGAGGCGGGGCCTTCAGGAGATATGTAGGTTATGAGAGCTCCATGTCATGAATGGGGTTAGTGCCCTGATATAGTAAAAGAACAACAGGGAGTCTGTTAGTCGCTTTTGCCCTTGCTTTCCTCCCACCTCATGAGGATGCAGCAACACAGTGCCATTTATGAGGCAGGGAGAAAGTCCTCACCTGCACCTGTTGGTACCTTGACCTTGAACTTCTCTACATCTACAACTGTGAGAAACACATTTCTATTGCTTATGGATTACCCGGCCTAAGGGCTTTTGTTATAGTACCAGGAATGGACTAAGACAAGTTAATTCCAGCCCAAGTCAAGATCTGACTGCAATTGTATGAGAGATTCTGTACTAGTCCCCTAGGGCTTCCATATCAAGTACCACAAACTGGGTGGCTCACAAAGAAGAAATTTACTTCCTCACAGTTTCTGAGGTGAGAAGTCTGAAATCAAGGTGTTGGCAGGGCCACGGTCCCACTGAACTCTGGGTAGAATCCTTCCTTTGCCTTTTCCTAGTTTCTGGTGGTGGCCATCGATCCTTGGTATTCCTTGGATTGCAGCGGCATCAGTCCGAGCTCTGCCTCCGTCATCACATGGCATTCTCTCTATGTGTCTCCTTCCTCTTCTTACCAGGATGCCAGTCATATGGTATTTACAGCCCATCACACTCCATTATGACTTCATATTAGATAATTATATCTACAAAGACCCCATTTCTTTTTTATGTATTAATTTATTTTTTAAATTATATTTTAAGTTCTAGGGTACAAGAGCACAACTTACAGGTTTGATACATAGGCATGCATGTGCCATGTTGGTTTGCTGCACTCATCAACTCATCATTTACATTAGGTATTTCTCCTAAAGCTATCCCTTTCCCAGCCCCCCACTCCCTGACAGGCCCTGGTGTGTGATGTTCCCTGCCCCGTGTCCAAGTGATCTCATTTTTCAGTTCCCACCTATGAGTGAAAACATGTGGTGTTTGGTTTTCTGTCCTTGTGATAGTTTGCTGAGAATGATGGTTTCCAGCTTCATCCACGTCCCTGAAAAGGACGTGAACTCATCCTTTTTTATGGTTGCATAGTATTCCATGGTGTGTATGTGCCACATTTTCTTAATCCAGTCTGTCATTGATGGACATTTGGGTTGGTTCCAAGTCTTTGCTATTGTGAACAGTGCTACAATAAACATATGTGTGTATGTGTACAGAGACCCTATTTCTAAATAAGGCCAAATTCTGAGGCAATGAGGGTTAGGACTTCAACATACTTTTTGGAGGAAAACAATTCAGCCCAAAACAGACCCCAATCTACAACCGTCTAACTGAACCCAATCAACCCATGAAACTCTAAAAGGTAATAATAAATGGACGTTTTAAGCCACTACGTTTTAGGGTGGATTGTCCCATAGCTATAGATAACCAAAATGCCTTTCTTTACTCAAATCTACTCAACCTACTACAGTTTGGCTTTTGCCAACACACTCTACTGACACTACTCTTGTAAGGCCACCAGTGACTGTCTTGGTGTTCAATCCAGTGGATGAGTTGCTGTTCTAGAGGGATCCCTCTACCTCTGTGCCTTCCTAAAGTCCACTGAAATGACCAAGGAAATATGTATGCAAGAACAAATTCACTAAATCCCTACAAAGCAAAGAGGGTGGACAACAGCAGACCAGAAACTTGGAGTATTTTTAAAGATGGAAAGTGGGTAGGATTGGATTGAAAGAGGAAGAGAAACATGGCCAAGGAGCCCATGGCTCAGCAGGCCAAGGAGAGGACCACTGGGAGGGCAAGCACTTGCTTTGTCAGCAGGGTCCAGGGGAGAACCCACACTCAGAGTCAGCAGGGGCTGGAGCAGGATCAGGAGGCTCTGCCAGAGTCAGAGCCAGGCTCTCTGTTTCTGCCTGGTCTCCCTGACCATGCAGAGCATGGTGGAGACATGCCCCCTTACCTACATTTGTTAGAAAAAAATAGCACTGTATCTGGGAAGAAACACGAAAGTATTTCCCATCCATGTACCCCTTCTTGCCACCAGAATGGAGGTGGTGCAGTGGGAGTGGTGCCCTCTGCTGTCTAGCCATGCACACACCCTGAAGGAAGCCTGCCGGGAGGGGACCCTCATGTGACTCAGCCGGCATATCCACTCATGGTTTAACCACTCACAGTGGAGGGCTGCTCAGAACATGCAACACCTTTCATTCAGTGTTTCTCAACCTCAGTACTATTGACACTTGGTGCCGGATAATCCTCTATTGTGGGGGTCTGTTCTGTGCACTGTGGGATGTTTAGCAACATCCTTAGCTTCTATCCATTAGATGCCATTAGTATGCACCCTCCCCACTGTGACAGGTGTGGCAACCAAAAACGTCTCCAGGCATTGCCAAGTGTGACCCTGGCAGAGAAACTGCCCCTGACTGCGAACAACTGCTTTTCGTTCATGACTGACAAACCCTCTCTTTGGCTCTTTGCTTATTACTAAGGCACTATAAAACTCAGTCCTCTAGGAAATACTAGTCATGTCTACGTGTAACTGCCTTCTAAACCCCTACTCCCACTCTCTAAATTCTTCCAAGGACTTTACTTTTTCCTTCACAGACGGAGCCACAATGGAGACTCACACTTTGAGACAACATCCAGATGGCTGGTCTTCAAACTGCAATTGCAAATGCCTGCAAGGGAGGCTCTCTGTAGTCTCAAATTCGTGATTTGTGGTTTCAGATATATCCAGTTCTTGTGCTAATTCAAAACTTTTCTCAGAGTAGTGACTCTTTTTGTACAGAGTCTGAGGAGCACGGCTTACAAAAGAGGAAAGGCAGGAGCGGACAGCTGAAAGGCTAATACCAGGGATTCAACTCTGCTGAAGTCAGTTTAATCTACTCTCTAAAGGATAGAGGTAGAACAGGCTAAAATTCTGCCCCCTAGACAAATGGCCTTGCTGGAGTTTCACTGAAGTTAATTACCCCTTTGAAAAGGCAAATGTCTCTGTAGAGGAAGGATAGTGGGCAGGACATCTTGGAGAGTGAGAGGACAGACATGACTGGGGTCATGGCTGGAGTCCTTTGTGGGATCCTTTGGGCTGGCCAACTCTCGTTAGAGGGACTAGGAGTGTATATGGGATAGGGCGTGGGAGGGAGCCAGAGAGAAGAGGCCCTTTCTGCTCAGTCTTTCTATGAGTGTCAGGGGAATTTCTTCATTAGTTAGGCATCCAGTTATCTTTCCTCCGTGTTTCCCTACAGAAGTAGCTGCACACATGCAACTTCCCAGATACTCTTTTCAGAGAGATGGCAACTGTCTGAATAAACCAATGTTCCCATCTCAACTCTCATTTAGCTACAACAGTGAGCTCACCTGACAATGCAAATGGAGAAAGGCGAGGGGATTCAGGCATTCTAGTATTTACTGAAATCCAAAATGTCAAAGTGACATATCAATAATAAAGAAAGAAAGAAAGAAAGAAAGAAAGAAAAAGGAAAAAATGTTTTTATTGCTCCAGCAATCAGCAAACTCTAGCCCTGACACCTGTTTTTATAAATAGAGTTTCACTGGAACACCACTATATCCATATAGTCTATGGCTGCTTACAAAGACAAGGTAGATTAGCTGTGATTAAGAATGTATGGCCCTCAAAGCCTAAAATATTGACTAGGTTGTCCTTTAGAGAAAACGTTTGCCAGCCCTGGCTTCGGATCACTGAAGGCAGAATTTAGTTTGCACCATACGTAGTGGACTTTTTTTCTTATCTGTGCTATAGCTAACCCTAAAGAAACTGTAAGGGTTTCAACATAAGACTGACAGTTGTAGAAGATATGTATAGATTCAGGGCTTCTTTATTTTCCAACGAATCATGCTCTTTAGAGAAGTCTGAAATGCTGTGGGACCAGAGACCAGTTTGGACCCTCCAGTCAGCAGAAATGTAAGATGGAGCCACGGCACACAAGACAAGGGACTATCTGAATGGAAGACGTGTAGAGGAGGTGACGGGACCACTTTGAAACTCATGACAGAGCCATGATGGATGGGGTGAGGTAGGGCAGAGGGGGCCTTGCAGGGCCCTCCTGCACTCCCAGCCAACCTGCCTCCTTCAGCTTTGCTCCTCCCATGCCGGGGAAGCTCCTCCAGCCCGAGGAAGAGGCTTCCTCCAGTGGGTTGGGCCCATCAATGAATGCTGAAGCTCCTTCTTCCCGTCTGCTGCTCCAATACTACAATAACTCTTCTCTCTCTTTCCCCAAACCCAGACTCCCTGGAGACTTCAGCCTCTAGCCTACCCTTTGGCAGCCTTCCCAGCCCACTGGAAGCACCCTGGGGAGAAGAGAGCTGAAGACAAACACAGGCAGGTCTTGTAAAAAGAAAAACAACAAAAACCTGTCAAATTTCATTTTGAAAATCTTACCCTACATTTAAATACAGTTCTAGCAAAAAATAAGTAGCAAAACAGAGTATTCTTTACAGATGGACGGCTGCAGGGTGGGGTCGGGGGTGGAACTTGTGAATACGTTCTACAGGATTTTTCTTCGAAGACAATTCATTTAATTCCACAAATCACTGTTACTATGAGCCAGCTGTTGGGGCTTGGGGGGTGCTTTACTCATAGAACTCCATTGTAAAACGCTGTTGGTTTCCCAAAGTAAAATCTTCTGTATACAATGATAGGATATGAGACCATTTGGATAATGTAACCACCATTTATTTGCGTTTTTGTAATACATCATAGTAAACAAAGCACTATGAAAGAGGACCATATATGGTCTTTCTAGCCAATCTGAGAAGTAGATAAAAAGTTACAGCTTTGTAAAAATAAGTTAATTAAGGCTCACTGAAGTTAGCTGCCTTGCCCAACCAAGACTGCCCTACATGAAGTTAGCTGCCTTGCCCAACCAAGACTGCCCTACAGTACAAAAAAGACATGAAGCAAGACCATGATTTCTGAGTTCTTGGCATTTTCCCTGGCATCCTTGATGTATCTTCTAAATTACAGTGCTGGCTCTCATCTTCTAACAGGCCCCTATCACCTCTTGTAGGAAGTCCCTGAATTCCACTGCCCGCGAAGCACTGTTTGTACACTAAATAAGGGATACATCACGAAAACACATCTAAGAGGCCATAATAAACAGCATATAATGGAACTCATTTAAAAGGCACTTTTTGTCATTTTTATACATAATAAATATTAAAAGTAAGTATCTATTATTATTTAAGTGTAGAAAGACTTGCTCATTTTAAAAGGCTGAGAAACAGCAAATTAACAGATTTATTGAAGTGGGTATTACAGAATTTGAAGGAACCGTCTTGGGTACGAATGTAACCCCGAACAAATGGTCCCCCCTGGTCTCATCCCTCCTTTAAAAAGCCAGTTAATAATAATAACTCTTTGGAGAGAGGCTGTGTGTCTGTGCCTGATGGTTAGGGCTGCAGGCTGGCGCCAGACAAATCTGAGCAAGTTTCTAAACTTTTCTCAACTCGAGCTTTGGCATATATAAAACAGTACTTGCTTATGGGGTTGCTGTAGGAATTGAAAAGGATAATGCATTTTAAAAAATTACTTAGCCCAGTGCATAGCACATAGTAAATGAGGGATCATTTTTTGTTATTGTTATCAATAGTATTATTGACATAAATAATGTGTTTGGCCTCGCCCCCAGATCAGTCAGTACTCTCCTAATTTCTGTGAAAAGATGCTGCTTGGTTGAGCTATTGGAGGCCTGCAGAAACTTGTTATGGAAAAGGTGGCCTGTCTTTCTCTTATTTCTTGCTACACAGTGTCCTTGCCTCTATTAAGCTAGCAACAAGCCCCAGGCAATATTACCTTTTCAAGAAGAGGATAGGCTCCCACATTGGGGCTGTCAAAGAGAATTTGGGACATGAGAACCGTTTAAATAAATCAGACCTGACAAATCTGATTTACAGATTAAAATAATGTTGTGATACTTACCAACAGTATATGTAGCAAGTTAAGACACTACCGACAGGCAGACATTGATTGCCTATTTTAATCAACTGGTATAATTTAGGTACCACTAGAAGCAAAATGCTTAGGAAAGGTAAATCTGATCATATATAATTTCCATTTTGATGCATTTAAATGTCAAGTAAGACCTTTGTGCAGGGTTTGTTACAAGGTGACACATTTGCTGTATTATGTGAGGTCACATCAGGTTTCATTTGGATGTTGGGAGAAGATCTGACTTGACATAAACAGATGCCAAACAAAGCATTAAAGCAATTGCACCAGTGCTTGTGTATTAAGATAGGCAGAGAGACAATGGAGACCTGCTGCCTGCATACATTCCCTAAATCTCCGATGCCTGTGGGCCCTTATCAATATCGCTTCCTCAATATCCCCAACATTTCTGAGTAGAATCAAGAATCACAGCCTTGAAAGAAACTTCAATAAGTCACTTGGTCTAGAAACTCTGGAGCAAGGTGACTGCTTAAGAGTAGCATGGTCTGGTTTTCAAAACTTATTTGTTGAATGAATACATGCATGAATGAAAAAATTATCTTCACCTTCCATCCCCAGAAGGCTGCTTTGCCCTGGGGGTATGAGAGGAAATGGAGAGTCTAGAGAGGCCCCAGGGGTTTAAAGCCCCATTCATTCATTCATTTTTCATTTGTACCCTGCCTACTTCTAAAACAGATTTAAGGCAGTTTCCAACAAAAGGTACCAAAAATAAAGAGCCTTATTCTCAATCATCCCTTGCAGGGTGTTATTATCACTTTCATGATCATCAAACACAAGTATTAAATGGCTATTTGCATGCGATGCTATGCCAGGGGCTGAATAAATCAGGCAGAGCCAGGCTCTGACCTCCGTAAATTTCCATCCATTCAATTTGCATTCATTCACTCTTCCCCCCGCCCCCCTCCAACCCCAAGACGGAGTTTTGCTCTTGTTGCCCAGGCTGGAGTACAATGGCATGATCTCGGCTCACTGCAACCTCCGCCTCCCGGGTTCAGGCGATTCTCCTGCCTCAACCTCCCGAGCAGCTGTGATTACAGGCGTCTGCCACCACACCTGGCTAATTTTTGCATTTTTAGTAGAGATAGGGTTTCACCATGTCGGTAAGGCTGGTCTCAAACTCCTGACCTCAGGTGATCCATCCGCCCCAGCCTCCCAAAGTGCTGGGGTTACTTTGGCAAATATTTATTCAGCACACTACACATGAAAGTTCTGTTAGGGAGTGTGGGGGGCAAACATGCATCACATGTGGATCTTGCCCTGCCCCCAATAAGTTTACAGACTACTGCAGAGGGCGGGGCCAGGGCAGGTGATGATGATGTGTGTGAGGATAAGCCATAGACGGGATCCGTGCTGTGAGCTGGTTGCAGTGGGAGAAGGATAGAAGAGACTGTACTTGCTCATTGTGTCCTAAAGACATCCAGTCTAAAGTAGATCAGGATGCAGGCAAAGCTGTGAAGAAGAACCCGACTCTCCCAGTAACCTCTTTGACCTCCAGCTACTCTCTGCCTTCTTTCTCCCCTGCTCTCCTCCCAAGCCCTAATGCTGTCACAGCTGCCACACTTCCCCTTTCCCGGAAGACTTGTAGGCCACCATGGCCACACGTCCTGGAATACACATTCCCATTCCTATCCGTGTCCGCTCTCTGCAGGCCATCACTGACAGCCAGGATATGGAGCCCTGGTTTAAAATAAGGTACAAATAACTAGTCATTGTTTATTGCCAAGCCATGCCTAGGAGTGACTAATTGTAAAAGACGGCTATGTCTGGGCACAAAGGAAGCAATCCTGGTAACATACGTGGCTCCTGGAGACCACTTGTTGGGGTGAGGGCTTTGTGGCTGCCTTCAAATCCAAGACCCAAACAACTTCCAGCCCTGACTACCTATAAGGCACGGAATCCCCAGAGAACATCCTTGAATGGTCTCACGAGCAGAAGATGCCCCTTGCTCTGAGGCCAGACTCTAAGGAGCAGAAAGAACCTCTTCAGCTACAGTCCTTCATTCCTTGGAGCAGTAGTTTTCGAACTTTAGTTTTTATAAAAATCACTGGGGAAGCTTGGAAAAACTGCAGATTCCAAGGACCATCCTAGAAACTCAAGTTTCTACAAAAGGTCTAGAGTGGGCCGTGGAACTCACATGTTTAGCAAGCATCACAGCTACCTCTGCTGACGTGGCCTTAGGGCCATCCTTGGGATATATGGCCAAAGGGATGTACATCCTAGGAGGAGGTCCAGAGGGCACATCTTGGGTCTTTCTTATTCATAGATTAATTCCTAGCACTGAGAATAGTGCTTAGTTATCATGAACTATTCAGTAAATATGTGCTGATTTGATGAATGAGTAAATGTGGGCTTGCCCTGCTTCCTGGAATCCTATGGGAGTGGAGGGCTTAGCAATATTTTGTGGCAAATGGTATAGCTTTGTAAAAGGCATAAAGGTCTACATGAAAGATTCAGGATTATGCAGACGTGGAATGAGGCAGTAGAGAACAAGTCTGTAGCTGAGGGTAGGAATCACTTACGGATCTTGTGCTGCTCTGGAGAGGCTTGCAGGCTGAGGGTGGGGGTGGGATTGGGAAGACATGCTTTGAAGCTCAGCCTGAGAATCATAGACCTGTTCAGTATCTCACCACTCACTGTCTCCTCCCCAGTCTTCTAGAGACAAGAGACATGGAGGGCTGCAGGCAGGACTGTAGGACTGAGGAGGAGCAAATGACGTGTAAGCTCAGGGCTGTGGGTGGTGCACACAGGGCCACCTGCTCCAGACCCTCACAGGACACCCAGCAGCCTCTTCACGCCACACCCTACAGGCAGCTGCCTCTTTTGCTTACTGGAGAGCAGAACCCCAAATAGCCTGCTTTTTGCTGAGGCATTTACCCTGTGGCATTTAGCCTATTGTCAAGTTAAATTTATTCTTCTGTCTTCTGACTGGCTTTGATAAAGAACAAGTGTCAATCCATCTAAGAAAAGAAATTCCACAACTTCTTTCAGTTGTGGGACTCATTGTGCGGCCTTGTAATCCACTGTCAAGAGATTCTCACGCCTCGTGTCTCATGTCAGTTAGCGGGAAAGCATGGAGCACTCTGGACATTCACTGACTGCATCATTGCACTCCTCAGAAGCCCTCCTCACGGGTGGTAGGTCTGGGCACCGGCAGTTGCTTAAGCAAGACTGGCTGTCTTACAAATCTTGCTAGCACCTATGATGGCTCAGTTGGCATTTATCTGGCCTATTTTTCTCTCACCAGTGGAATGAAACAGGACATTGGACATGGCCTGATTAAACTGGACTTCTGTCCAGTATCATCATGATTTTAATGGGTCCAGAATCTGTTTTGCGACAATCTGGGAAAATTTCCCCATCGATATCCTCTTTCCCAGAGTTCAAATGAAGGACTCATCTAGGAATGGCTGCATGTGTTATATCTATTCCCATGAGGAAAAATATGAGACCTAGAATCTGGCTGGAGACATGACCTTGGGCATGAAGTGTCCACTCTGTAGACCTCAGATATTCATTTGTAAATAGAGCAGGTGCTTCGATCAGTAGTGGAAAAAGTCCTCCAATGGCTTCTCATCACACTTAATCTAAAATTCCTATGACCTACAATGTTCTGCTATGTCTATATGAGTTGAAACTCAGTTACTGTTCCCAACCCCTTGTTCTTTGCCCTGGTCTTCTTTGTTCCTCTAACACTTGAAGCTTATTCCTGTTTTAAGACCTTTGTGTCCCTTGCCCCCACAAATCCCACCACCACTCCTCCTAGAATGCTCTTACCTACATTTTTGCATGACTGGCTCCTTCTTGTTATTCAGGTGTCAGTTTAAATGTGACCTCAGAGAGGCCTCCTTGGCTACCCTATCTAAAGGAGGGCCTCCCCACTCCATCCAGGTACTTTCACCTATGTTCCCTGATTTACTTTTCTCAAACTATTTCCCATTACCTGGAGTTATCTTGTTTATTTGGGAGTTTGCTTGTTTACATGTAGTTCTGCTATAACGTGACATATGTGTTCCTAAAAATCACTATGTCACATGAAACTGTACTATGTAAACCAGAGGACTTATGGGGAAAATGGGGTTGGGGGCCCAACATGCAAAAACTTCATCAGAGACACGTTATGAGAAAAGATGGCAACAATAAAAATGATAGCACAGTTTTATATATGTTAAGTGATCAAGATACACATAAATACTACTGTACCCTGAAAAAGATCTGAAGTTTGCTTGTGGGGGCAGGGATGGGTTGCAGCCTGTGAGTGATTGTAATGTGACAGAACAAGGATTATGTGAAAATGGATCAACAGTTGTAATGCCACATGTAGATGGATGTGGCTCATAGCAACATGGAGAACAGAGGAAGCTGGCAGATCCTGAAGCATGTCTACTCTGTATATTCCTATGTGACTCGGGTCAGCTGGGTGCAGTTTTCTGCCTTGCAGTGTTTCTCATGGACAAATCATGCATAAGCAAACACAAAATTCACATTACACCCAAATTGTTCCCTAATACATTGCATTGGAACAAATTCATGTTTTCAAAGCAAGCATTATAGGGGATCTGATAGCATTTGTTTGCTCCCCTCACTTGAATTTCAGCTCCATAAGATCAGGTAACTTCTGTTTTACTCATTTCCATATTCCCAGCACCGCAGCAGCCTGGTGTAGAGTGGGCTTTTAATCAATAATTGTTGAATAAATGAATGAATGGTTTTTTTTTTTTTTTTCCCAACATGCTTCTCTTTGCACATGGTAGTGATATACCTTCAATGGCTATAGTAATCTTTATAGGTGTGGTAGTTGCTTTTGGTAAGTGAGAGGTAATAGAACAAAAAGGGTTTCAGCATTATTGTGCTTGTGAAGACAACCACAAAAATGAAAAAACAAAACAGATCTATTGCAGGTGATTCAGCTACCTACCTAGGTCCTTCCATCTTGCTAGTCATTGGAGAAGGTCTCTAACTGTGTTCATTACAAAAACATGATTCTGACTATCGATTGCTTTGCAGAGTTTGTGGAAAACCACGGATGCCAGTAGAACCTGGAAACCCTACATGGAGCACCGTGCTATGTGGAAAGGCTTTTGCAGCTCATCCCATTAAGAAGAAAAGGAACCTCAAGTCTAAATGTAAGCAGGCAAGTTTGTCTGGAGAATGCTCGCTCGTGTCCCTCCTCTCCATATAAGTGTCTCTCAGACCTAAAATTTAATCAATCCCTACTAACTCAGAGAACAGAATTAGAAATAGCTTTGAAAGGTCATCCCAGACAGGTGGGTTATGTCATATTTTTAAAGAGTTTGAAAATTGTTTAAATTTCAGAGAAATTTTCTAGCACTACTACGTAAAAGGTCAGATCAGAAAGTCCCCAAAGAGCTCAGGAACGCTCTTTCCTTTAAATTTTCTGATTTAAATTCTGAACCTTAGAAAATGTGTCTGAAAATGCAAATGTTGTGGTTGAGTAGCTTTAGTTTATCAGGCAAAATAGGGAATATTTTGTGATGATTCTTTACTTCCTCAGTAACTGCTCAATCTTATGGAGAGTTGAGTGGAGTGGCAAAGTAATTACATGGTGAGTACCATATATTTACGATTATTTATGTTTTCTAGATTGGAGTACAGGATAATTATTTTTGGTCTTATTAAGTGCAAATTACCAAGTAGTCTTCAGGAACATGTAATTACTATGTACTGTAGTCACATGCCACTTACCAAGCAAAATGAATGCAGTGAAAATTTTATTTAATACAAGCAAAATGATGCATATGGTTTTATGAAGCAAAGTATGGAGGCCTACTTTCCTGCCTTGGGAGAGGAAATAGAAGCAGTCCTTCTTAATATAGGGCATTTCCTCCATTAACTACATCAACTCTTCTCAATGTTTGGTACTCACTAAGAATACAGATTTCTGGCTGGGTGTGGTGGCTCACGCCTGTAATCCCAGCACTTTGGGAGGCCAAGGTGGGTGGATCACCTGAGGTCAGGAGTTCGAGACCAGCCTGACCAACATGGAGAAACCCCGTCTCTACTAAAAATACAAAAATTAGCTGGGCATGGTGGTAGGTGCCTGTAATCCCAGCTACTCCAGAGGCCAAGGCAGGAGAATCATTTGAACCCGGGAGGTGGAGGTTGCAGTAAGCTGAAATCGTGCCACTGCACACACCGGCCTGGGCGACAGAGAGAGACTCCGCCTCAAAAAAAAAATACAGATTTCTGGACACTGAACTCACTCCTACCGAGTGTAACTTTCAGAGGTGAGGCCCGAGTATCCAGGGGCTTCATACGTACACCACAGTGAGAACACCTGCCCTACATTCATAAAATGCTCTGACCAGTAGAGTTTCCTCAAAACACAACAGGGAGAATATTTTGGAATTTAAAAAATGGGGTCCACATATGTAAGATAGGTGGCGTGTATTTTTCTGTTTTTGATTATTTCACAAGTTTGTGTTACTCCTTTTAGATTGTACTTTGACAGGTATCCTTAATCCCAACTCTTGTAAAGACATAGATGTGTTATTATATGTTGTTTTCTATTACACATAGATCATTTAGTTATATCAAATGGCCGAAAATGTATGCCACATAGGTAGGTACACATCCATAAAATGCTCTAACAGGTAGAATTTCCTCAAAACACAACAGGTAGAATATACTGGAATTTTAAAAATGGGGTCCACCTGTGCCATATAGGTGGCATATATTTTCCTGTTTTTGATTATTTCACAAATTTGGGTTACTCCTTTTAGATTGTACTTTGAAAAGCATCCTTAATCCCAACTTCTATAAAGACATGGAAGTGTTATTATATGTTTTCTATTACACATAGACTGTTTGGTTAGATCAATTAGTTCAATTTAGTTGAGATCTTTTAGAGTTCCATTTAGTTGAGATTTTAGAGTTTAGTCAATGTGTGCTCTTGTACATCCATGTGCACACACATAAACAGACACAAAATCTGAAGAAACAGTAGTCCTCAAAAGACCAGACACTAAATAGGGATTTGACTCATGATCAGAACAAGGGTAAACTTTCTTCCACAGATATTTACTAAGTACTTGCTTTACGCAGTGTGATTTTATTTTCCTATACTCACTCATTCAGTAAGTCTCATTGATGTAAGACTCATTTTCTGAATTGAGATAGTTCAATGAGATAGTTAAGATCACAAGATTTGGAGTCAGAGAATCCCTGTTCCACTATATAGTAATGAGGAAACCACGGGCAAGTGACCTCTGCAGCTCACTTTCTCCATCTGTAAATTTGGGATAACAACAAACAACCTCAGAAGGTTATTTGGAGGAAAAAATAACATCATGCATCCAAAATGCTTAAAACACTGCTACTAACTATAAAGGTCCTACAAATTAAGCTATTATTGATGGAATAAACATGAGAATACTATATTTTTATGTTTGGCACTTACATTTTCTTCCACATGCATATTCTGAAAAGAAAAAATCAGTAAGACTTTTTTTACACATATCTTCCCTCTCACTTTTGAAAACTCCAACCACACTGACAGGCAAGAGCAGAACATGCTTTGTCCTTGCTGAGGCAGAGAACAGGTTAACTTTCTGACTTCAACAGAAGCCAGCTGGAGCGGCAGACTGTCTGCTAATGGTAAGGGAGGGAAAGCAAAAACTAATTTTAGCCATCATTCCTCAATCACTGTCCAGTTCCCCCTCATAATTCTCCTTGCCCTACTCCCCGCATCCTCCCCGGACCGTGAGGCATAAGGCTCTTTCCCCAGGGCACCTTCAGTCCCTCGAGGGAGGGAATAATTTTACAGCAACCCACTGGCCTCTTCTCCTGAATTAGAGATGCTCATGTCCCAGCTTAAAACACATCTTGAACACCATAAATTCCAGCCTTCCATCACTTGCAAATTATCTCTGTCTTTTTATCAGAGGCACTTATGCCTTTTCTGCCATCTTTTGCTGAAAGTGACTTTTTCAGAAATGTGAAACACTGCTGTGGAAAAATTTGAGAAAGTCCAGATACAATTTAAGTTGGTCTTATAGTAAACAAGGATGAGGGAAGCAAAGATGAATGATGACTGCTAGGATGAACCCATATGCTTGCATAACTTTCTTCACCCTTGCTGTTAAGGCAAAATATCAGGGGAATAGGAGAGAAAATTATGCAAGTAAATATTATATTTTATGAGCCTGACTTTCTGCTATGAGGATTGTGAAACAGAAAATATATTTGTGAAATGCAAACATTTTTTCACTTACTAACGTTTATAATTAAGGAACAAATTCCTACTCAAACAAAAATCCCAGCTTGAGGAATAGAACATAAACAGAAACACAATTAATGGTTTTGCTGACAGCAGGTTTCTTCTGTAGGTAATAGCAAGCATTCCATGTGTGCCTAAGTACCAAGATGTATTTCTGTAGGCACACAAACATACATGCGTATATAACATGGGCAGAAGCAATGAAAGCTCAAAGAACAAAAGGAAACATCTAACTGCTCAGATCCGAGAGCCACATAAGGCTTATTTTGTTCTGGATACATAAGCAATGAAGAAAAGACTTAGAAGACATAGTCTGGACAGAGAGTGTATTAAAGAGGATTAGTTTACCAAGCCAGAGAAAACCCGGCCTGGAAGGATTCTGCTAGTGCCTAGCCTGGGTCCAAGGAGTGAGTATTGAATAAAAGAAATCTTAGACTTACAGGACTATAAGAGGCCTTAATAGTTCTCTAATTCAATCCTAGATTTGCCAGCAGAATGAATGCCTCAGTGACCGTTGGTCTGGGAATGGAGTGATTTAGAGCAGTTGAGCTGCCTCTAATGGGCTAGGCTCAGACAAGGGCATTCCTTACCTGGGGCCACGCAGGATGTCAGCAAACCCAAGTTCTGAGATAAACTTATCATAGGTAGGGAGCTGATCAGACCACCCCACCTGTCTTTCCACCATACTCAGTCATCAACAACTTCACTTGGGGTATGGGCTTGCCTTAGCGCCAGATTCTGTACTAGTCCCCACTCCCAGGTACTGGGACGCTCCTTGGCATCCTTTACCTGCGATGGGAAGATGTGCTGGGGTCAGCTGCATTTGGACTGTGGTCTTTCTTAACAAATCATTTTGGTTTCTCTTTATTTCAACTCTGTATCTCCATCACTCTGCACTTTAAAGATAAATTCCAATATAGTTTCTGAACATTATACAATTCATAATTTCATAAAATTACATTTCATAAAATTAAGTGCAGGTAATACATTGATTCCTGAAACTTAAAAGAAAAGTCATGGTCAATTAGTAATGCTGTCAGGAACTTTCAGTTTAAAGGAATATATTGTGAGCCATTTTGTCATATAAAAATATTTTGTAATACAAATATCTCATTTGGGTAAATCTAGAATTTTCTCTATCATGGCCCCTTATCCAGCCAAACCAGTAAAACTGGGGAGCAGAAAAGATGGTCTGTATTTTCAAATAATATGTACAGAGCACCTACTACTGTGCATTTCTGTTACTTTTTAAAGTGGCATACCCTCATCCAACTTTCATACCTACAAAGGAGAGATACCACAATGTTTTATTGATTTTTAAAGAGATCACCTGGACGCCACTCAAAGCCCTTACTGTGAAAGCACCGAATTCTTTCTTTCTTTCTTTCTTTTTTTTTTTTGAGACGGAGTCTCGCTCTGTTGTCCAGGCTGGAGTGCAGTGGCGGAATCTCAGTTCATTGCCACCTCTGCCTTCCGAGTGCAAGTGATTCTCCTGCCTCAGCCTCCTGAGTAGCTGGGACTACAGGCGTATGCCACCATGCCTGGCTAATTTTTTGTAGTTTCAATAGAGACGGGGTTTCACCGTGTTAGCCATGGTGGTCTTGATCTCCTGACCTCGTGATCCGCCCGCCTCGCCCTCCCAAAGTGCTGGGATTACAGGTGTGACGACCGACTTCTTATACTAGCCAGCCCCCATTCAAGCTGCTCCTTCCTGCACTTTCCAACCACTGTGCCCTCACCCTACCCTATATCTGGGCTTTACTGTGGCTTCAGCTATGAATCACCCTTGAGTCTCTTATTGACCTTATTTCTACCCCCTCCCTGCCTAACCACTTTGGAATATTTTCCTCTATTTCAGAAAGGCCACGTGCTGGGAGAAAGCAGTGTATCCTCTGATCCTCTTTCAGCAACCTCAAAAGAATTAAGAGACAGAGTGGAATAGATTGCTACATAATTGATACGATTAATTTGTTTCAATGAGTGAAATGACAGTTGTGTCCCTGATGCCCTTGTTTCCATCAGCTCAGTGATCTGATCCCAGATCTGGTTTCACTTTATAGGTCTAACTTAACAAACACCATTTGAAAGTCCTCTCATTTTGTAAACACTGTGGCATTGTATTTTTGTATCAAAAAGCTGACAATCCTTTGGTTTTTACAATTTGAGCCAGGATTTGGCCAAAACTAAAATTGATCTGTCATTTCCTAGGTAGATCAGTGTATTCAGACCCAAATAAGACCAAACAAAAACTACTTTAGGAGTATTGATTATTCTTAATAGAGTGGGGAAATAAGGAGGTAGCAGAGACCTGAGAATGAAATCAGGCTTTATCCAAAAGAACTGAGATCTTAATCAATGATTGTTTTATTTAAATGTGCCACATGTAAGAACATCATATAGCAATACTGGAAAGTGTTATGTATTACGGCACAAATAAGTAGAGGTTAAAACTATGATAATATTATTTTATGTCTCTGCATAGGAATGTTTTGGTTTCAAAAGATAACTATTCTTTAGAAATGCCTTGTTTTGTCATGAATGGGATTTCTCAGCATTTTACCCGTGCACACAAGATTCCGCTAAATTCTTGCTGAGGGTTCTCTAGCCTTAAAAAGGAAAATCTGCTTCCCTTTTGGGGTGAAAAAGTAATAGAGTTGTTGCAATTGATGTGCATATAGAATTTTATATCAATGCTCCACATTGGTTTCAAATGGGAGAAACAATTCAGGACCTGGGGTATTGATGGGGTAGATGCATCAGTCCAGCCAGTTGAGGTTTCCCTTTCAACTCCAGAAGAGCCAAGTCATAAGTGGATGAGGGCAACCAACCTGAAGTCTCAGATCAGCCTGCAAAATCCAACAAGTTCTTGCTAATGACAAAGATAATTAACAACTACGGAGCTTACTGATGCACAGCTGCTCAACTTTACAGGTCCTAATATTCTTTTCTTCTTTATAGATGACAAAAGCCAAGTGAATTTTCTAGAGGTACACAATAAGTCATTGGAAAAACCAGAATTGAAACCCAGCTGGCTTCACACCAGAGCTGAAGTTCTTACCTGGATCCTATGAAATAACAACAACCTCATGAAAATGGCATACTCTGTGGGAAATCAAAGTCTTGTGGAAAGAAGAGCTCAGGGTAGACTGGCTTTGTCACAGAAGACTTGATGGGTTTTGCACTGAATAGACATACTGACGTACAGATGGCATCAGAAATGAGGGATATGTTGAAATCAGAAGTGTGGAGTAGGATAAAGTGACTTCCATGTCATTTAGATGTCAACATCATAAGATTGAGTGCTGATAGCTGCGATAGATGAAAACTAAAGTTGAAGAGGCAGGGCTGATTTCTGTGGAAATTTCAAGCCAGGCTAAGTTTAGACTTGGCTTATTAGGTATAAGGAGTCCAGTGATTGATTGTCAGCATGGGACATGCTTTAATAGTGGCGATTTAGGAAGATTCAGTGCCATGTTAACTAAGAGAGATGAAAGGAAGACCAGCAATGACGCACCACGGTTGTCTCCATGAGACTCAAGATAAGTATCTGGACTAGGATGGTGGCAGAGGGAATGAACAAAATGGGATGATCTCTTAAGATATTCCCAAGGGAGAAATGATAGAGCTTAACCGACGGACATAAGGGTCACTTTAGAGCGAATATAAGATCGGTAGTATTTAATTCAACGGAAGTTTGTCATGTAAAAATAATTCTGTGTTCTGGAATTTTTGAATAACTTCTTTAGCACGCATTTCGTGACTAAATCTTACCTGTTTCATAAGGTTTAATTTTCTTTTAGCTTATTTTCTGATTTTTTTTTTGTAGAATAAACACTTTGTGAGTTGTTTAAAACAAACCTTATTGAGTATTATTTTATTTTTAATTAAGTATTTTGTTCAGTTCAGCTGTTGATTTTTTTTTGTTAAGTCAAAACATCTGAATGATTTTTTTTTTTAATTTAACTTACAAATTCACTTTTGCCTTCACTATTTTGTGCTGGTTGTTTCTTCCTGAGTTTAAGGTATCTTAGTCTTACACTTTTATTTCTTTGTATCACACACAATGCTTACCAAACTGCTGGGCACACAGAATATTTATTGTCATAGTGACTAATTTGCTTTTAAAAATAAAGCTTAATTTTTTCAAGTGTCAAGCCTTGAAAAATATTAATATTTAATATTTTTTTAAATGATCTGGCTTTATTTACCTTTAGGAAGTAATCCCATGAGGACAGAGCTTGCATATGTGATATTGCTTCACCCTTAAAATCTAACATAGTATCTGGCAAAAGTTCAAAATACATTCATTGAACAAATTAATGATCTATTTCCTTGAATAAATATTTTATTTTAAAAAAATAATAATTCCAGAGCTCTGAATAGGTTAAGATTTCCTGGAAAAGCAGTAGTACACATTCTGCGTTTGTATTTTTCTTGTATAGGAAGAAAGTATTGTATATATGTGTTTGTGTGTTTGCGTGTATATGTGTGAGAATGCATGTGATTTGATTCTTAATATGTCAGTAGAGAAATGCCTGTTTCTGAAGGCTGACCCCAGCTATCAAGGAAAGCAGGAGAGAGGGTGGTAGGTAATTTCTGAACAGATGGTGGCAGAGGCAGACCCATAAAAGAAGGGCCAGGGTCTATCACAGTTTCTGTGCTGAATACAGAAGCTGCCATCTAAAATAAAACATTTTGTTTCAAAACACCAACAATAGGAGGAAAGCAATTATAAAAGAATTTAAGGCACTGTTGTGTATGTATGTTATATTACAATAGGCGACTCAAAAAATCACAAAGACTAATACAAAAATAATTTATTATATAAAAACAGCTGATATAAAAAATCTTTCAAAAATTGAAAATGGCCCATACACCTCATTTGATATAGATTTGATCAGAGGAAACTAGCCACTATTACAGACACATTTTAAAAAAGATTTTAGAACTAGTTATTCCCTAGGGATGACATCTAATGCAGAGACGATTGTACTGACCCAATGGCCTTTACTTTCAGAAACCTGTACTGCTTCGTGATCAAGGTGGTGTTTCCTAGGCTGAAATTTTCAACCTCATCTAGAGTCAGAAGTGATGTTGATCTAAACCTATGACAATGTGTAATTTGGCTTCTGTTTCTATAATACTTTAAACTAAGTACTGGATAGGAAACTCAATTCCAACCAGAAAATAATAGGTTTTGTTTTTCAAGGACTTTTTTCCAGAAGAAAAAAATCATCTCTTTGTTTGTTTCAGGTAATGATGAACTAAAGGATGTACATGTACACACAAATATCACATGCACACAGACACACATGTGTATAGCCAAATTTTGAGACCCCGCATTTTCCTAATTTAACCAAAACTTGGGCAATTTCCTATTTTGTACCAAAAAATGATCTTGCAAAACCTCGATATCTGTGGTTCCCATAATCATTATCCAATGAGGCCTACAGAACTCTAAATATGCCTAAACCACAGCTGTTAAGTAAAACTTTTAGCAGGATGTTTTCTACAGTGCTTTTTCAGGAAACCATCCCAGCCACAAAATAGTCCTCAGCATCAGATATTTAGCTTTCTTAAACCCGGACTGAAGATTGATGATTATTCTGGGATGTTTTAAAATCACTCTATAATTGTAAATGGTTAATCAAATTCATTGCAGAATTCAAAGACTCACCCTTTGACTTAATGTACTGCTTTGGACTCAAGAATGCTCTAATCAGACAGCAGAGCATCTGTAATTGGCATTCTTGAGGCCAATGGCCATGGCAGCCACTTGAATAAATTCCAGGAGCATTAGCCTCTGAAAATATTCCTTGTTTTATTTTCAAATGCTTTCTTCCAAATTGGGCTCCAGAATTATTTTTTTCTTTTCCAGTTACAGAGTGAGTACAGCTATGCTCTTAATATTGGCCTCAAATATATTTTAAGCAAGTGGGCAGAAGAGTAATTCTCCATCAGAAGTGAACTCATGACCCTGTCAATTAAAAAAAAGTCACAGTGAATGTGTAAGATAAAGACTGAGCCACAGCTTGCAGGCAGGCAGGAGAAGAGTGGGGAGCTGGGGAGAATTCAGATCAAGTTTGCTATTTTGTAGCATTTTGTATTACACAGTCTGAAATGTATGTCAGCTTTTGGATCTATTCAGAGTCTAAAACTCCCCAGCCCTAGATGCATATTTGGGAGAGCCCAAAAATGTCTGCACCTCGGTGACTCTTTTCAGATTATCTGAAACATATGGAGTGTTTTTCACAGCATCAGGCCACTCCATCACTGAGACACCCCTGGCCTCTTCTAACCCACTAATGCATTAGGTGGGACCTTGCTGTGTTTTTTGGTCACAACTTAATCATTTGGGATGGCACAGTCTAGGAAGAGCTATAAAGTACCCTGATTTGTCTTGCATTGAGGGACAGCCTCCTGGACTCAGGACTGAACTGTGCATGCCTTGGGTAGTGGAGGGAAGATCTTACTGACCAGATGAGGCTGGCATTGGGCCTGCGGGGGTGTAGCACTGGGGCTGACCAGTCCAGGCTGAGAACAAAAGCAATAATCCAATTAGAGTTCCAAGCCCTTTCAATGAAGACACACTTAGGGAAATCTCAGGTGTCAAGTGGTAAATACTTTAGCTTTTTTTCAAAGATAAATTAAAAAATAAAAAGTCAAAAAGAAGTTTCACCCGTTGTGACATATTTAAATATCAACCTTTAAACTAAACAAAAACATTGAACACACACAAAAACCTCATGTAATTGTACCACTCGCAAGATGATTATAAGATTTACAACAAAAAGCTTGGTCCAGGTGAGTAATGGCCCAGTGGGCCACCTACATGCAGTGCAGGACATCCAGCCTGGAACCAGCCTTTATGAGTCCACAGGTCTCCACATTTCCTCAATCACATGGCACAAAAGATCACTGGGGCAGTCAGAGCAGGGGTTGAGGACGTCAGAATGGGATGGGGCAGCGCCAGATTTTGAAATTTGTTGATTTTAATAAAAAGACTTCACAGTAAAAAGAAAACCAAATGAAACTCAGGAAGATATAGCTCTAGGTCAGAAATTTCAAATCTTTTTGTTTGAGATGGAGTCTCCCTCTGTTGCCCAGGCTGGGAATGCAATGGCGTGATCTCGGCTCACTGCAATCTCTGCCTCCCAGGTTCAAGCAATTCTCCTGCCTCAGCCTCCTGAGTAGCTGGATTACAGGCACCTGCCACCCTGCCCAGCTAATTTTTGTATTTTTAGTAGAGATGGGGTGTCATCATGTTGACCAGGCTGGTCCTGAACTCCTGACCTCAGGTGATCCACCCGCCTTAGTCTCCCAAAGTGCTGGGATTACAGGTGTGAGCCACTGCACTGCGCCTCAAATCTTTATAAAAGGATCCATAGCAAGACAATTTACTAAATTATTCATTTATGTATATTTCCCTCACCGCGTTTCCCTCTTCCATTCCAAGAAAGTGTCCAGCATCTGTATTCCTTTAAAGGTGGAAGTAGTCGGTCCTGGGCAAGTGAAGTTCCAACACTAGAATGGGAATGTGTTTGGGGACCTACAGGGTGCCCTGGAATGCTGTTGGGTCCTCTGAGGGGAATTGCTGTGTGGTCCCCTTGGTTGGCTGGACCCAAGTACCTGTTCTCTCACTGCTGAAAGTGTCCTGTGCCCGAGGGGGTTCAGGATCCACGGAATGGTGGTTCAGGATCCAGGAATCAACAATGACCATGGGCACCATAGGCCACAGTCCTCTCTTGAAAGGTGTTGCTTTATAAGACCCCTAGAAACTTGTATGCTTCTAGAGGACAGAGGGCAGGGCAGAAAGGGAGAGCCAGTAATAACAGATACTGAATTACCCAGCAGCGAGGTGGAATGGAGATGTAGAATCAGAATCACATTTAATTTCATTTTGAAAAAAATGAAGTCATGTGACATTTCTTACAGCTTCATGTAACAGGTGAAAATGTATAATCACCATAAAGCCATATCCATTTTCTTTAATGGAAACCTTATTTCCAGGTCCAACATGAAAACAGATCAAAGTTAAAGCCTTTCAAACTGAAATGGGTTCTAAAGCCTGACGCCCTATCTCCTCGTTTTCCCAAACAGTACCCAAGAAGCTTCATGAAGGCCTTGGAGGTCCATAAAGGTCTGTGGAATTCCAGAGAGCACAGTTTGAAAACTGTTGTTCTACTTAGCATCCATTTGTGGGGAATTAATGATAGCCATAATAATAACATACTGCTCTATCGTTTAAAAAGCACTGTTAGGTGTGTTAGCTCACTTAGTATCTGCAATAACCTAAAATAGAGGAAGTAGATATCCTAATTCTTAAGATGAAGCAACTTGCCCTAGGCACAGTACCAGTAAGTTTGGTGCCTACTTTTGTTATTTTTAATATGGGAAAATAAAACAAAATATGAAACTGACTGAGGACATATAATAAATACTTATGTGCTCATCACTAGAACTGAATGATTAACATTTTGTCGTATTATCTGAGATGTAATTATTAAAGAAATAAAAAATTATAGATAAATAATGCTATCCTTTCCTCTCTTTCCTTTCCTTTTCTTTTCTGCAGAGGAATCAATAAAATTAATGTAATGTAATGTAATGTAATGTAATGCAATGTAATGTAATGGGCCAGGTACTTGTTTTATTTACAAATGATATATAGAATTGCTTGTAAACTTGCATTGTCACTCAACATTAAATCACTTTTACTAATATTTAATAGTACTCCAGCACTCGATCACATTGTAATTAATTTATCCTTCCTCTTACCAATGGACATTTGGGTGGTTTATGACTGTACACTATTATAAGCACTGCTACAAAGATGATCATCGCCATAATGGAAATAGTGTCTATAGAGCAAACAATGTTATTACTTTGGTGCAAAAGTCATTGCAGTTTTTGTCATTAAAACAACGGCAAAAACCGCAATTATTTTTGGACCAAGCATAATCGTTTACAGGTTATCGATAAACATAATCAGTTTTATTAGATATTGCCACTTTGGTCTCCAAGTTACATCTCTACCAGCAGTGAATACAAGCTTTGATAAAACTACATTATCTCTGAAATTTGAATTGGCTAGTTTTAAAAATTTCACTGGGGTTAAATAATAACACGTTGTTGTAAATAGAAACTCTCCATTACTAATGACATTGAACCTTAGTTTATGTTTATTGGCCATGTGGGTTTCTCATTCTCGGGATCGCCTATTTAAATTTTTTTTTTTTTTTTTGAGACGGAGTCTCGCTCTGTCGCCCAGGCTAGAGTGCAGTAGCCAGATCTCAGCTCACTGCAAGCTCCACCTCCCAGGTTTATGCCATTTTCCTGCCTCAGCCTCCTGAGTAGCTGGGACTACAGGCGCCCACCACCTTGCCCGGCTAGTTTTTTGTATTTTTTTTAGTAGAGACGGGGTTTCACCGAGTTAGCCAGGATGGTCTCGATCTCCGGACCTCGTGATCCGCCCGTCTCGGCCTCCCAAAGTGCTGGGATTACAGGCTTGAGCCACCGCGCCCGGCCTTAAATTTTTTTGTAGATTTCTCAGTTGGTTGTCTTTTCCCTAGTGATTTCACTCATTCATTCTTTCACGAATTCACTTGTTCATTTATCTGTTCAATAATCTCTTGCTGAGGGTCTACCATATCCCAGGCCCACTTTTAGGAGCCTGTTGAGTCCCATACCTGGTAAACTTTAGTGCAGGAAGACAAGAAGAAAGTAAGCAATAAGCATATACTGTAATATTAGACAGTGATAAGAACTAGCAGGAAATACAAATTGAAGGAAAGCAGAGAATAGTGAGAATGTGTGTGTTCACATACGAAAGAAGTGTCCAGGAATGGGTTTTCAAAGAGGTCACATTCTGATGGAAACCTAAATGAAGAGAGGGAAATCACTTCGGGAAGATTCAGAGGAAAAGTATTCCATAGTTAGGAAATGAGAGCAAAGATCATGAGGAAGAAAGAACAATTCTGAGATGAGGAACACTAACTAGTATAATGATTTTTTTCAACCATGTACTATGTCCTTTAACATTATTTGCTAATTTGTTTGAAGTTTATTTATTTGAATATGCATACATATTTTTCCTCCCTATTAAATTTTTCTTAAATTTTCTAATTTGTTACTCCTAACATAAACGCCAGGGTTCAAAGAGAGGGTTTCCAATGTGAAATTTCACATCCTTTTTATCATGTTACCTCTCTCAAATAACAACAGAGAATGCAGACCAAATACGCAGAACATTATAATTAAAAGCAGAAGTTTATACAAAAACTCTTCAATGGGAAATTCTCTGATGAATTTTTGAGCCTCCTTTAAGACCTGTCTATTCTTTCATGCCATTCCACAGCCACTATAAACACTGGTGGCAGAATAATTCCAAACAGATTTCAGCTTCCAACAATGACCTCTTTTTGAAGAGTAAAGAGAGGCTGATATTTTCTTGTCCAAAGGAGCAAAAGGTTAGGCTCATTCATTTTCTTTTCTCTGTAATACCCTCTTGTTTTCTTCTTACACAAACAAAGCAAAAACATCTTCCGTCTTCCTTCAGAACTCCTATTTTTGTCAGGACTGTACAGCTAGCCAGTGTTAAACACTATCACGTGATAGGTACTGGAAGCAATACTTTCCATGCATTAGCTCACTGTATTCTCATAACAATTTCAGGAGCAAGGTATTCATTGCCCTTTCCATATGTGGAACTCTGGTTGGGGAAGGTTAAACGACTTGCTCACAGTCATGCAATCTGTAAGTGGTACAGTCCAGATTTTCTAATCTCTAAGGTGTTTCTAATTTCAAAGGAGCTCCAACTTAGCATAAAGCAAAATAATCTAAGAAGCTCTTGAAAATGACTATGTTCTTCGTCACCGTGGGAAGCCCCAGGGACACACTTCTTGTCCCTAGAGATGTTGGAACTCTCCTTGGGCTCTGAATACCTGATACATGCACATTTTGCAGTTTGAAGCTCACTCGGTTCCAGTGCACACACCCCAGCCTTACTTCGTCATTGTCTCTTCCTCTTCCCCATTGTCTGCCTCCTACACTCTCCACTCATTACTACTGGAAGAAGGGATCTCCCTCTTATTCAACAAGGCCAAAGTGGGCCTAGCATGAATCTATCAAAGCAGGTAGTGACCCAAACACTGGGATCCAAAGGCTTTGGGAATATCCTCTGACTCTCGTGAATCCCAGAATCACACATTTCAGAGCTGGCAGTGACCTCAAGGAATGACCTCATCCAGACACCTGCCGTTGTCAGTTGTCAGACATTATCTCAATTTTGCTAATGAGGTAACTGGTACTCTGGGAGATTATGTGACCAACTCAAGGTTACATGCTAGGAAAGTAACTGTGAAGGCCTATATCCCTGTATAATAAGCTGCTTCTTTTATTACATGATTAGAGCCTTTCCTTGGGGTTTTGCGATGTTTAAAAAATATTTAAACTTCTGTAACTCAGTTGTAAACTAAGGAAAAAAATTAAGTAGTGACAGGATGAAGACAGAAACACCAAAAGTGAAGGGAGAGAGGTTCTAAAATTCATGTGCAGGGATGAAGAAGATAAATTTTGCTGACTTCCTGCCTTGTACAGAATAAAATATATTTTGCATTTCCAATTCCACTTTTCTGGAATTTTACAATGATAGAGGTAGAGAAAAGGAAGGGGAGAGGGCAATACATTATGTACCACACATTTGTATCTCATTTAATTCCTCCTCACCCCAGAAATCTAAGAAATAGAAATTGGCTCCCAATCCTTTATCTACAGCCCTTGTGGTTCAATGCCTCCCAGATTCAGAATTGTACAGATTTTAGAAAGGCAACAGAGTGCATGTATCATACATTTCAAAACATTCTCAACAGAACTGAAGAAGGATATTTCCCTGACCCCCTTTGCAGGACTCGTGACAAGGGTGCCCCATTTACTCAGCCCGTTGCTCTCAACTCCTCATGAGAGGGAGTGTGCGAGCAAATGAAGCGGGAAGTGGAATACATGAGTGCTGGAACCACCAGATGGCCCATTCGGCACTGGCAGGGATGATCTCCACTCACTCAGACCTGCTGTGCTCCACCCCTCGCGGGAGGGAGTGTGCAGATGAGTCGGTGCAGGAGCCAGGGGAGCGCTTTTGGGCGCCAGCAGGAGCAAACTCTGTGCCGGCCCTGCAGCAGTCTCTAATGGGGTGCCTGAGACTCTTGCACCCCCAGTGGGCGTGTTACTGTGCTCTTGTAGCTCTGCCATCTTCAGAAAGGTTAACTGTTAACAGCTCAGTGGGCCCTTTTGCATCTGCACTTGCTCCCAAGCTCTTGTCCAGCATCCAGGAAAAATGAGGTTGCATGAACAAATCAAAGGATGGTAAATGAGGGGAATTTTATTGCCAGTGAAAGTTGCTCTCAGTGGAAAGGGAAACTGAAAGGGAATGGGGGATATAGGTAATCTTCTCCTGAAGTCTGGCATTCTTTTCTGAAGTTAGGCTGCAAGCTGTCCCTCTGAAGTCAAGCTGCTTCTCTCCAACATCCAGCCGTAGTTGTCCCGATGTCCAGATTCTTCTTCCTCTCTGCTGGCTGAGTCTGGGGTCTTTACAGGCACAGGATGGGGTAGGGTGGGGTCATGGGTGGTTTGGGAAAAGGCAACACTCTAGTGGGAAAACAGGGATATAAGTTCTCACTTTGGGTCATGGTCTCAGGCTTTTCAGCTTGAGGGTTTCACCAGGGACACTGCCCTTTTCTCCCTAGAATTTCTCTGCCTCCTGTCCCTATCAGTATCTAGGCTAGCATCCTGTAATCAAACATAGTTGTGTTTCTTCAGCCAAAAGTATGCATATTCTCATTAAATGGGATTAGATGAAGACTATAAACAGTCTCATATCAGTTCAAGTAAGTTCAGATCAGGTCAGGTTTTAACATCAAACAAGTTATAAAAAAAGATTCTGTTTTGAGAAATTTCTGGAATTTGCAATTGCAGATAAGGGACTGGGGATCTACATTAATATCCTGTATTCTTATCATATCACAAATGAAGAAATAAAGGCTTAGAGTTTAAGTAATTGCCTAAGTTCCCATAGTATCATCCCAGAAATGAGGCTGAAAACTACAACCTTCAATACCACCACTTTCCTCATTACCACCTCCAGGGAGGGGACTTCTTCTCTCAAGAAGATGGCGGGTAAGCTTGTATAGGCAGGCTGACTCCTGTCTTTGGTATTTTTAACATCTTTCAGAGGAGCTTGCATGGGCATTACGTACATTGTACACAGTCTCAAGACCTATGAGTACACACATTCCATGATTTATAAATGAGCACGAAGATGGTTTGGAGATGTCATCGACGTAGGGTCAGGTTTCTCTGAACTCATAATTAAATGGTAGTCAGAAATCTTTCCAAGGAAGTATGACAAAGGAGACGCTGATCACAGATTTACACCTGCAGAAAGTAGAGCCTTCCATCTGCCAGCACTTGCCTTTGTCTGGGAGTATGAAGGAAGACGTGAGGGCAGTTCCTTATCTTTTGCCACAGGACACTGGCCCAAGAGTTATCTTTGGTAAAGGTACCAGCTGTGTGGCTCTTTATGATGATACATAACCTATGTATATGTGATGCTTTTATTAATTTTGTAAGTACTGGTTAAACATTTTCTATATGTCAGTTATGGTCCTACAACACACTGGGTATTTAAAAATAAGTAAGACTTATTTCCTGTCCTCATAACGCTCTTAAAAGAAAGAGACAATAGAAGGGATAAGGCACACAAAGACTTAATTATAATACAAAGAGGAGAATGAGCAATGTAAGAAGAAAACTATAAATAAAGTGCTATTGGGAACTAATGGTATGATCATCTAATGAGAAAGCTCAGGAAGGGCTGTGGAGATGATTACTGAAGAAAGGGTAGGACTGGAGATGCGGGAGGTAGGAGGAAAGGTGTTCCTTGTAGAGGAGACATAACATATCAAGAACAGTTGGCATTCAGCCTTTTAAAAAATTATTATTCCTGATGAGAAGAGTGGCCTATATAGTGGTATATATTTATATCCATCCCTAACTCTTCAAATTGTTTTCTTGAATTTTAATGAACTTTTAGACTTTTTAAAGGTTACACTTCAATGATTTTAAATCATTAAAAAGTTGTACAACAGTCATTACAATCCAGATTTTGGACATTCCCATCACACAATAAAATTTCCTTGAGCCCATTTGTAATCAATTCCAGCTTCGAATCCTTAGCCCCAGGCCATCACTCATCTATTGACTGTTCAGAAAAGTCAGTCTATTGACTTTTCTATTGACTCATTTATTGCCTTTTCAGAAAAGAAGAAATACATGAAATACATGAGATTACACATTATGCAGTCTTTTACATCTGGCATCTTTCACTTAGAATGTATTTTTTAGGTTCGCTCGGTTTGTAGCATGTATCAATAGTTCATTTTGTTGCTGAATGTAATCCATCGACTGGATATACCACCTTGTGTTTATGTATTTGTCAATTGGTGGACATTTGGGTAGTTTCCAAACTTTGGCTATTGTGAATAAAACTATGGATATTCGCAAACAAGTTGTTTTTTGGATATCTATTTTAATATTTCTCTTAGGTAGATTACCAAATTTACTAAGATTGCTGGGTTTTATGGAAACTTTATATTTAAGTTTTTAAGAAACTAAAAAATTGTTTCTAAAGTAGCTGTACCATTTTACATTTCTACCAGCAAGGGATGAAGTTTCTAGTTTCCAACTGTTGGTATCATCTGTCTTCTTTTACTACAGTCATTCTAGCATGTATCTCTTTGTGATTTTAATTTGCATCTCCCTAATAACTAATGATATCGAGCATATTGTCATGTGTTTATGGCCATATGGATGTCTTTTTTGGTATGATGTCTATTCAGTTGTTACCAGATACATGACTTGCAAATATATTTTTCTCAGTTTCTGTCTTGTCTTTCTTAAAGCTATTGTTTGAAATGCAAAAGTTATCCATTTTAATAAATCCTATTTGTCAAGCTTTTTGTGGCTTTTAATGTTGAATATAAAACTCATTGATTAACCAAGCTTATGAAGATTTTCTCATAAGTTTTCTCCTAGAATTTTTATAGTCTAAGTTCCTATATTTTAGGTCTATAATGCATTTGAAATTATTTTTTAGCATAGTTGATATAAGGATCTACAATTTATTTTATTTTTTTGCAAGTGGATATCTAATTGATCAAGCATTACTTGTTGAAAAGGCTATGCCTTCTCCGTTAAATTACTTTTCTGCTGTTGTTGAAAATCAGTTGCCCATATATATGTGGGTATATTCCTTGACTATCTACTTTGCTTCATTGATTGAATTATCTGTTTTTATGATTATATCACACTATGTTGATTACCGTAGCTTTACACTAATAATATATCTTCAAGTCAGGTAGTATTAGTCCTCCACTTTTTTTCTTTTTTAAATGTTGTGTTGTCTATTGTAGGCCCTTTGAGTTATATAATAAGTTATTCAATTTCTATTGAAAAAGCCTGTTTGGATAACGATAGAGATATGTACCTTAACTTAGCACCATATACTTTAGAAAAATACTAACTTAGATTTGGTAAAACATGAGAACTTTGCTCCAATATATCTTCCTCTCTTGTGCAATTTTGTCATTATATATTGCATCTTAAAGCCCAACACAGTGTCTTCATTTTTAATAAAATCTTACATAATTTTTAAAAATTAATGAAAAATTGAAAAACACATTTATAGAATTATTTATATTTACCTATATTTAACATATCCTGTATTCTTCAGTTTTTTCTTAGGATTTGTGTTGCTCTTTGTTATCCTTTCCTTTCAGCTTGAATGACTTCCTTTAATATTTGTTAGAAGGAATATCTGATAGCAACAAATTATTTCAGTCTGTGTTTATCTAGAAATGTCTTTATTTCACCTTCATTTTTGAAGGATTGTTTTGCTGGATATAGAAGATTTGGTTGACAAGATTTTTTTTCCTCTCAATTGAAGTTGTCATTCCACTGATTTTTAAACTCCACTGTTTATGACAATAAGTCAGCTGTTAATCATTACCCTGTATGTGATGGATCATTTTTCTTTTACTACTTTCAAGATTTTCTCCTTTTCTTTGGCCATAAACAGTCTGGAATGTGTCCAGATGTGAATCTCCAGAGTATTTCTGTATGAGATTCATTGATCTTGGATCTGTAGGTTAATAATTTTTAAATTAAATTTGGGAAGTTTTAAACCATTATTTCCTCAATTTTTTTTTCTGTTTTGTATTAGTTTCCTGAGCCTCCTTAATAACATACTAGAAACTGGTTGACTTAAGCAGAAATTTATTGTCTTACAGTTCTGGAAGGCAGAAATCTGAAAGCAGGTGTTGGCAAGGTTGTTTCATTATGAGGGTTGTGGGAAGAATCTGCTCCATGCCTCTTCCCTGGCTTCTGTTAGACTGAGGCAATCTTTGCTTCTCTGCATCATCACACAATCTTTTTTCTACACAGGTTCTTCTATGTCCAAAGTTCCCCGTTTCGTAAGGACACCAGTAATGCTAGACTAGGGCCCACAGAGATAATGACTTCATCTTGACCATATTAGTCACATTTAAAGGTTCTGGGAATTAAGACTTTAATATCTTTTTGGAGAACAGAATTTAACCCATAATATTCCCCCTTTAATCTTTTTTCTCCTCTAAAAATTCCAGTTGCATGTGATGATATGCTTGATGTTGTTCCACAGGTTTCTGAAGTTCTGTTCAGTTTTCTTTAAACAATGTTTTTCTCTGTTCTTCAGACTGGATAATCTCTATTCTCAACTTCATACTTTACTTTTCTTTTTCCATCTCAAATCTGCTCTTGAGCGCTTTATTTTTTTTACTTCTGATATTGTACTTTTCAACTCCAGAATTCACTTTTGTTTTTTTAAAATAATTTCTCTCCCTTCATTGAAATTCTCTATTTATTGAGTTGTTGTCATTATGCTTTCCTTTTGTTCTTTAAACAGATTTATTTAGTTTATGGAACTTATTAATAAAAGCTGCTTTGAAGTCTTTTCTGCTAAATCCAACATCAGTTTTTATTTACTGCATTTTTTTTCTCTCTGAACACTGGTCTTTCCTGTTTCTTTACATGCTTTGTAACTTTTGGTTGAATACACTTTAGATAATATATTTTAGCAACTATGGGTTCTGATTTCTCCTCCTCTGAAGATTATTTTTGTTTTTATTTGTTTGTTTAGTAATTTACATAGACTGTATCTGTGAAGTCTGCCTCTACTGTAAACTATAGCTGCTGATGTTCCTACTAGTATTATCATTTATTTTGTTTTATTTTTAGTCTAACTTCCTAGGGATCATCCCTGTGTCTGTGTAACTTTGACTTCAGCCCAAGATTGGTCAGAAGTTGTGTTCAAACACCTTCAGCCAGTAAGGCTTCCATTTTCTGGGTGTTAGCTGGGAATGACATTCAAATTTTAGGCCATTCTCATTTGTCCTATCTTTTGCTTCCTTCCAGTCCGTCTTCTATTGCCTCTGAGAATGTGTCCATGTGCCACTGACCTGGCATTTTTGGGTGGCTTGAGCCTTCCCCAGTCTTTCCTGCATATCCACACAGCCTCCAGTCAATTCAGAATATGTGAAATGCTTATCAGTCCCCCTAATCCTATCTCACCTCCCAGAACTCTCTGTTAAATCTCTGACTCCAATCCATTGACTGTCTCAAACAGAACTGCAACATCAGTGGGGCCTCTAGATCTCCCTATTAGCTTCTACTAAGCTTTAACTGTCAATGCTCCAATATGTATAATTCTCCAGCATGGGTAGCAGGACTGTTTGTTTTCATGAGCTAAGAAAGCTGAGAGGGAGATGGGAGCAGCCACTGGCATAAAAACCACAAACTTGTATTCTTCTGACCTGAAGCTCAGTATTTTTCATGAATAGATGCTTCTTAATTTGTTGTCTGTCCTTGGTTAATTTTGAGAGTATTAAATAACTGTTTTTCATTATTTTGTTCAGTTTTATAGTTGCTTTTTGGGGAGAGAATTTGTTTGCCTCCCCATTCTGTCATGCTTGAAGAGAGACACTTTAAGACTTTTTTCAATGGTTGTGTCCTTTATTTCCTCAGCATTGGCCATTGACCCTTTGCTGTATCTTTACAATGATATCTTTCCAGATGCCTTTGGTTCTAGCAGCTTGGGAGATACACTCGACAAAAAAAAATGGAATGAATCTTCATCTCTAATCTCTTAATCTATCCATTCAAAATCATAAGCTTACTCATGCTTTCATGAGTTTTCTCATCTATTAGCACTTTCTAGAATGTTGTATCTTTTCCCTTTCAAACCCATCGCTGCTCAAAGACTCTGCTCAAAATCAGCCTCCTTTATAATGTTGTTCCTAATTACTCCAACTCACTCCACTTCCCTTCTCTGTGACATTTTGGCTTTAACTTTTGCCATTATTTTTGGAAATTACACTGATTCTATCTTATACTCTTCTCCTAACTATTCTTTTTATGCACTATTATTTTTAATATTCCCAGGGAAATCACATTTATTGAAGGCAGAAGCAAAGCTATTATTATTTTCCATGTCTCATAGACTTTACTGAAATCCTAGATATATCTAGTGCACAATTTAGAGTTAATAGACTGAATTGAGTATGATAAGAGTAAATGGTTCCCTGATTGATAATCATGCCCTATACTTTTAGGACAGTTAGCATCATAAAAAGATGTTTTACATTCCTCTTCACCCTGTGCAAATCTCTGCTTGCCTAATTCACCATATTTTTCAAATTCTGGAAAAAATGCCTCCTTCATGAAGCCCTTCATGATTCTCTCCTTTCTGAACTTGCAATGTATCATACATTTTGTCTGTGGTTATTTGGCATTTTCTGTCCTGAATCACTGCTCTTTATGTACATGACTTTTGCTGTTAAATATGAGCATCAGCTTCAGACAAGGATTTATCTCTATAATTTATCTCATTGGCAGAATACCTTGGTATACAATTGACATAGTTATTATATACTAAATAAATGAATGAATGAATTCATCAATTCACTCTTGGTTCTATCAATTTCACTCAGTTTGTAGAAGATAATGATAGAACATAGACAGTATGTCCTATGAAGTCAGAGGAGGTTAGTGCTGTAAAAGAAATTACAGATGATCTAGCACGGTTGTTCCTTTTCATATGGGATCATTGAGGTCTAGTGAAGTGAAATGATGTGTCCAGTAATGAGTACCAGAGGTCTACCGATGGCCAGTGAGACTGCTTTGCACAGTTTTGATCATTCTTCCAAACTCAAGGATGCAGAGTAAAACTGACATTGCACATTCCAAGACACTATAGACTTCATCAGAATTGTAGGTTTCATTTAGCGCTTCTCTTCATGACAAGGAATTCATATTCAAATCCTTTTGCCACCAACAGTACAGCTGACCTTGTATTCACTGTAGGGTAACAAATTAACAGGCCCGTTCTAACAGCAGAGTTACCAGACCTAACAACCAGCTCTTTCCCTTTGATGAAAAGATGTTAATAGACTCCAATGTATTGACTGGCCTTTAACAAGGAAGTAAATTCAAAACTAACAAGAAAATGTAAACCTGATGTGATTTCCCTAACCAAAACACAGCAAATACACTCTCTGTGAAGTGTACAGCTACTAAACTTTAACGACAATATCAGTTCTGCTTGATGAGGGGAGTAGTAAGCCCTTGGTTCATCTATTATAAAGATTGGAATTCAGGCTGATTTCTCCGCATTTGGCAGGTGGCTGAGCACTAGCGAGCTCATGCAGGCCACTCTAGCTGTATTTAATGAAGGTGGCACCCAAGACATCAACTTCAAGAAAAAAGTTTATCTATGCATTTGGTTCATACTGAGCATTGTGTTTGTGAAGGTGTTGATGTTTAACAGCATGTTAACCTCAAATTAAATAAATAGTAAAATCACAACTGTAGGTTCTCCAAGTGTAGGGAGCTAACTGTCAAGTCTGTGTTTTCATTTTAATCAGGTGAGAGAACTCTGCAAAACTGCAGTGATAGAGTGCCTGCTATGTGATGGGCACCCCTTCTTTACTTTAACCCCTTTTACTTAAACTCCTTTTACATGCACCATCCCTAAAGATACTTTGGACACACAGAACTAAATGAGAAAAGTTATGCAAAGTCCCTTTTCCCTCACTGCTTCTTCCTGCTGTGGAGCTTCCCTTCCCAACAGAATGAGCCCTAGGGAACCATCACAGGGCTGGGGCTGTGTGCTTTACTCCTGTCATTTTACATGAAGTGATTGTTGAGTTTCCCCTAGGACTTCTTTCCCTTTCCCCATTCTGCTCCTCTGCACCACACTGGCCCCTCCTGTAGTCTCTGAGGGTACTACAAGTAATGGTAACTGCTTTTACTTCTTGACACTGTATGACAAGTCAGGTTCTCTATCAGATGCTCTACATGTCTCTTTTAATCATGACAAGTCATTTAAGGTAGGCATTGTTATGTACATTTTAGTGATGAGGTACTCAAGACCGAGAAAGATGAACTGGCATGCTCAGAATCACACAGCAGTAAGAGAGAAAGACAAGTTTTGGACACATGACAGCCTTTGCACTGACACCCTGCTTTAATACTTTCAAACTTGATTTTGACTTTGGGTACACAAAGACACCATCTCCAGTTACTGCTCTCCATCATCTTTGTCCAATTCTGTGAGAAAAGGAGCACACAGCCCCAGCCCTGTGATGGTTCCCTAGGGCTCATTCTGTTGGGAAGGAAGGCTCCACAGCAGGAAAAGGCAATAAGGGAAAAGGGACTTTACATAATTTTTCTCATTTAGTTCTGTGTCTCCAAAGTATCTTCAGGGATGTCACACGCTTCTGTAGCATGACCCACAGAGAATAACAAAAATACTAGGACAACAGAAACAAAAAAGAGATAAAAATACTAGGAAGGCCAAGAAACATTTTTTTCTTACAGTATTACATGCACAATGCCCCGCATAGTACCTCATACGTAACAGGTAATCAACATAAACAAATTCGACATTTTGATAGGCAACTGTTCTCACAAACATTTATTTCTTGGTCTATTTCGCATGATAATCCTTGTCTATTCATCAAACACAGTTATAATGTTAAGCGGAAAAAGCAGAGAACAAAATTTTATCCATGCTATGATTACAGCTAGAAAAATTATGGGTGCATACGGGGAATCGGAAAGGAGTACAAAAATGGAAGCAACAATTTGTTGGTGTGGTGAGATTGCGGGATAATTTTCTTCTTCCATTTTGATTCCTGTTAAAGCTATTATGGTGGTGTTTGTGCGATAAATAATCATTTTAAGTATAACAGTGTATACCAATTAAAAAGAAAACATGGAAAGGTATGTGCCAAAACCATCCGGAAACATAAATGTAGCATTCCCATTTCTGCTGGAATTCTGGCTTCTAATCAGGTCTTTATTCTCACTGTCACAAAGTGCAGTCAATCCCCAAGCAACTGTGTTAAAGGAGAGAAGCGCTGATGAGGGTCATCTTAACACAGGGATGATGAGTGGCCCTGGGGATCCCCTCAGCTATTCCATGGGAAGATTTTCTGTTTTATGCGTGCCTGATAGGTACGGTTCTGTGGCTCATTTCTGAATAATGTATTCTGACTATCATGAAAGTATCTATATTTTGGCTTCCCTAAGAGAATTTGACCCAATTTGTGCTCGTCACCTATTATATCATGCCATTTGAAAGTCATTAGTTTAGAGTAGACTTTGCAGTGCTATTAATCATTATCAAAGTATAGTCTCCTAAGTAGAAACTGTGGGGGGCTTATTAGAAATGCAAATACTCGGGTTCCTTAGACTTTCTGAATCAGAAACTCTGTGGCTGGCCTCAGCAATCTGTGTTGTAGGAGACTCCCCACCACCGCATGATTTTGAAGTTCAGTAAATTTAGTAATTTGGACTAAATATACCCACATAATGTTCCCACCCTATTTTTTCAGGAATGATCACGTAGTTCATATTATTTGCTTACTATTTCAGGTTAAAACAAGAAGTTATTAAAAAATGCAATGTGTTGTATAGAAGGGGTAGTGTTTTAAGATATTATGTGCCATTAATATATTAGATTGAATTAATTTGTCAGTTTTCATGGCATGAATGAGTTATCTTTAGGGCCTGGGAATTGAGAATTTAACAACAGGTAACTGTCAGGCCTCTGAGCCTAGGCCCAGCCATCGAACCCCCTGTGACTTGCACGTATATGCTCAGATGGCCTGAAGTAACTGAAGAATCACAAAAGAAGTGAAAATGCCCCGCCTTAACTGATGACATTCCACCACAAAAGAAGTGAAAATGGCCCGTCCTTGCCTTAAGTGATGACATTACCTTGTGAAGTCCTTTTCCTGGCTCATCCTGGCTCAAAAAGCTCCCCCACTGAGCACCTTGTGACTCCCACGCCTTGTCCGCCAGAGAACAACCCCCCTTTGACTGTAATTTTCCTTTACCTACCCAAATCCTATAAAACGGCCCCACCCTTATCTCCCTTCGCTGACTCTCTTTTCGGACTCAGCCTGCCTGCACCCAGGTGATTAAAACGCTTTATTGCTCACACAAAGCCTGTTTGGTGGTCTCTTCACAGGGACGCGCATGACAATAGCCATTATGAGAAGAAGAACCGTGACTGTGGGGAGAGAGACGCCATCACAGAGGTTTCCGGGGCTGGGAGAGAGCAGCATTAGGACATTCTTGAAAGGGGTACATCTGGGCTCTGCAAAATATCTTACCTCCCTTAGACTACCCGAGCCAGCATTCTGTTCATTAGAACCTGTTCAACATCCTCCTGGGGAAGAGGATCAAGTCTACCTTTACTTGTTGTATGCATACGATTGGTGTATCCATTCTCTGAATATATTAGGGATTTGCATTTAAAGTGGGCCTGCTTCGAAGCCTCAATTGTTGTCCAGAAAAAGCACTGCCTACTTATGGCATGCGAAGATATTTTCAATCAGAGCGAAAATCATGTGCAGCTCAAGTCTTGTCTTCCTGTATAATTATAAATCATTTATCCTAGATTGAGCCCTGCTGAGCAGAGTTTCATCCTGGGACCACCATAATCCCCCTGAGAACACAGACCGCCTTGCTTTAGCACTTCCCCACGGAGGGCTTATTAGAGAAAACACACAGAAGCTACACGACCAAAACAGAACCTTACCTGAGATGTATCACAGATGTCACCTACAGCAGTGACACATGACAGAGGACTAAAGGGTCTGTGTGCCCTCCATGTAACATCATTGTTCATTATCTGTGTGTAACTGTAGATTTGGCTTCACGGTTCCATGTCTTGCTTAAAAATGAGCAGCAGGATGACAAAATGGAGAAAAACATAAAGGTGCTCTCTTGGGAAAGGAAAACTGAATGCTGAAGTAACTTATTAACACATTTTCCCATCTATGGAAGGCCAGGATCATCTGTGCTGTGACAAAGTTTGTTCTCTTCCATGGCTACATCACTGACCCCTGCAAAGAGTGTCTCCTCTTTCAAAGTGCCCACCGTTGGGTCTGTAGCACTGTGCTTGTGAACTCCACTCATTCACTTAGAACTTGAGTTCACGCCTTGTTCCCCGTCTTCTCCAGGCTAAGCAGCTACCATCTTCTGACTCTTGTCTCTTGAGTGTGAAGGGCAGCTGGAGAACATAATGGCTATGAACATGGACTCTAGAATGCAGAGAAGCTACGAATAGAGGACTCTACACTAGAGCATCTGAGTTCAAATCCTGCCCATACCACACAGAGGCTGTGTGACCTTGAGCAAGTAATCCTATCTTCCTGTTGGTCAACTTTCTTATTAGAGAGTTTGGTGACATTTATAGCTTTTTCAACATGGAGTGCTCAGAGAGGGTGAAATGAGATAATGCCTAGATCCCCTGGTACAAAGTATGTGCTTCCACAAAGTTGGTTTCCTTTCCCATGCCTTTCTATACCTTGTCCCATCCTCATCTTTTTTCTCTGGTCACACTCTGGCTGTCGTCCTTCGAAAATGAGTTGCTAAGAGCAGAGTGCACCTGCAATGCATTGCTCTTGGGATAGCTTTTCCCTTTATTCTTGAAATCTTGTATTTCTCTGAAAACATACGCATCTTTAAATGTGACCCACTTTTTATAGCAGAGTTTGGGAGAGTCCCTCATATGTAATGCATTAGTTCACAGACACTTTTTTTTTTTTTTTTTTGCCTTCTTATCAAACAACACTGAAATGCCCTGCCTAAGACAGGACAAATGTAGGAGAAAAAATGCTTTGTATTGACACACATCTGAATACAGCCTGGTTCGCATCTTCAAACAAAACCTCAACTTCATTTCTAATGATGATTTTAAAGTCTTTTTGGCCCCTTGGTGTGCTCTCTTTCAAGTCTAATACTCACTGCTACAACACATCTGTAGCTTTAAACATGCTCTTTCAGGCAGGAAATGTGAACTACTAGCAGGACTGTAATATGCCAGCCAAAAGGAACAGGGTGATAGGCTGATAGGCGTGGGTGTGGGCAAAAGGTGTTTTATGCAATCCCGCTGGGACATCATCATTTTAGAAAACAATTTTACAGTCATATAGTTAAATTAACTGGTAGGTAGAGGCAATTATGTGATAAAGTAAAAATATTTATGTTCTTCAGAGCTCCAAAACTGTCATTTAAAGTGTGACAATTTTTTAAAGGAATTTCACCTGTAACTTTTTAAAGATTTTATGACTAAGGACATAAAATTGAAACGGGTTGGCTGGGCATGGTGGCTCATGCCTGTAATCCCAGCACTTTGGGAGGTCGAGGCAGGTGGATCACCTGAGGTTGGGAGTATGAGACCAGCCTGGCCAACATACTGAAATCCTATATCTACTAAAAATATAAAAATTAGCTGGGTGTGGTGGTAGGCTCGGTAATCCCAGCTTCTCAGGAGGCTGAGGCAGGAGAATCGCTTGAACCCATGAGGCAGAGGTTGCAGTTAGCCGAGATCGAGCTCCTATACTCCAGCCTGAGTGACAGAGCAAGGCTCCGTCTCAAATCTATATCTATATCTATATCTACATCTATATCTATATCTACATCTATATCTGTAGCTATATAGATATATATAGAAACAGGTTGTCACTGTGAAATAAAATCAAACCTATCTTCTACTTGTGATTTTGTGCTGATGAAATGTCTCACAGTCATAGTTCTCATGCTCAAAATCTTTACTTTCTAAACAATTGCATTTTGAAATGTAAGATTTAAAAATGTCACTGCTCCCCGAGAAACCTAAAATATGTGCATGTGCACAGGCAGACACACATACATACACTTCTTGGTGTCTTGCCATATATATATATACACACACACACACACATATATATATATGTGCACACACACATATTGCCATTTTCTTGATAAGAATAAGCTCATCCTTTCTTTCCTTTTCATTGCTAAAAAGTACATTGAGAGCCAGAAACCATAGACAAGGAAAGAAATCACCTACTACCATAACTTCTACCCAGCTATTTTACTATTATTCATTGTCATTTTTGTCTCTGCCCATGTACAATACATTTCACACAACTGCAACCATAGTGCATATATAATTTTGTGGTTTTCCTCAGTATTTCATATTGCACATTTTTAGTATTGCTACATAGCGTTTAGAACCACCAGTTTCACAGGTTGCAAAATATTCTTCGGAATGTCTGCGCCATAGTTCATCACACTATTCTTCTACTATTGGGCACTTAGATGGTTCCCAGTATTTCACCATTGTATATAGTGCTGTGATGAACATATGCTTATGACTGTCTTTTTTTGTTTTTGTTTTTTAGTCTGTTTCCTTGGGCTGGAGTCCCACAAGCCCACAAGTGGGATTACCAGGTCAAAATTCATGCACTTTTAATTTGGTAGCTCTTGATACCTAAGGTCAAATTCCTTTTCAAAGTGTTTTATCAATTTGTACAACCTCTAGCAATATGTAAGTTCATCCATACCTCTGTGTATTTCAATTTCATAGCAACATGTTTATTTGTATGGTTTCAGTGAAATTATACATAATTCTAAAGCATCTACTATGGCTTGGAATCTCTGGCCCTGGTGGAAGTCCTTTTAATCATGTGGCTTTAATGGATGTTAATATCACAACATTCAAATGCAGATGTATAAGGGGACACACACACACGCGCACACACACACGCACATATGCACACATGCACGCACACAGTCCCAGATGTTAGACTTCGATGGAGGTGAGGGCTAGGGATATCAGTCAAGTATTTGCCCTTGTGTATTGGAAGCACTGAGATATGAAGGAAAATGAAACGTAGTATGTGAGGCTCAGCCTCCTCTTCCTCACTTCATTCTCCCCTCTTCTTTTAACCAGCTCACTGCCTCCATCCTAGGCCCCAGGTCCTGCAGAGGTTGTATTCTCTTTTATTCATGGCATAACACCAGTCTTTGTGTATTACCACTGGTCCACCTGGCCTTTTGTCATAGTCTAATTGCCTCTAAGGTCACAGTGAAAAAGTGTATATTCAGTCCATCCCTTCAACCAACTCTGCAACCTGCCCCCAACCAAATGGAGCAGGCCCCTGAATTGAGGAATAACTCAGGAGATAAGTGCGCTCCCAGCTGGCCAAGCACTGTACAAACTCTCTGAATATCCACCAACACAGATCATGAGTTGTGGTCATCTAATCACGAGAGAAGGGATCAGAGCCAGCAACTCATCTTATATAGGTCATTCAGGAGTCCAAGACAGAAATAAGTTTGAATCAATGCAATCAACAGATGTCAGGTGCAAAGCTTATCAATATCCTGAGTTGTCTTAGCTCTCATTAAAACTCATCGCTTTAACCTTTCGTGTATAATAGTTCTAGTCTAATTTTTATTATGATGTTATGGGGAATTTGTGTCTATTTTATGGCAAATGTGCACTTTTGAAAATGATGATTCCATATTTACTTTTACATTTTCTTTCACATCGAATTTTGCCCCAATTTTGGGATGTTTCTGCTTGGGACAGTAATCGCAAGTTGTCAGCTCCTTGAGGTTTACAAGACACTGGTTTCTCAGCCATGGGAGAATGACTGAGACAATAATACAGGCAGCATGTACCTCTTGAAAAATTCTTGCAAATGAGCTCTGAGGAATACTTGAGCTTGGGAAAAGGAAATGCTATGACAGTTGATGAGTATGATGCTCACCTGTCCATCACTGCATAGAACTGAGTTCACATGGATGGATCAGTAGATGGGGAAAAGAAGCTTAGACAGCATGGTGGGATCAGCCATAGAGACAAAATCATGGAGGTTTTCTTGACAACACACTCAGATTCCTTGGCTGTAGTTTAGTTCTCACATTAGGGAATACATATTGTATCCTATAAAAAGGCATTGTCCTATCAATATCTATACATCAAATTAACTGAGAGCAGAAGCAAACATAAAAGAAATAAATGTGGGCAAGATAAAGTACCTCTTTCTCCCCTCTTCCTTGTTAATTCTGTCTCTACACCTCTCCTGTGGTATTAGAGAAATATCTGAGTTTTGTTTTATTTTATACCATTAACATTGAAAAATGGACCCAGAGAAGATGCTTGGTTATTCTTGCCCTGCATCAAAACCAAACAAGCTTCAAACTTGGAAGTAAAGGAACCCCTAACTCTAAAATTCATTTTTTCAATCACTTTTGCTCACTTTTTCAATTTTAGCTTCCCATAATAAAATAAAAGTAAAACCTCTTGAAAGGTTATAAAGCACCATATAAAGCAACATAGCAACATGTTCTCTAGTCTCTCAAAAAGGACAATACTTGGGAAAATACACCTTTCTACTCTCTCTTTAATGAGAATTTAGATCTTCCATGGAGCACTTTTCAGGTGAAAAAAGGGAAGACTGGGTGGGGTATCCAACTTCCAGTGACCTTTGTCACTATTGCCTGTGCAACGTTAGGCAACTATTGCGACTTTAATCAAAGGAGTGATGTTCTCAAGGGTGAAGGATAATTGCTTAGGGCTGTAGTGGAAAAAGATCCATTTTTCACACTTACAGAACCCCTTTAATTTTCTTAAAGGAACTCAGAAAGAGGAAGGTTTATACAAATCAGTACCTTAAGTGTTTATAATAATTTTCATTTCAATAACTTTAAAGCCAGTTTGCTAGTTATTAGTGGTTACTAGACCTAGATGTTTATGATGTTTGGTAGCATACAAATGAATTTATTTCCTAGTTCAAAAAAAACCCATGGCGAAAATGTGTTAGTATTCTAGATTTCTACAAATCCGATTTAGAGCATTTCTTCCATTTAATATAAGATGGTATTAAGTGATTTCCCCCAATAATACTGCCATTATATGGAATAGCACTGTAGTCACCACAGGCTCACTATACAGGGGCTTCATGCTCTGAGAGCAGTTTCACAGGAAATAAACAGACTGTGCTGGGGAAAGAAAAGGTCCGTCAAGGCTATCGTGAGGAACTTCAGCCCTCCCACAGCCACTCTGTAGAGCAGACGGGCTCCTGGGACCCTCAGGGTCACATTTTCACTTCTAACTTCCTTGCAAGAAGGTGAAGAAGCTTCCCTTCATGCACCCAGCTGGCACAGTTTCCTGTTTCCTCTAAGCAGGGAAGGCTGGGGTCGGGGCCTCCACCCCCATTCCCAGATTGACTGCAGGCTTTCTCGCTATCTGTTTTCTTGTCAGGTGCTGTGAGAGAAAAGTCCTTGGTTGGCTCCACTGGGGCCAGAGAATCCCCTGCAATACACATAGCAAAGTGATAAAGGTCATTTTCAGCTCCTAGGGCTGCATGAATTGATTCAGGTAAAAGTGTAATGGTCTTCAGCAATATGTCCTTATAACTCATGAGGTGGCTTAAAAAGCTTGGGTGCCTCGCTTCATTATCTACACTTGTTGCTATTAATAATATTGATAATATCCTTTGCCCACTTTTTGATGGGGTTGTTTGTTTTTTCTTGTATATTTGTTTGAGTTCTTTGTAGGTTCTGGATATTAGCCCTTTGTCAGATGAGTAGATTGCAAAAATTTTCTCCCATTCTGTAGG
>NW_012121598.1:2638399-2671124 GCF_000951035.1 Colobus angolensis palliatus | reverse complement strand
AACTTAAAGTATAATAAAAATAAAAATAAAAAAAATAATATTGATAATAATACTGATATTATATTTAGTAATAATACTAATAGAGAGGAAGATCTTCCAGGAAAGTCCATTAGAATTAAATGGTATCATAAACCTCCTACATTTTTCTAAATGTTTACAACATGTTATTATAGATTCAGAACATTATACACATACGTGTACAAATACATACTTTGTGCATTTGTATATATACATATATGTGTATGTGTATATATATGTGTATGTGCACATGTGTGTGTATTTTCCTAAAGCTGACATCCTATAAACCAAATCCCTAGTTTCTAAGGGCATACTGGAAGGGATTCTCTCATTCTGCAACCTTTTTTGTGGAGCACAATGTTCTGTCCTAAGAGTGTTCATGCTTGCTTTGAAGAATGTCCAAATGGCAACCAGGACGACTCAGGAGAGTTCTGTGAAAGCTACATTAGAAGGGCAATGGCTTGTTCCATATTTTTGAACATGTGCAAATTCCCTTGCCTACACTTTCTATACTTCCCCATTTCTGTGTTTGCTTCCAGAAGGGAGAGGGCCAAGAAAGAGCTGAACTTGCTCCAGGGGGAGGTGTTTCTGGCAGGTGTAAGGATTTTAAGATAATAAAAACATGTAACAACCAGCAGTCCCCTCAGCTGAGCCACAGCTGCCTCTCCATGCTGCCTACTAAAGCCTGCTTTGGAAGTGTTCTTGGCATCAAAAACTAAGCGGACCCACTTCTGTGCTTCCAACCATTTGATCTTCTTACCACTTAGCCCATCGCTGGGGATTCCCAACCACCAAATTAGGAAAGTTTGAAAAGCCCTTCATTTCCACATCACTTGCCATCAGCTGTGGCAGAGCACACCACCTTATCTTAAGCACATCAATTTTCTCAAAGAGCTTGTAGCAAATGAAAAGATACAGGGATTACCACTGGATCAAGGGGGATAATGTGTCAGCAATTAACCATTTGAGAGAACATGCTTTCATTTTAGAGGTGGGAAATTCTAGAATCTTCTCTTCCTCGACTAAACTTAGGATGAATATAGGTGAGAAAATGGAGTTGTCTTTTCTTCTGTATCTGCTTAACGTGGGTGAGAGCCACAGTGAGCTGAAACTTGACTTCACTTTGATTACTTTCATGTAGGTAGGAGACGAATGTTAATAATGCTTTAGACATACATTTTTATAAGGGTTTAAGAGGCTTTAGGCCAACGTGGCTGGTTTTCTAAGATTTCCTTTATGCTGTATGTACATTTTTGAGCTTCAAACTAAGATTCTATGAGCCTGCTATTTTCAAGTGCAGATAACAACATGATTGAAACAAATATCTGTTAAAGAAGAACAAAGATGGATGAACACATTTTCTTTCATTTTATTGAGACTTACCAAATGCTGAAAGTTAAAAAAGAAAGTTAAAAACCAATGTAGCATACAAACAGGAGCTCTGTGAGAATATTTGATGTTTAAAACAAAAATGAAAGCAAAGTCACAGTTGAGATTTTTCACAAAAATTACTAGTAAAGTTGAAAAGCAAGACATTTTAGTCTGCAGCAGGGTCTTTCCCAAGCTTTAGGCTATATAAAGCTAAGCAGTGCGTATTTATTAAGCCTCACAACAATTTTCCTGTGATTAGTGGTGATGGTGGTGTTGCTAATGTTTCTGGGAAAATATCAGGTGCTTATGTGGTATGAAGATTTATAAACTGGTGGGTTTTAATTTGGGGAAATTTTAATTTAATTTTCAACATTTTCCCCTACATATTAAGACTGGTTTGATTCTTTAGTCACATAGATCAAGATGTATAAGAAATAATAATCTTCCCAAGAAGAATTTATGTATGTGTACATTGATTTAATGTAAACAAAATTGTGTCATTTCACAGGTTCACATAAACATCAGAGGTGTGTGTGTGTGTGTGTGTGTGTGTATTTTTGTAAGCTGTGATCTATCACTGACTCTTCCTCATGCAGGCCAAGCTGGAAACAGACTATTTCTGTTAGCTAGGATGTCTAGCTCTTGATGCACAAGCACTAGACAGAATTGGGTTGGAATATGGTGTGACAGGGCCAAGGTTGCAAGCTTCCAATTAGCTTTGCACTGGGGGTACAACTGTGTCTTAGGGGCACAGATGCCCCTGGTCATCTGACTGTGAGGTAGCTATGCTTGATCTCCAGGGAAACCTGAGTATGAATGGTCCAGTAGGCTCAGTCATGTCCACTGAGATACACACCAAATGTACATGCCCCACTATGGTGAGTTTCTCCTTCAAGAGGTGCTGGTCATGGGTCCTAAATTAAAAAGGTTAAGGGGTTGGGGGAGGAAACATCTCTGTGCTCCATGGCTTTATTTTCTAGGTCATCTACATTGAGACTTTTAAGTCAAGATTTGATTTTTAGTCTGCAACCATTTTTTTTGCACTGAGAGAGAATTCTGTTTCAAAATAATTGGAGATGTAATGCACTTACAGATACATATATATCTACCTATATCCAGTATGGGTTAATTGGCTAGATTTTATTAATTAGGCAGACAAGATAAAGCAGTGAAATGAAACTCAACTTTGGAATCAGGCAAATTTAAATTGGAGTCCCAGTGCTATACTACTTTCTACTTGTATAACCTTGGGAAAGTTTGATAATTTACTGAGTCTTGGATTCCCAAAGGATAAAACGGGGTATGTCTGATATACGTGTTTTTCTTATTCGGTTTTGGTGATACTCTGAACTCTTCCTTGTCTTGCTTCACACTACTTTTCATCTCTGTTTAATTCTGTGGTTTTGGAGTTTTAAATTTCCTTAAAAGAAAACTTTCTACGCCAGCAAATAACAACACTGAAAGTTTCCCTACCCCTTCCAGTAGGGCTAGCTCCAACCACCCCTATTGCTTGCTTTTGTATAAATGCACTCTAGCAAGTGAGTGTGGATATGAGTAGCTACTGGGGTGAGAGTAGCTTCAGGCAGTACTTAATCTCATGTCCCTAAGGTTTTCTACCTTGAGTTTTGCGCATCTTTCTGCTCCCTATCTAGAAACAGCATTTCATGTAGCCTAGACTGTTGCCACACTGGGAGAGGAAAAATGATAAGGAGGGTAGATGGATTAGGAACAGACAATGTCACAAGCTAAAGACAGAAGACAATATCTAAACTGGAACAAAATAGAATGTCCTCAGATGCTCATTCCAGGGCTTCTTTCCTTCATTCTGTCCTCTGAGTAACAGAAGACATTATTTTCCACCTAGCTCTTTCATGAAATACATGAGGGAAATTCATATATTTGAGTTTAATATGAGTCTATATTAAAAACCGATCATATTTACTTAAAACTTAGAAGCTAGATTTAGATTAATTCAATAATGGACATGCAAAGTAAAAGAAGACTACAGAATTCAATTCAGAAACTGACAGTGTGGGAATACATGTTGCTATTCTGAGCTATTAGTTATTAATGTCAAGAAAATGTGATGTCTTACTTTGGCCCTGTGGTAACGTTGTTGTATCATGACACAAATTATAATGTGGTTGGGTATTACAGCCTAAAGGATGTGTCTTTCAGGACAGATAACCAACAACCTTAGTAACTGGTCATATGATCCAGAATCAGTTTTGGCAGTTACAGTGGAAATTGATTAGTGCCCACTGTATTCACCCAGTGATGGATAATTTAGCAGCCTACTTTAATTTACCTTAATTTGCAATTCAATTGGTTATATTTTTTTCCCCCAAAGTGTTAATTTTCAGTCAAAGTAGATTGATATGTCACTCTGGGTCCCTTCAGAATCCTAAAGTATTATTTATCTTGAAAATAAAAACTCATCTCTTTGGTATATGTTTACATTTTCTAGGCAAGTTCTAAGATATAGATTTGTTGGTTGACTGACCCACTTGTATGATTTAAAGTCTACCTCTTCTTCCCTCACTCCATGCCATCTTGCAAAGAAACCATTTCATATATAGCAATTCCCATTACAGTAGTTTTAGATAAGTCTGTGATTTTAATGACAACTCGCCCTTCTCCAGGTTTAGAAATTTGCAGATAGTTATCTCTACAAGTTATCTCCACTTACTGATCATCACAGCCATTCATGTCGCTTAACAGATTGCTGATCTAAGCTGTCAAGATTAAAAAAAAAATACTTGCTTTAGGCTATAACTGTATTGAAGGCTACCTCCCTCCCCCAAAAACACAAGTCCCCCCACCCATATGTTTCCCTCTCTGTTTAATCTTTCTGATTCCCCTAAAGTTGTTATCTGTGTTCCCAGAGCCACATATGGGAGCATCCCATCCTTCTCTTTCTCTCTATTTCCAAAGTCCTTCACATCCCAGAAGGTTTCCTGGTTCCGTTCTCCATCATAGCTTATCATCCCGAGTTCCATTTTCCCAGGACTTCTAGAATGACCTGTACTAATCTGAATTGTTTGACCTTAGAGGTTAATGGGTTACAGTGGCCTGATGCACTAATACTTCCATATTTTAAAATATAATTGACTATAGTATTTTTAACTTACTTTTGAGTCCTAACTTTCCAGCACAGCACCTGACAAATAGTAAATACTCAATTTCGAGCCAATAAACATGTATTTCATAGCTATTTGTTGAACAGATGATAATGACACTTACTCACATTCTAACAAGAGTATTAGTGTTAACCCAAAGGTTTCCATGCTGATATTGTCATCAAAACTCAGAGCACACTTTATTTTGGATATTTTGGGATTGGGATACTCCAGAAAGTATGCTGAATGTTGCAAGTTATTGACTGTTTGATCCACCATAGGAAAGTCTAATAAAATGAATTTTACAAAAACAGAGTTTTATATAATACCTGGTTGCATTGACTTAGTAAGAACCAAAACATTCTAATAAAATTTAAAATATTTAGCCTTAAGCCTACTTTTTAAGTTTATTTTAGTGGCCAAAATTAACCAAACTTCTTTAATTGTTTTATTGGAGATGAATAGGAAAGCTTCTGATGAATGGCAGAGACTTTCAAATACTCCAAGGCAAGTCTACCAACAAAACTATGGTTTCACTCTGGAAGTTCACTCTGGTCTAGCAAATAATTATTCATTTTCTGATCTCTTCTACATCTTTATAAACTTTATTCTTACTTGTTTAGAATAAAGGGTTTATTGGTTTTTTTCTCCAATTGGGCACAACGAAGGTACCCAGAATCAATTTAGCAGGTTACCATCTTCTTGTCATAAAATCATGGGACTGAAATAACACTCCAACAGTTACAGTATTCCAGAGCTTGAAGGAAACACTGCAGATCACCTAGTTTAAACCTTTCTGTGGAAAAAATTAAAATAAAAAAGGTGGAAAAACACTTGTCTTAAAATAAGTAGCCCATAGGTGACATAGTAGGTGTAGACTAAAGTTTAGGCCCTTTAACTCCTTGTATTAGTTTGTTCTCATGCTGCTAATAAAGACATACCTGAGACTGGGTAATTTATAAAGAAAAGAGGTTTCATAGACTCACAGTTCCACATGGCTGGGGAGTCCTCACAATCATGGCTGAAGGCAAATGAGGAGCAAAGTCGCGTCTTACACGGTGGCAGGCAAGAGAGTGTGTGCAGGGGAACTGCCCTTTATAAAACCATCAGATCTTGTGATACTTACTGACTACCATGAGAACAGTATGGGGGAAACCACCCCATGACTCAATTCTCTTCACCTGGCCCCACCCTTGACCCATGAGGATTATTACAATTCAAGGTGAGATTTGGGTGGGGACACAGCCAAACCGAATCACTCCGATTCCAGGATTCCTCTGCAGCACTATGCTTCACCGCAGGCCATGAAGTCTTTACTTTATTTGAAAACCATTTTTGTTGAGCATCTATACTGTGTCCACACTGTTAAAGCACTGAAGATGGAGTGATATAAAACTGATGACATCCCAGTGTCCTGCCCCTGCCCTCAAGATACTCACAGTCTAATGAGCATGATAAAGGTCTAAACAGATACCTATCAGCGGTGTCAATGTACAGGACATTGTGGGAACATCCAGCAGGGCACCCAACTTGACCTGAGGTCAAGGAGGACACCTGAGCTGGCTTCTGTCCTGAGCCTCATAGCTAACTTGAACAGACACACAGTCATTGCTAGGAACAGCATCTGACTTACTTGGCATGTTTCCCCCAAAGTCACACGAGTACTTTTATGACATTCCACTGACATATTCTACATAGTATTGGCTATAACTAGCAGAAACAAGTTATTGACTAAAAAGAAAATGCACATCTCAGAAAAAAAAAGAGCACTGCTTGAAGCAAAACAGTATTCTAAACATTAGGAATGGACAGGGAAGGAAAGTAGGAATACTGAAACCTCTAGCTTGGTAAGTTGTTAGGCCAAAACAGGTCTCTTGCTCAATAGTGTATTACTTATGAGTTGTACATAAGTTTGGCCAACCATTGTAAATCACCAGGCCAAACAAGTAGCTTCACAGGGTCAGAGTCCAGAACCGCATGTGTAGGATTGAGAATCAAACATATTTCTATGGTCTGCTCAAAGGAATAGCACCTATAGCATAACGGAGATCCTAAGGATGGTGACTTGTTGCCAATTTAGAAAGGCATACAAGTTCTCCAATGTTTATGTATTCCAGAATACCACAGGCTTAGGTTTTAGTCTAATCAGTTTCTCATCAAAAAATATTCTTGTCAGGCCGTTGGGTCATTTTGCTTTGTAGAAAAATATTTCTTGAACATTACAGTGGAAGTCAGAGGAAAATAGGATCTTATATTAGAGAAATTTGTTATTGGCTGATTATTGTAACATATCCAGAATCTTAGGTGCACCTGCAGTTCAGTTCTGTGATTGGTCTTCAGGATTTCACTGACTGTCAATGTCTTCATTTTTCTTGTTATAACAGCAATCTCGCTCTGTATATATGCATATATAACAGTTTTTTAAGGAAATGTGAAAATGTTTCAAAGGGTCTTTTTAAAAATCAAATAAGCAGCTGCAAATGGGGAAATAACCATTCCGACTCTGTTTGGGAAACAGCTCTGATCACTCAGAGCATTCAGTAACAGCACAGAGAACTGATTTAGAACAGCTCTGAATCTACCAAGAACACCAGCCCTAAGTTAATTCATCTGATTGTAATCTTGGCAGCTCTTTTTGGATTGCTAACACTTTGCAGCTGTAAAAATAAAACAGCAACACCCTTGAAATAAGTTAGGTGCATGGATGAAAAGCACAGCTGGGCTATTCCCCCGATCATCTGTAGATACAGGATTCTGTTTTTTGCATGGTATTTTGCAAAGGGGAAAGATCACGGACATCTCTGAAGAAATGCCAGAATTTCAGAGAGGATTCATTCACAGTTCTTTTTTGCCCCCTCTACCATTTCTCTCCTGTGTCTCTGGCACCATCTTACTACACAGAAAATGCTGTTAGGAACATCAGTTTTGGCTGAGTCCACACAAAACCAAGCAGAGATCAAGCAATTTTTTGGAGGCTCAGAATAAGAGAGAATCTGGATGATTCTGGGTGTGAAAGTTTTTTATTTACTATAGGGATTCTTTCATCTTGAATTTTTTGGGGGATTATTGTTTATGCTAATATGGTCTTTGTAGAAACACTTAGATACTGTAAGAGTCAAATTACATTGCTGATTTTTTAGTATAGTGGAGCTAAAATATCTTTCTGGAAAACTTTTAACCCAACTCCAGCCTTCTTAATAGCATGTTCAACCAAATACTTGAGTATTTCTTATTTACAACGTTCTTTACTATGTTGCACATGAATGTTTTTTCACGTCCAAGAATGTCAGAAAGCTCCCTGAAGGCAGGGTCTACATCTTTTCTCAAACACAGCATCTCTGTATTGTGCCCATCATAAGGTTCATCACGTCATTAAAATTATTCCATGGTTCCCCCTTTATCTTGTAATTTATACCTGACTCTTATGTCTGGTTCAGTCTTCTCTTCTATACTCTATTCCATCAGCTTTCTTTTCCATCACTAATGAGTTTCTTGCTCTTGGGACACTCCAACTTTGCTTACAGTTCTCAGCTTTTACAAAAATTTTACTCTCTGTTTGAAATGTGCCCCCACTCTGACTCTTGGCCACCTGGGACACTTCATTTTTCCTTTCAGTTCACTCTGACCTTCCTTTAGAAGAATTCCTCAACTTCCCCAGGGCAGCTCTACCTGTCCTTTCCCCAGTTTTCCCCAAGGATGGTATGAATTACTTCATTTTAAGATTCATCATATTGCTTTTCAATGAGATGGCACACTCCCTGAGGTCAGAGTCTTATCTCTTCATTCTTGTATTTGGAAGTGCTATGTAGCTGTTGACCAATTAGGACACCAGCCACACACACACCCACTTTCTCCATCTGGTGTGTACTGGCTAAGCGCAGCCTGCCTGCATTGCCAGGACCTACAATATATTCATTCACTGTTGACTGAACAAATGGAGAGAGTCAATTGATAAATGAATAAATGAATAAATGCATGCTTTTGTTTTTTCAGTACAAGTTCATAAAGTAACTTCACTTGTTTCTTAGTGGCAAAGGATGCCTTGCTGATTTTGAAATACTATCTCACATTCAGAGCTCGCCCACCATAGAAACCTGGAAATAAAGTTTCTTGACATTTTATTCAGATCCTGTTTAAAGAAGGTCTTTCTAAGCTACAGGCAAATCTCGTTTAGATATGTGGGTGGACTCCCTGAATTATGGCTTACTCACAATAAACCACGTTTTAAAGTTCTTATTAAGAATTAGCACCCACTCTAAATTAATTAAGTGTTCACAGTGTGGCTTCATTACATGGTTTGAAGTGTTTTGAAATCCCAGCGCACTAGACATATCCATATTCAAATGTAAGTGCAACACACACACACACAGCTAAATATAAAAGTCTTTCAAATCATGCTCCTAATCATCTCTTGCATGAGTAGTTTTCCAGACTCTTCAAAGTGCATTCTAATGCATTTTGTGAGACCAGGGAGGCTTGTATCATCCCCTTACACAGATGAGAAAACAGATACCAACAGGATCAATGATTTCCGCAGTGAAATGCAACTCCATCATTATAGAGAAGGGCCCAGATCCACCAACTCCTGGATCGGACTTGTATTTTTGGCTATACTTCTTTGCAGTTGTATTTGTGCTTCCCACAGTGCTAAGCAGAAATAATCAAGAGCTGTAGCTCCTTTCTTTGCTCCTGTTTGTATATTTATTTTCTTGCTATAAGACTGAGCCAGTTGGGAGGATGAGGTGGGTGGATCACGAGGTCAAGAGATCAAGACCACCCCGGCCAACATGGTGAAACCTTGTATCTACTAAACTACAAAAATTAGCCGGGTGTGGCGGTGCTTGCCTGTAGTCCCAGCTACTCGGGAGGCTGAGGCAGGAGAATAGCTTTAACCCAGGAGGCAGAGGTTGCAGTGAGCCGAGATCACGCCACTGCACTCCAGCCTGGAGACAGAGCAAGACTCTGTCTCAAAAAATAAATAAATAAATAAATAAAAAACAAAAAAATAAAAACAAACAAAACAACAACAAAAAACTGAGCCAGGGTCTGTTTGGCAAATGACCTGTCTCAGAGGCATTTAAAATTGCATTATTATAACATTATAACTCTTTTGATTATGTGAGCCTATTTCTTTTGGGAATAAATTTACAGTGTTTTAATTGTCACCAGGATATGTTAGCTAGCGACACAGTTGTAAACACGTTAGTAGAAATTTCAGTGGCAGTACCAGGTGATGACAAGCACATCACAATATAGGAAAGACTTTGAAATAAAATTGTTACGTTTTACATTATTTGGCTAGATTATAAAATTCAGCAAAGCAGAATGGTTCTTGCAATATGCTTTCTAACACCTTGTCCCAGAAAGGCGTGGTTATCAATTTCCCTGAAGCTTAAGTCACAGTGTGAACATTTTCAATAAGCGGGTTTTTCAGGATTCTTAGCTTAATGTCCTTTTTCCTAATCTTATTCCACGAGCTCTAAGTAGATCTTCTTCACACCAGGCAAATTATTTCTTTTTTTCCTTTGGGTTTACATCCTCTGTTCGGTTGTTAAAGGTGGGCCTGTTCTTTCTATCCTCTTTAAATAATCAAATTTTCTAAAGTTAATTTTTTCTCCTATACATACAACAAAGTTCTGACATGAAATCATAATTTGATGTAGATTTTTTGGCAGTTGGAAAATTCTGGAAAGGTTATTTGTTACTGAACTCAATAAAATGACTTTTTTTTTTTTTTAGAACATTAAAGTTTGCCTGAAATAAACCTATTTATTGCTGTTTCAAACAACCATACTCTCTTATGTACTGTAATATGTATTAATAGCCACAGTAGTTATCCCACACACCAATCAACAGACCAGTGGATTCTGGTACAGATATTTCATTTGACTCTATAGGATATCTTTGCTAAGATGTTGGCTTTTCTGAAGTTGATATAGTCTAACATTACTACTGGGACTTGGTTTGAATTCTTAACCCAAAGAGATACAAGACATATGGGGCTCTTCCAGACCTCAACTTGTCTGACGTCCTGCTGGGTCCTGTGGGAACTCTAGTGGAGGGCAGGACAAACAACAAAAGCCTTTAACCCCATTGTATCAACACCCAACTTCTTCAAACTTTTTTCAGTAAATATTCATTGATACCTATCCTGGATCAGACTACTAGAAGTGGAGAATATAATATAAGGGAGTGGAAATTTGAACAACTGACTGTAATTAGGAATGTCCTGGATCCTGAGCAATCAGAAAATGTGTAGCTTCCATCAAATTACTATAGTTTTTGAGAAAATATCTCATCACACTGTCCTTTTCTTCTCTGATCACATCTTAGTCTCTCTACCCGGTCCCTAATTCTGTATAATGTTCTCAAGCTTTGATCTTCTGCCTTGCTTCTTTCTGAATCATCTCCTTGAAGAGCACATCCAGTCTTGTGTCCTTTGCACAGCCATGTTACTCACTTCCACGTCTACTCCTCCAACACTGACTGTTCCCCTGCATCGCTGCCTATGATTGAGATTTGGATAATCTCTTGTCAACTACAACTCTATACATTCAAAACTAAACTACACATTCTCCCCTCTCTCCAGAATCTCTAGCCCAGCATTCCCATTCCCACTGACAGCCATGTATTATCCCAGACACAAAGGTAGCAACTCTTGAGACATGTTTCATTTATCCTTGATTGCTTCCTTCCTTGCACCTCCATAGCCAGTCTATCACCAAGGTTCATGATTGGTCCTCTGAGGCAACTCTTAAATTTGTTCTATCTCCTAATTCCGACTGCCAATATCCTTGCCCAGGCCCATGTAGCTCAAGCCTAACTCACGACAGAGCATTTGAACCAGTATTATTCCTTCTAATTCATTCTATATACATGAACAAATTTTTAAATGTCTTTCTCCTTTTTAACACTTACAGTGCCTCCTCAATGCCTTACAGCAACTAATCTAAACTCTGCCTAACTTTACAATATCTCATAATGTTTCAACCTAAGTGCCACCTCAGTCAAGCAGAGGGAAGCACTGCTTCCCACTTACACTGGGCTAACCTGTACCTTCTACCTTGAACGTTCATTTACTATGTTTCTTGACCAAGCAGCATCTTGCCCTGTCCTCTTAATCCATACAAGTTGTATTTGTTCTTCAAGGAGGGTCTGCTTTGTTGTGTTATAATCTGTTCAAACCCATCCCTCCTAGCCATGATACATTTATCAAGCTTTACTCTCTATTATTTATAGGGTGAAAAGAAGAATGTTTGTTTTTCTCACTTTCTGACTATAAAATTAATTCATATTTATTGTGATTTTTTCCAAATTATGCTCAAAGAGATCGTCATAACCAGTATTTCCTAGTTTTACTCTTCTAAGAGAATCACTGGCTCTACTCTTCTAAGATGCTTCTTATACCACCTTGGTGCTATCTGACTTCTGTATCTAACTGCTTATAGATGCACCACACTGATGTTTTCTCAATTAAATGTTTTCATGCATTGTTATCTAAATGCATAATAAAAACTCATTAAGGCAAAGAGCATGAAGTGTTTTTACATGGAGAAATTACTACCTAAATATTCAGTGATGGCTTGTGTGAGTTGGGTAACTTTTAAAGCTTTTTTTACCATCTTCTCAGGTTTCTCTCTGACTTCTGCCTTGTACAATGATACCGTCTTTGGGAATTATGGATTTTAGTGACCTATTGGCTTAGTTGTAATGGATATGGAATAGCTGTTTGTATGTTTTGTTCTTAACTACATTTTATTTTCTTAATATTCATAATCAATATTTACCCTGGAAAAGACAACATGGGACCAATAATAAGATATATTTTTCAGGTGAAAACATGGATATCATTACTGATTTGTACACACCTAGACCCTCAGTGATGAACACCTAGACCCTTCTAACACTCACTCGGTCTGAGTCTGGAACCAATGGTACAATCTGATGACTGAGACTAAACTTGCATTGGCTAAGAGAGCCAAGGGGCTCCTCCCAAGCCTTCGTTGTGTCCCCAGTAAGAATGGATACCCTTTCCTCTTTGCCTTCATAGAACTTTGCACCTCTTAATAGCACTTGGAATACCTATGTGAAACTCTTTCAAGTCGAAGACAATACCTTATTTATTTCTATACTCCTCAAACTCACCACAAAATCAATGTAACCACCATTTATGGTGAAACTCCTCCTTTGTAGAGGTAATGTGATGGTGCACTGGTGTAGAGGAGTTTATGGTTATGTAGAGGAGTTGTACATAAATGGTTGTTACATTGAATTGAACAAAAATGAAAGCTTTATCTACCTGGAACATTAGCATTTCAAGGAATCACACCATTCTAAATCACAGATCAGTCTTTCCAAAGCAGTTCGAAAACTGTTCATAGTTTCCAACCAAATAAAATCCAAATCCTACAGTACAGCATTTGAGGCTCTTGATGGCCTGAACTTAACTCACGTTTCCTGCCTTCTTGCTCACTCCTCCCCATGAAGCCAAGACAAGCTAACAAGTTACTTTCTGTATCTGCCCCAATTATCTTAACACCTTCCAGTGTGCTGCTTTCACTCACCTGAAGATTTATTCAACCTTCACATTTACAAATTCAGCATACCTTTGAAATGTGCCTGACATGAGGCTTTCTTTCATATCCTCTCCTTCCGTGCCCACATCTCTCATCCTCTACCTGGAAATGAAATGCTGTCTTTTGAAAACTCCCATACCATTCATCAGTGTCTTAATTTTTATATATATATATATATATATATATATATATTTTTGTCACTTTCTACCTAGTATTATAGTGGTTTTGTATCTGTCTTAACTCCCTTTAGGGTATCACCTTACCTGATTTGTTGTTTACTCCCCCAAGGTAACTAGCTCTTTTGTACAGTAGGTGCTTAAAAAGTACTTGTTGAATTGCTAATAGAATGGTTTTTCAGAATCAAGAAATATCTAGATCCACTGCCCCATTTTAGGGACAAGGCCTAGGGGCTGTTTAGTGTAGTGGTAAACATCATGGACTTTGAAGCAAACTGAGTCCATACCCCATATCCCATATCTCTTTGCCTATTTGTACTCAGTGACCTTAGGCAAGCTACTTGACTTCTGTCTACCTTTATGTTCTTATCTGTGGGATAGGCGAACACCTGTATCTACCTCACAGGGTTTAGAATTTAACGAGTAACACATATAAACATTTAGAGCAGCACCGGATACACAGTAAGCATCACATAAGCATTAGCTCAAACCCTCGGAGCAGCTTTCTCAGATTCTATTGCTAATTTTCTGAAAGGTCTTTTCCTGTCAACTCATTGCTTTTTTTTTTTTTTTTTTTGGTCACATTCTTGATCCTCTCATCCCTCCTGCTTGACTGATCCTGAAATTCTCTGGTACTGAATAATTTTGCCCCCAAAACTGTTCTATATATTATTATGTCTATTTCTAGTTTTCCTAAGCTTAATATTACAAATATCTACATTTACATTTGCTAGGCATAGACTAGTGTTTACATATAAAACAAAGTGGCAGATAAGCAATATGTAAATGATGAATGGGTTTTTCAATCAGTGTGGCAGGGAGAGGCAGTGCTGTGTTAGAAACAGTACTATACAAGGAATTTGTGTGTGTGCATGCAGGTAAGGGAGAGTGAGTGAGAGCAAAAATTTATGTGGGGTTAAAAACTAACTCTTCCACGTAGGAATCTTCTTCAGGAATCTCAAATCCCCGAAAGCATTACATGGTCTCTTCAACAGTGGGATACTGCCAGACCAAGCCACTTATTTACATAAGCATTTGTTTATGAAAGTCAAGAATGGCATATATTTAACACAAATGTATTAATGTTAGTAACTATTCTATTTATTTTAACTGAAAATTATTTGATTAGGCTGCATTAGCATTTACCTTTAGGGAATGAAGAGTCATTGTTGGCCAGGTGCGGTGGCTCATGTCTGTCATCCCAGCACTTTGGGAGGCTGAGGTGGGTGGATCACTTGAGGCCAGGAGTTGGAGACCAGCCTGGCCAACAAGGTGAAACCTCATCTCTACTAAAAATATAAAAAATTAGCTGGGCACACCTGTAATCCCTGCTACTAGGGCAGGTGAGGCACAAGAAACACTTGAACCTGGGAGGCCAAGGTTACAGTGAGCCAAGATCGAGCCACTGTACTCCAGCCTGGGTGACAAGGTGAGACCTTGTCTCCATTAAAAAAAAAAAAAAAAGTGATTTTTGGCTTAGATACCTTCTTTCTAGTAGTGTTCTACAGACAGAGACGCACATAGTACATCTGCACATTCTCAGAGTCCTTCTTTCCTTCCAGGTAATAGGCATCGTGGCAATCTGTGCCACAAAGCATTATATAACTCTGGGTTGATTTCACATTTGATGCCTTCATATTAAAGACATGTCTCTGTCTTTGCACCTCAGTTAAAGTTAATGTATCAGTAACATTTTACAATGAAACTTTTAAAAAGCACTTATATTACTCATAAATCTGACACAATTTTGCCATTTTGAATTTTGATTCTTTCATCCAATCAGAGGAACCATAGTGTATTCAGTCTAAGTAGCACAAGCCTATGTGGGATCCCAGTTTTGGCTTCTATGTTAAACTCAGTAAATAAGTTCCATCCATCCTCCGTCCATCTAAGAAGACAAAAATGTGATATCATGCACATTCTTTCTCCAATGGACCCCTTGTCTTCTCACAAGTAGAATATAATGGTCTGGTGTGGGTACAGTCAAGGGGTGCAACAGCCCTCAGTCACATGCTCAGTCACACATTCACCCTGAGAGCTCATCTCAGCTCAGTGAACTGTCACTCCTCTGTCTTCACTTCCTGTGCTTCCCACACACCCTACAGAAAGTGAATCTACAGACTTCATTTTGAACTTTAAAGAAAATGAACGAATGAAAACACTTTCTGCTGACTATTGTACTCTCTACAATATTCCAAATGATAAAATAGCCATAAACAGCGATCGAATAATCTCCATGATATGTTTTACAGATAAATGCTGTGCTAAATTCATTATCACCGCGTCTATGCTCAAAGTTTTCGTCTGTTTATTAACGATTTCCAGAAGACAGTAGAGGCCGCAATGCTATTTTTTGTTGAGTTTATTGGTTTACACCTATACTGCCTGAACTTCATTCATGCTTTCATTTTGAAAATTTTCAGCCAAGCAACGATTATAATTTCTTAACATCTACAGATGTATTAGGCAGGTAGGAAAAATAAACACATTATCCCAGGGATAAAAATTTTAGGCACCAAAGACTTCTCCATTTCATTACAGCCATCCTATGGGTTATCAGTGGTGGCACTTAAAGTATTAATAACATCCGAGGACTTTTTTTTTCTGGTTTACTTGTGAATGTGCCATGGAAGATGGTCTGTTTCCTCCTCAGGCTTGGTAGCCTCATTATGATCATCATCACCAATATCATCAAACAATTTTTATTTAAAACTTAAATTGAAACTTCACTGTGCTGGGTGGTATATACTTCTCTTTATATACATGCCAACAAAAGTGGGCAATGAGGTCATCCTGAAATTTATATATAGTGAATTTCCTGGTATCCAGCAGAACTGAGATATGGAATATTCAGCTAAATGAAAGATTTCAACGAAACTGAGATACTTAGTCAATATCTGCCATCCATAGCAGCCTTGAAGGATGTATCTTCACAGGATCTCTACCAGCCACTGTGGATTGGCCAAGGAGTGCATAAGAGGCCCCATGAGAATCAATCCTCTCACCAACCAGCAACCAACTGAATACTCCATCATAAGAACTTGTACTGAGAGACCCAGAATGAAAAGATTGGGGTTTGACTTTGACATCTGATAAAGGTTTGGGGCCAGAATCAGTGCCACAGCAACTCAAAGCTTAATGTAAGACAAAGTGATAGGGAGCTGGAACCAAGAACCTTGAGGAAAAGCCAATGCGCAGTGAGAGGAATACGTCAAACATATAGCAGAGATGAAAAGTGGTGCAAACCCAGAGGAACAGGGAGAGAGACTGTCAGAGGTTCCAGGGAAGTCAGATGCACTTCATGCAATTAGATTTTATGAGATTTTACTGTATTCTTTCAATTAATGTCTTTAATCATTGAGAGATTTGTGGTTGTGTTTTTGTTTTGATGGTGATGGAAGGAAGTTCTTTACAACTAAATTATCCCTGAAAAAGACACTAGTCAACCAAGACAGGCTAATTTTCAGAGAATTCAAATATACTCATGACCATTACAGGAAAACTTCCTGGACTGTAATTTGATTTCACATTGAGGTTTGAGAAGTTTCTCCGGGATCTTGCCATGGTCAAGGTCTTTGGATACCAAAAAGTGAGAGGTAGAGGAATTAACTGCTGGGAGTGGGGCTGGAGTGTATAGTGTGAAGAGAAAAGTAGAGGTGCCATTGTATTAGACTGGTGCAAAAGTAATTATGGTTTTGCCATTACTTTTGCACCAACCTAATACCAACAAGGAGCATTCTGTTAGTCCACTGGGTGCTTTAGAACAAGAATCCCCTCCCCTCCTACACATACAAAGAACAGTCCATAACAACATGACCTTTAATTGGTAGTTCATTAGGAAAGTGAATAAATAATGATAGGTGTCGGGGAGACTGCAGGAAGGGAAGGCAGGCTGGAATCAGCCAGAGCTTTCTCTCCCACTGATTCCCAATAAAGCATTGTGTCCTGACACTGACCCCTTGGAGGCGATGAGTCTGGCAGGGAGACTAGTAATGTCCCTATGACTCTCAACCAATCTCTGTTCTAATGAACAATCACAGAGTAAGTGCCAACTAAATCACTGAATTAATTTGTCAAAAGGGAGATCATCACAAGTGCATATGCACATATACATAATGCCTGTACCTGAAAATATGTTCAATGATATAAAGTGCTTTTTAAAATAGCATCTGCCATTGCTATTACTTTCTAAGATCTGATAATTTTGGTACAAACTATGTTACAGAATCCAGTACATGTGGCTATGTAATGAAAGACCAAATATAATTTGTTTATGCGTATGGAGGCAAAAGGGCAGAGTGAGGTTATCATGAGGATTTCCTGTTTGAATCCTAGTTTCTTTTCACTTTAAACCACAGTCTTAATGCCAAACTGATATTCTGCACATATAATTTTAAAGTGTCTATTTGCTATATGTGTATTTATAGCAAATTGACAATACATGATTTCTTCCCTGGAGTCTAACTTGGTAGGAAACTTTTCACATACATATAAAGAGTATATATCTTTGACCTATTTTCATTTTCACTTAGATCTTGTTTTGGTTGCATAAAGGCAAATTGGATAGACTGTCATGATTCATTGTTCCTTATTTTTAATTTCTTGTATAAATATGTCATTATTCATAAATATATATATATAATGAAGTAAGTATGCCAATAATAATGAACAATTATTGAATACTTATTCTGGCCAGATAGTGTGCTGAGTTACTAACTTGAATTATTTCGTTTAATTATATCCGCGACCCTATGGGACAGGCATCATTCTTAGCCCCATTTTATAGACAAGGAAACTGAGGCTATCAGAGGTTTTAATAACTCCTCCAAGATCATCTAGTTAACGAGTAGCAGCAGCAGGACTCAACCCACGTTTGTCTGTCTCCACACTTCATCATGACTTCAGACCCACACTCTTTCTCTATACATCTCCTACAAACGCAGGTGATTTAAGGTAGAATTTGTATTTGGGAAAACTTTGATCTTAAAATAATCTCTTCAGACTTCTGACTTTTGGAAATGCCCTTTATTCCTTACAGTATGTTCAAAATCTGTTTGAGGTCTCTTCAAAAATCTTGTGATCTTAATTAGGTAAACCAGCAAAAAAACGATGTCAAAGAAATAATCATAGAGGATTTGTCAAAAGAGAAGGTTTGAGTTTAGGTACATATTTTATACGACAATGGTCTTTTATATAAATGCCCCAGTTTAGGGAACTATTAGCTAATTATGAAGTTCCTAATTTTGTTGTTTTAAATTCCAGTATTTGGTATTCAGAATGAAATTTATTAATGCATTTGCTCAAATTATTTTGGATTACTCACAAGTTAGATGTTCTGTCTGAATGTGTTTGTCATGACAAAGAGAAATACAGGGAAGATTTTAAAAACATGAAGTCCAGGCCGGGCGTGGTGGCTCATGCCTGTAATCCCAGCACTTTGGGAGGCCGAGGTGGGAAGATCAAGAGGTCAGGAGATTGAGACCATCTTGCCTAACATGGTGAAATCCCGTTTCTACTAAACAAAACACAAAAAATTAGCCAGGCATGGTGGCGGGCGCCTGTAGTCCCAGCTACTTGGCAGGCTGGGGCAGGAGAATGGCGTGAACCCAGGAGATGGAGCTTGCAGTGAGCCGAGATCACGCCACTGCACTCCAGCCTGGGCGACAGAGCAAGACTCTATCTCAGAAAACAAACAAACAAAGAAATAAATAAACAAAAAACATAAAGTCCACCATTTCTAAAGGAGATCCAACTAAATTGGGACCTCTACACCTGTGGTATGTATCTGTCAAAGCAAATAGCTTCTCCTGTTCTGCCATGTGAGTCCGGGCCTGAGAGGATGATCAAAAGAGCATCTTCTCAGTCCAAAAGCATGACAGAAAACAAGAGATATGATACCTTTGCTTCCCTCCTGACCGCTGAGTGGAGCTGTGGAGACTGCTTCCTCCTCCCTATGGCAAGGAGAGCTTGGTAAACTCGGGCTGAATCATGACTTTTGGTAGGAGCTGCATTTCAGACTGCAACTATTACCTAAAGAATGAACATGAACATGAACATGAAATATGTAAGTCTTTAAATGTCTTCCTGGAACATGCTCTTTCAAACTAGCAGCAAATGGCTGGAACAATCACCCCTTCACATAAAATTACTTACAAAATAAGAAAAATGTAGGTTTTGAAAAATAAATATAATAGCCTTCCCCCAAACCCTAACATCTTCAAGAGGTTTACATCAATGACTCTCATTTGTGGAACAAAGCTCTTTCCAAATAGGGCAAGTGGAGCCATCACTAATTAAATATTGAGAAAATAAGTTAAGAAAAGTAAAAAAGTGTGCCTCAAAGTGAAAATGACTTTTTTTTTTAGTGCTACATATACGTAGAGCTAAAATGGAGAAACACCCAGAAGAATCTGAATCTCTTTCGTAAGTGTGACTAGGTTAGGCTTAGGAAAGTAGATGACAGCCTGTGTGGAAGCCTCCCTTTTCTTATCCTCCCTACTTTGAGCCTCCCCTTCCAGCTAAAGCCTTATTGTCCAATACAGTCGACCCTTGAACAACACGGGTTTGAACTGTGCGAGTTCCCTTATATGCTTACATGCAGATTTTTGTCAATAAAAATTTTGTACCTGCCTCACCTGCCACTCCTCCCACTTCCTCAACTTTCTTACACCTTTGCCACCCATGAGACAGCAAGACCAACTTCTCCTCTTCTCCTCCTCAGCCTACTCAACATGAAGACAAGGAAGATGAAGACCTTTATGACAATACACCTCCACTTAATGAATAGTAAATATATTTTATTTTTAATGTTTTTCTCAATAACATTTTCCTCACTCTAGCTTACCTGATTGTAAGAATATGGCATATAATATATATAACATAAACATGTGTGTTAATCAACTATGTTATCGATAAGACTGTATTTTCTCATCATTATTTTTAATAACATTTTCCCCTAGCTTGATTGTAAGAATATGGTATTAGTATACATAACATGAACATTTGTGTTAAGCCTCAATTTATGTTATCAGTAAGACTCCAGACAACAGTTGGCTATTATTCACTAAGTTTTTGGAGAGTCAGTTATATGTGAACTTTCAACTGTGTTAGGGGTTGGTGACCCTCACCCCTGAATTGTTCATGGGTCAACTGTATGTATTTCCAAAGGGACAGCCAGGATAAAGACTACATTTTCCAGCCTCCCTGGCAGCTGGATGTGGCCTAGTTCTGGCTAATGCAATGTGAGAGGAAATAATACGTCAAACTTCCCTGTAGTAACATTAAAGGAGGGCCTTTCCTTTTATCTATCCTGCTACATGGTGGTGGGCCTTATGGAACCACGCATATCAGGGCTACATGCTAAAGAGAAAGATACCCCTTCATTCCACAATTATGTACGAGGCTGAAAATCCAGTCTTCTAAACATTGGCCAAATGAGAAGGATGGAGAGGAATGAAATGATAAAGGCAAGATACAATTTAAATGGTCCCGCAGACCAACTTGCCTGTTTTCCAACTCTACTTCAAATTGCACACCTTTGACTACAGTTTGAGGACTGTACTCTTGGTTACCTTAAAAAAAAAAATTGGACAATCAGCCCTTAGGAGCCATGAAGTGATGAGCAAGATCTGGATGTGGGGCTTTCTTCTTGGGAATTCTCATCCTAGTTATAGCTTAAGTAAAGACAAAACTAAAAATGCGTAAGAATTTGGTTATTTCTCTGAACACTGGTATAGTGAATAAGTGTGGAGGAGCTGAAGCATTGTCCTTATTCAGTTAAAAATGAATGCAGTGTCCACACTAAAGTTTAAAACAGAGACTCAGGATTACATCAACCAGGTGCCTTACACTTTCTTTGGTTTTGTTCTGGCTGTAGTCAAGCATGAGGAGTTGAAGTGGCCATCTTCCCACCCCATGTCTGGATGGAAATAAAATGATACTACCTTTTGCCAGCTAGAAAACATTTACTTATATAGCACAGGAGCTTTTCATGTTGAAGTAATATGGGAAACCTGGCCTTAAAATAATAGTAACAAAGAACTGTGCTTTACTGACATGCAATATCTTGAAATCTGCAGGGGATTTTCTGACCTGCTGGGGATTATAGAGTGTGAAAAAACAGCTGTTAGCAGTTTCAAGAGTGGATTATTTTACAGATATTTTCATGAAAAAAAATTCACAAGCATTTTCCAGTATTTATTTATTTTTCCTTTCCTTCAGGAAGCGTCTAAGTAGGAATATAAATTTAGTTTCCTTTTTCCCCACTGCTCAAAATGCCCTAAAGAAAACAGACATGGTGAGGAAATAAAGTAAGAGGCTATGAGTTTTATAAGATTGGCATACAAAACTCCCTTCCTTATTTTATGCTGTGAACTCAATAAAACACTTTATTTTCTGTAGGAAAAGAATCTCAAACACAGAAACACACATATATACATGAACACTTTTCATCAATTAATTTCACAGAAAATCTTTGAGAGGCTGGTTTTCTTTTGGAACTAGATCTCCAGCAAATTCCAGAACAATCTACATGTGCTATCATAGAAATTTTTTTGGCATTTTCATATAATTTTTGGTTAAAACACTCTTGCCAAAATATGCACCCAAGATATTCATACATTTTTAAAAACACTTGTATACGTTAAACATTGATTTTTTTTTTCAAAATTTCTTCTTAACAAATGTGTACATTTAGTGTGTCACTACCACTTTGAAAATTAGAGCTGCTGCTTCTTTTTCTTTTGAAGGGATCACTTTGTCTGTTTTTGTCTTTTTATTAGAAAAGTGCAGTCAACCCACAGGACTTTAAACTGTTTGGCAAACACTCCTCATGGAGGTAATTCCTGTTGTCGAGCAAAGTCTTGAGACAATGAGTAAACAATGGACCACCCAATTAAGAATTACTGGTTCCAGGCCAGGGACGGTGGCTCACACCTGTAATCCCAGCACTTTGGGAGGCCAAGGTGGGCGGATCACGAGGTCAGGAGTTCGAGACCAGCCTGCTCAACATAGTGAAACCCCATTTCTACTAAAAATATTAAAAAATTAGCCAGGCATGGTAGCAGGCACCTGTAATCTCAGCTACTCGGGAGGCTGAGGCAGGAGAATTGCTTGAACCTGGGAGGCGGAGGTTGCAGTGAGCCGAGATCATGCCACTGCACTCCAGCCTGGGCGACAGTGCAAGACTCCATCTCAAAAAAACAGAAAGAATTATTGGTTCCATATTGGTGCCAACCAACATCACCACTACCAACAAAAACCAAAACCAAAGCAAGCAAACATAAACCATTTGTGGCAGGGCAGGAAAGCTGGCTGCCCACCCCCATAATGATGGTACTTATCTACTGATTACAGATTCGAAATTAAATGTGCACGTTCTAGCAGGCATTGCTGAATATTGGTCATGGTCAACACTGACTAGCTGCTTTCGTCTGAATAAGTCTGGTCCCTCGGGAGGATTATTAATAATTTTCAGGTTCCCAGTAGTGCCTCCCAAGTCATGGCCTACCTTAAAACTAGCCTTTTACCAATACATATTTGCTCATGGGAAATATTTTTAGAGATGCCGTTTGGTATTCAGCCCTCAAAAAGGTCCCCCCTTTCCAGTTTTCCTTCTCTCAATTATAGTTCATGAGAGCTTTGAAATATTCACATTCCTTAATAAAAGGCAAATAGCTCTAAGAAAAATGGTCAAAGGCCTTAGCGGTTCAGAATGAAGAAAAGATAGGGCACAGCCGGTTGAGAGCTAAGTCCTGCAGGAATAGGGTACCAGCTGGTAGCAGGGAAGGAAGCAACAAGAATGAAAATGACGAATGAAAATACACATATTGGAGGTCAGACACCAAAGGCTTACCTTGGTGAAGAAACTAGTTTAAGAGCCAGGATTTCTCTTTTTTACACTTCCTGAAATCCCACTACTTACCAAAGAGGAAGTGGGAGAGGCTTCCCCTGTTCTCCAATAGGTGCTGAGAGCTTCTATAGTGGGTGGCCTTTCCCCTTCCTTCTGCTGCCCTGCCCTACTGGACTTGTTTGGCCTTTTTTTTTTTTTGTTACTCTTTGAAATTGCCATCTAAGTAAATGACATAAAAAACTGCCTATCTGATTTCAGAGACCCCTGCAAGGCTCCCTTGCCTCTTCTACCCTCACTGGAGACTGAAACTGCACAATTACAACTACACGACTTACAGTGGGGTCAGACCTCTGAGGGCATTTTGAATCGGGCTCTAACCAATTCAGGTGCCTTTTTTAAACCCTCTCTAGCAGATGAGTAGTCAATAGCAATTATGTTAGAAGTGAGGATCCCTATGAAAATGATTATACTTATTTTCAACTTCCCATTCCTATTTGTGGATGAGTTTTTAAAATCTACCCCGAAAAGCAGGATTTAGTAAAAGAGAAATAGAAAGTATAAAGACAATGAGAAAGCGAGGGAAAAGGAGGACTTCTTACCCAGGTGGTAGAAGAATTTGAAGAGTCCAAGAGGAAACCCTGAAGATGTTCTCCATGTGACCAACTATGCAGCAGAGGTTTCACTGTGGCTTGACCTGAAAGCTTTGGGGCACCTTCTAAGGTGTCTCATGATGAAGCAGTTGTTTTCAAAAAAGGTGAGAGGCATAGTTATGTTTCCATAAAAGGCCCATGGTGATTTTAGGTCATCTTCAGACACTTATAAATCTCTTATTCTTGCTACCCTTGAGGTGATCATTTTTCATCTTCTCTATTTCTTTGAATATCTAGTCTCATTGATCCAGATCACCTGCGATTCAAGAGGAGAAGGACAGAGAGAGAGACTACTGGTAGGCAGGGGGCAAAGTCACATGGAAGGATGACAGATGAAGACCCTGAAGTGGACAGAGAAAGAGACACTCTGTGAATATGAAAAGAGAAGAACAAAAGCAGAAACAGAGCCCATTTTCTACTCAGCCAGCCCCTCTTTAGGAAGGGAGCAGTCTGTAGAGATGCTCAGGTGTCCGTGAGCACTTTCATGAAGAAATCCTTTTTTATCTCATTAATATGCTCATGCCCTACCCGGTTCACTGAGTAGCAAGACACAAATACCTCCTACAATTGCTGGTCTCAGGAAGGGCCCTAACATTCAGTGTCTTGGCCTAGTCCAGAAAGCAATTATTAAGCAATGTATTTCAGTAGCCTGAACCCAACTCATTTATGTGGGACTCATCTATGTGGGTAAATTTCCTTATTTGCCCCAAGGATAATGCTAAACATGAGCAGTGAAAAAGAGACTTCCTTGCATTAATGAAAATCTTGATACTGTAGTTCTGTCTTCCTCTAACTAGGTTTCAAAATGATCACACCCTTGAATCTTTTGGGTCTGCCTTGGTATTAAGTCATTTATAATTAGGAATAAACTACAGCAAGCTTTCTGTTTGTCTATGATTTATCCATGGCATCAGGCATCTTTAGGAAAGTAAGCCCTTTATATTTCTTTATCGGCAGAAACCTCATTAATTTGTTACGTTTTTTTTTTTTTCCCTGATAAGGCTCAAATTATTAGCAAGGTAATCTTAGAGTAAGTTTCAATCAGCAGCCTCACAAGGGGGAACGGTATGCAGGCAAGTGGAAACACAGGCCCCAGCCACCTGCACGGAAAGCCTTCTGCTCATTCTCCCGCACAATTCACAGTCTCCTGGGGAGATGAGGATTAGGTTGAGCATGTTAATTCAGGACGGAATAAAATGGCTAAATCTTTAGGCAGTTCCATTCATACCTAGATACGGCAACATTCGCCATGCAGCAATCTTGTCAGCGAGGAGACATAATGCACAAAACTGTCACTAAATTATACACTGAAGCCAGTTTGTATTGGTGGCAATAGATTTTATGATAGATCTCTCACCGAAGCAGGGCACATAATTTATATCTATCCCACGTCCCTCGCCTCTCCTTGATAAAAGTCAGGAGGAAGGCATATTTGTATTCTGCTGTCCTCTGCCGAGGGTGTTTAACATGCTTATAGGCCAAATGAAACTGCTTTGTTTGTTATCTCCTGGCTTCCAGAAATAGTCAGCTCTGATAATGTGCCACTGGAGTTGAGTTACCACATAATGATGTAATGGCCCGGGAGTACAGTGAAACCACAAATGTCCAAATGAATTGACACAATTTCCTGTAGAGGAAGCAATCTGAAAATAATAGGCAGAAATTCTGGCTCCTTTTACACTTAGAGGAGATGACAGCCATCACAGAAGGGGTGTCTAGGAGAGTTCTGGTTGATCCGCAGAAGGGAATGCTTACAAATACCAGGCTTTCAAAAATAGACGGTGAACCCATCAAGTTTTCTTTATCTATCTTCTAGGAGAAAATTGGGAGCAGGCTTTGTTGAGTCCGTAACAAACCCTGAGAATCACCAAACCTTCCTGTTTAAGTCTGGGCATCATTTCAAGAGTTCCACGAGGGGATGATGAGTTCTTTGACTTCCTGTCCTTGCACCTGCCCTTTTCCTCTGCTTGGAACACTGGTGTTTCTTCCCAACTGTTTTTCCTGTCTTCCCCTGCCCCACCCTGCCTTCTTCCCAGCCTTCGATTCACAGCTGAAACTTGGCCTCCATTGGGAAGCCCCCTGTGAAGAAGCCAGAATTTGGGGAAATCCTCTCCTTGTGCTTTCTCAGCAGGTTCCTCACCTGTTTCCTCTTAGAGCACAGCCCTCTCCACTTGACTGGGAGCTCTCTGAAGGTAAGCACTGTGCTTTATTCATTCACTTTTCTATCTCCAGGAGCCTTCCCAATGCCTGGCACAGAGGAGAGGCTCAATCAACCTTTACTGAATGCATATTGAAAGGAGAAATCCAAATTATGGGGATTTACTTTGTTATTGAAATGTGTTATTTGGGGATTTCTTTTTTAAGACCACAAAGATGTCTACACGCACTCCCCAGCAGACATAAGCTTTTGGGTATGGCCCTCTTTGCTGGATGTTCTATTTGCCTTTTGGGATATCCTCTTGTACTCATTGGTATCCTGTTCTGTGCCCTGGGAAGCTGACCTCCCAGGTGGGATCCCAAACACTGTGCCTTCTGGCTTTCAGTTGGATTCAGCCAATGAAGGGCACTGTTAGCAGATGGAAGATGGGAGGAGAATGTGATGCAGACATTTACCACCAGCCCCATCCCCACTGCCTCCCTGGTGGGTTGACTCTGTATTTCTATTAAAAAGCTGTGGTCCTTTGACAGTCTTCTATAGCTTTGTGCTAACACAGAGGCTCTGCTTCCATGGAAGCCTAAAGGTAGTAATAACTCCCTTCCATGACTGAGTACAGGCGGCTTCATCATCCCTGATAGATTTCCCTTAACCTGTAAATATCTTGGTAAAGCTCCACTCATTAAATTCTCCCTAATTACTCGGTTTGAGAGTTGTCATCTGTTTTCTGCTGGGACACCAACTGACGTGCTTTCCTTCCCTGATTCTGCCCATCTGCCATCATGAAGAACAAGAGAGACCACACAAAGGCCACAAAGGCAGTGTCGCTAACACCATATCCTCTCACTATAGTGGGTGGGCTTCATCATCACTTGTTGAGACCACCACTCATGCCTTCTAAAGACCCCATTTAGGTCTTTATTTCCTCTTTTAGAGGAAATAAAACATTAAAAACTCTTGAAAGGATGCTTATTCACCTACCTTTTAATTTAGTTTTCATTCAGTGAATGAGTATTGAGACTCTGTGTTTGCCTTCCAGATAAGAGTGTAAATGAGACAGGCCAGGTATATTACCTCATGGAGTTTATAGACTGATAGGGAAATCAGACCACAAATAAGACATATGATTCATAATTGTAGGAAATGGTATAAGGGAGAAATGCATGGTGCCAGCATATTTCAGAGAATATCCTATAGTTCATACACAAAAAATATTTCTTGTATAGATTTACATACTTAAAACATTGAATAGACATGAGTTTGAAATGTGATTACAAATGCTTTGCATTTTTATTTAAAAGCCTAGGACATTCTGAGACTCCCTCTAAACTCCAAGTGCATGGAATCTCCTGGTTTCGTGTCAGCTCCGCAGGACATGAGTATACTTGATCTGGTGCCCACAGAGCTGGGCTTATCCACCTGTGGTTTGGAAGCTTGGTCAAGTACAATGAGATTGCTGGTAGATAAAGTGATATAGTTCCCTTAAAGGGCATTACTGCTAATGAATCTTTATGATATGTTTGTTTCCTAGTTCAAAGGAACGATTTCAGAAATCCAGAACAATGTATTATTGTCCACTGTTCTAGGGAGATTGTTATCTAAAATGGTGTTGTAGTCAAAGAGAAGGAAGTTCCTTCTAAAACAGCATGATGCAATGACCATGGTAGGAGTCATCCATTTATTCAAGGAACATCTGTTGAATGCCTGCCATGTGCCAGCTCTGACACAGGCACAGGTCCTAGAGGAGTTTACATTTTAGTTGAAGAGATTGTCCAGAATTTGGGGAAGGGGAAGAAGCAATCCTCAGAAATGCAAGCGTCCTAACCTTGAGCAATATTAGGTGGGAAAAATGCCTTCTCTACAAGGTTCCGTGGAGCCTGATGCTTCCATAGAACACAGGCCCCTGCTTCCACCGCTGCCCCTCCGGCAACTCACTTATGACACCTCTTCCCTTCCAGGTGCCATCAGAGAGCACTGCAACCTGTGTTCAGCCAGGTTGTGTTAATGAATGCATAACTGAATGAATCCGTGTTGACCCACATCTCCTCAAGATGGAGCTGTGAAGGGCACAACCGTCATCTTGTCAGCGAGGCCCTCCAAACCAACACCTATGAGAGGAGGTGGTTCTACTTTGGTTCCAACAACACAAAAAAGGCAACTTTCTACTCGCCCCACCCATCTTCAGAAACATCTAGCCTGTCTGAAGCTGGGTAACTAAAGCTCAAGAAATATAAAATCCAAGATTTCTCTTCAATTCTTGGAGACTCTCTTCTGCCTCAAAAACACGGCCGGCAGCAGGACACCACAAACAGGCACCTATGTTTTTGCCAGACTCTAGCCTCCTTCTGGCACCCTCCCTACCCCTTTGCTGGGGTTCCCCAACATACATGCCTGGTACTTCATGTTACATTCTCCATTGTAATCCCCCACTATTTGATCTTTGAACCTCTCAACCTCAACTCTTCTGTCTCACACCGTTCGCTCATGGTTCTGCCATTTGTGGCTGAGAATACAGGTGTTCATGGAATACTTCTCAGAAACAACTAGCTTCCAGAAGTTTCTGAAGACCAATGCACAGTGAAGTATCTCTAATCCTATTTTTTTTGCAATGTATTCTGACAGGTGGCATTGGAGGTTAAAAGTTTAAGTTCAAACTTTTGGTAGTTCAGTGACATTACTGTAGGTCTTGTCCAGGATGTGGGTAAAAAGGTGTTAAAACATCTCTGCCCATCTTATGTTCTCTCATGTTGAGAAATTGTAATGCGGTGAGGAAAAAAAAAAGAGCACTACTTTGTGTCACACGGGACTTGATTCCTATTCCTCACTCTGCCCCGGGCCTAGGGACTCAGCAGTTTTGGATCTCAATTTCCTCATAGCACTCCTTTACAATTATGATTTGATACGTGTGAAATAAATTCCCAGGACATAATTCTTTAGAGTAAGTCTTAAAGTATTTTAAAACCAAAGGAAAATTGATTTTGTATCAGCCTGTGGTTTCTTCATTATCTGGCCTTGTGAGAATAGCCCGGGTATCATTGAGAAATAGAACTGCACATGCGCAGACACAGAGAGACCTGAGGATTCTGTTGATCATTTTTCTCAAGGTCTTGCTTCATGAGGACTCTTTCATCTTTCTTTCCTAAGCCCCTTTAGGAAAGAACTTGGAAGATCAGCTGCATGAGGAAAGATTAGCATAGGCTGAGAATCCAACATGAAAAGAGGGTCTATCCTAGCACGAAGCAAGGCATGAAAACATTTTCAAGCATTTTGGGATGATGATGATAATGACAACACCATGTATTTCTCCCAAGAAGCTCAAAGAACTTCATAGGCCTCACATCAATCATCCTTGCCACTTCCCCAAAAGGAAGGAAAGGGCAGGCACTGATATGATACAAATGGCAGCAGCAGAGTGAGCCATCACATCGAATGAGAGCCTTATACATTGTTCATTGTCACTTGTAACCATACAGCAACTACAGTGAAAGTCAGGGAGGGGATGTGACCCGGTCTCAGGTCAGAAGCTACATCTCTGGGCAAGTAGGTGCACCTGAGTTTTGTAAATGGCACTTTGGACAATGATTTATTACTGATTATGGCCTGTCTAGTCTCATGTTTTCAAGTCATATTTTGCTGTCCTGATGTTGTTTACGGAATAAAACCTGGTTTCCACAAACTAGTGATTACTAGATTTCCCCTTAAGCTTCTGATTGTCATCTGTATAAACAATTACAGTAATGCTCTTCATAATATTTTGGTCAATGATGGACTGCATATATATCAGCGGTTGCATGAGATGATAACGGAGCTGAAGAATTTCTGTTACCTAGTGATGCCCTAGCTATCAAAATGTCCTCACAATGCATTACTCACATGTTTGTGGTGATGCCAGTGTAAACAATCCTACTGTGCTGCCTTTGTACAAAGTCTGACACATACAATTATGTGTAGTACATAATACTTGATAATGGTAATAAATAACTACATTCTGGTTTATGTATTTATTACACGATACATTTTATTATTTTTTTAAATGTTTTTTTATTTTATTTTATTTTATTTTTTATTATTTATTTATTTATTTTTTATTTTTATTTTATTATTATACTTTAAGTTCTAGGGTACATGTGCATAATGTGCAGGTTTGTTAAGCAACTTCAGCAAAGTCTCAGGATACAAAATTAATGTGCAAAAATCACAAGCATTCTTATACACCAGTAACAGACAAACAGAGAGCCAAATCATGAATGAACTTCCATTCACAATTGCTTCAGAGAGAATAAAATACCTAGGAATCCAACTTACAAGGGATGTAAAGGACCTCTTCAAGGAGAACTACAAACCACTGCTCAGTGAAATCAAAGAGGACACTAACAAATGGAAGAACATACCATGCTCATGGATAGGAAGAATCAATATCGTGAAAATGGCCATACTGCCCAAAGTTATTTATAGATTCAATGCCATCCCCATCAAGCTACCAATGAGTTTCTTCACAGAATTTGATAAAACGGCTTTAAAGTTCATATGGAACCAAAAAAGAGCCCGCACTGCCAAGACAATCCTAAGTCAAAAGAACAAAGCTGGAGGAATCACGCTATCTGACTTCAAACTATACTACAAGGCTACAGTAACCAAAACAGCATGGTACTGGTACCAAAACAGAGCTACAGACCAATGGAACAGAACAGAGTCCTCAGAAATAATACCACACATCTACACCATCTGATCTTTGACAAACCTATTTTTTTAAATGTTTACTTATTTATGTTTTTTTTTGTTTGTTTTTTTGTTTTTTGTTTTTTTTTTGCTTTTGACCGCCACACCTGGCTAATTTTTTTGTATTTTTAGTAGAGACAGGGTTTCACCATGTTGGCCAGGCTGGTTTCAAATTCCTGACCTCAAGTGATCCACCTGCCTCAGCCTCCCAAAGTGCTAGGATTACAGGCATGAGCCCGGCCTTTATCATTATTACAGAATGTACTCCTTCTACTTATTAAAAAAATTAACTGTAAAACAGCCTCAGGCAGGTCCTTCAGGTGGTATTCCAGAAGAAAGCATTGTTATCCTAAGAGAAGGCAGCTTCATGTCTGTTATTGCCCCTGAAGGCTTTCCAGTGGGACAAGATGTGGAGGTGGAAGACAATGATATTGATAATCATTCACCACTCACTCATTGACTCACCCAGAGCAATGTCCAGTCCAGCAAGCTTCATTCATGGTAAATGTCCTATATAGGTATATCAATTTTTATCCATTAGATCATATTTTTGCTATACCTTTTCCATGTTTAGATATATTTATATATACAAATACTTACCATTGTTCTAAAATTGCCTACAATATTCGGTACAGTAACTTGCTATACAGGTTTGTAGCCGAGGAGCAACGGGCTATACCATTTAGGTTGGTATAAGCACATTCTATGATGTTTGCACTAAGACAAATCGCCTAATACCACATTTCTTACAGTGTATCCCTGCTCTTAAATGATGCACCACTGTTCAATTTTTCATCTAAAAGAGAGTGAACCAAAGAGCTTCCCATCCTCATGATCCTTTAGCAAATAGATAAGACAAAGCCTTATCCTGTATTTCGCCACTTAGATTTCTTCCAGGGTTTTTCTAGCTTAAATATCTCCTTCTCTGCTCTGTCTCTCACTCCCTTCTGTCCTTGTATTTCCTATTTTTTCCTCATTATTAAAAATTAAATTCCTATTCTGTGGTCTAAATCATAGCCCCACAAATGCACATGTAATTCCAGTTTAAAATGTAAATAAACAGCCTTATCCCTGGAAGCTGCAGTTGTTCTAATCTCTCTACCATTATCAACATTTAATGAATTCTAAGAAGTTCAGGACACAGTACTTGTCAAAGAAAGCTGAAGCAAGCCATGCACTCAGGTCAGTCCACTTTTTGAAATAAGTTGGTGTGGCCCAGCTTGGAAAAAAGGAACAAAACAGTGGGTCAGGGTGGGCCAAATGACTCATTGTGGGGAGAAAAGCATGAAGCCAACAGAGGAGACATTTCCAGAAGATTGAGAAAAGACAGCTCCCCAATTTGTTAATGCTGGTTAAAGCCGTTTCATTACTTGTTAAGGGTAGAAATCAGTCTATTGAGGGTTATAAAAGTTCAGAGTGAGGACCCAGAAACACTGGGTGGAGGCCACTTTGCTTAAACAAACAAATAAACAAAAAGTGGCATGAAGGAAATACAGCAGCTAAGAATATTCCAAGGTCAGAAGAAAAGTTCCCTCCCAGGTAAAGATTTCCTGAGTGGGAAGGAAGAAAGAGGAAACAAATAAGCAAGGACACGACCAACACAAACAAAAATGCCATCTTTATTTTTTCAGGTTATATTTTGATCCCAGTCTGTTTCCTGAGATATATCTAAAAATGAAAAAGGAAGCTTGAAATAGAATTCACTACACTTTTTAGACTACAATATAGATGTGTAATGAATGCATAGAGAGGAGCAAATGGGTTCTCCCCGTCCACGCACACACTCACACTCACACACACTCAGCTCTCATGCCAGAGTCCTTCAAGTAGGGGGATTTCAGAGAGACCTCAAAGACATCTGCCTTCTAGTCTGAGAATATATGATCTAATTTCCAACACATCCACTTTGAAAACTCCTGGTTTTCAAAGCAGTAACTGATCACAATGGAAAAATCAGGCAGTCGGGGATTCCGGGGCGGCCATACAACTGCCTCCCAGGGAAGTATTTCCCCTGAAGACCTACGGGTAATAGATGACAGCTCATTTCCCATTCATTGTACAGCTAAAGAACTAAAAACTCCACTGTCCCAG
>NW_012121598.1:2599478-2637944 GCF_000951035.1 Colobus angolensis palliatus | reverse complement strand
GATCTCCTGACCTCGTGATCCGCCCGTCTCGGCCTCCCAAAGTGCTGGGATTACAGCCTTGAGCCACCGCGCCCGGCCTATATTTTGAAATTAATTCTTCTTTTTACAAAAAAAATGAATTATTCAAAACAGCTACTTTTGAGTGTGGACTCCTCGACACCCTGGGGACACCAGGCTCTGGATTAGCTCTAGGAGAATATTTTGGCACTTGGTAATTATGAGTAAATCTTATGACTCATCAATACGCATCACTTTAATGATGTCCTCTTTCAAGTAATTTCTTCTAAGAAATGAGGCACCTCACTCAGCTGCAGCTGAGGCCACACTACTATGATACATATTAATTCAGTGTCCCCATCAAGGACACTGAAGGGGCTTTTCTATCCCTTAGTTGCCCGTCCATAGGGCAATAATGGGGAAGAGCTCTGAGCAATTAGTATTCAAGCCTTCCTCCTATATCCTGGAAAGGTACAACAAATTGATCAGATAGTAAATTAGGCTTTTGTTAAATCCACTCAGTTTGACAGTAATGGTTAAATTCAAAACTAGATCATCAATAGCACTGAAAAGTAAGTTGACTATGTCACTTTGATGTGCCATGGGCTGCCATGATCTTTGGGGAGCAAACAGACAGTATTCACCATTTCATTCCAAAAGATTCTTTTGTAATTGCATTTAAGTTACTTTAAGGCCTGGCTACTTATTTGGTGAAACTGAACAAAAGTACCTGGCGGTTCAGCATGCTAATGAGCTAAGTTTACACTGAGGTAACTAGGTGCCAATATAAGTCACCATGGCTACAAAATTAATCTGGCACTCCAGAAACCAGGGTGTGCAGAGTCATTATAAACAACAATGTTGCTCCCGTAACAAAAGTCATCCATTCCACATGGTTCGATGGGAATAACTGTGCAAACAGAATCCTATAAGAGCTTATAAGTCTAAGGCTTAGTTCTGCAGCCAACCATAATTTGAAGTGTGGTTCTTTGGTTTCCAAAAGTAACTACCTCTGTCATTCTTTTCAGACCCACCCAAATTACAGCTTTGGCTGTGAAAAAGGGTTGGGAGAATGACTGCATAGTGAGAACAGTGTATTTTTTGAAAGGTAATTGCCCTATTTGTTGGTTCTGCTCCATATCTGGCCTACAGAGTCAAAATATATTAAAATGTCGTAAGGCAGCCTCATTGAAAAGCTGAACCATGCAGGGCTCATGCCTTTTACTAGCTGGAGACATATGCTCCAAATGCCAGATCATATTTTAGGAAGACGCTAACATTGTTCCTCAAATATTCTCCAAGGGGAAAGGAAACGCTTTCCACAAACTCCGCCTTTGCTGAGGGCTGCCTCCAGGAGGAGGTCTTCCCTACTTCTTCCAGACCTTTGTACTTCCTCTGGGGGGGAAAAAATTCCTACTGTTTCAGAAGGGTTGCTACAAAAATTTATATGCACTCTTCTCAAAGCATCAGGTGACAGAATATCTCTATTTCATTCATCAATTTATTCAGCAAGTATTTATTGAGAGCCTACTATGTATGAAAGGTGATTTTAGGCACTTCACATATATCACTGAAATTCCTGGTGGAGCTGACTTTCATGGAAGGGGGCAGTGGGAAAACAGATAAGAACAGACATAATAACTAAAATATATAATACATCAGTAGGTGATAAAAGCTAAGGAAAAAAGTAACAAAAGACAGATATGGAGATGAGGTATGTGGAGCGAGAGGTAGTTAACAAGAGGAATCGGGTATTCTGGCTTATTAATAGGCCTCTTTGAGAAGGTGATATTTGAACAAAGGCTTGAAGGAGGTGAGGGAGTTAGTGATATTGATGGTTGGAGGATGGTCATTTAGGAAGAGGGAACAGCCGCCAATGAAAAAGCCCTAAGTCAAGAGCATGCCAATGATATTTGAGACAGTCTGGGAGGCCAATGTGAACCCTGCCAGGTGAATGCAAGGGAAAAAATGGGGGTAGGAGATGAGATAAAAGAATAGTAAGTACACAGATCATGTGGGGCTTATAGACCACTGATCTTCAACTTTCAAGTGTATATACATGAATTGAGATCATGTGAAAAGGAAAAGTCATATCCACTTGGTCTGAGGCTGAGCTTCTGTATCTCTAATCTACTGCCTCTGGTGCTGCTGCTGCCTGGAACATATTTTGAGCAGAAGGATTTCTGACCATTGTAAGGGACTTTTACTCTGAATGCAGTGAGGATCCACTGAAAGCTTTTGCAAGTGTTGAGAATAGATTATGGCCACGGAAGAGAAATTCGGAGACCAGTGAGGAGACTACTGTAATAAAGGCAAGAAAACAGGAGGACTTGGGTCAAGAAAGTGTCAGTGGAAGCAGTTAGACTATGGACATGTTTTGAAGATATAGCTTTCATAGTCTTTTGATGGATCAGAAGTTGTGTGTGATAGAAGGAGAAGAACCAAAATTATGCTGAAGTATTTGACTAAAGCACCAGAAAAAGACTTGGCAATCAACTGAAATGGGGAATGCTGCAAGTGAGACACGGTTTGGGAGGTAGGTTAGGAATTTTCATTTGTCCATAATACATCTGGTGATGTTAAAGAGGCAAAATTTGGAACCTGGAAGAGAGAGCTGAACTGGAGATATGAATATGGCAGTGGTTGACATAAGATATTTGAAACCATGAAACTGGATGAGATCACCCAGAGAGTGAATGCACATAGAAAGGAATAGACCAATCATGGCCCTATGGCACTCCAACTGGCTCATTTCCTGGTGTTGATCTAAGAGAGTCTCTTGCCCCCAGGAAAAAACATAGAGGAAGCCTCGAAAGGGAATTATTTCTCAAATTTTGCTGGAAGCAGTTCCTGTGGATTGAGTGTTTGGATTCTCCTCCAAGTCTCCCATACCACATCTCACTCATAGAAGTCACGAGACCACACTGTCCCTTTCGCAATGACTTGTGGACAAATGCAGAGTGGGTATAAAAGTACAGTTTCCCACCCTCTAGAATTTCAGTTTCTCTGGTGGAGCTGCATCCCTCTTCAAGGATTATCCTGTGAATGGTCAATGACTTGGAGTCCCTATATGATTTGTTGAAACAAGTCCAGGGCAAACATCCATTTGAGGCAGCAGCACAAACATTTATTAATGTATTCAACAATGAGCATTACAATGAGTAAGTACTTGCCTAAACAATATAGAAGTTACAGAGAAGAAACACCTACGAATCTTACCTACATGACTGGTTTGGTATCCTGAACTGCTGAGCTTAGCTTGATATGCTTGAAGAAAAACAAATCACATGCACACACACATACATACACATACACATACACACACACACACACACACACACACACACACCATCTATTGCCCTTGGGAATCTATCTTGGATCAACCTCTCAAACCTGCTCATTCTATCTGGCCAAGTTTCTGTTGCAGATTTATCCCTTTGGTACCCTTCTTTTCTCTAACTGCTACCCTGTTAATAGGAGTTTAGATTGCTTTTGATTGGTCTGCTTTCCTGGAATACATGGTTCCATTCTACCCATGCCTAAGGCCGGCTGCAGTTCCCAAGACCGAGGAAGGGCAAAGCTGTAGGCTCTCTGCTTATTTAGGACTACAGATGGTTAGGTACTCTCCTCAAGGAAATTGTAGTGGAATAGAGATTAGCATAATAAGATTGCATGACAAATCAGCCAGAGTATATATATATGTGAATATACATTTTGATGTATACACAGAAGTGGGCTACTAGTAGCATAAACATTAATATTATAATGTAACTTATAGATACACGATACATATGTATCACAGATACAAATCTATTCTGCCTGTGTTCCATCTCAGATTATGCGGGTCACTTTTTTTCAGGGGAGAAGACTGTTATTCCCCAATATCCACCCAAAGGTTAAGTGTGTGCCCCATAATTTCCCCATTTCTATTAATAGTTCACTCTGGGTCTTTCATCCATGAATTTACCTATACCTTTTCAGAAGCTATTGACAGTTGAGAACGTACCACCTCCTGGGAGTAATGACAGCGTTTTATGCATCACTGGGGAGTGACAGTGCAAAAGGTATCTGTCGAGGCCTGCCTTGGTTTGTGGTCTCACGGCCACCTCTCCCACACATTTCTCCCACCTATAGACTAATCCCTGCCCCAGGATCTAGCACCAATCCTGTCTTTAATCACAAGGACTTAAAGATATGTGCTTCAACAGTTAGTTGACTCAGAGGCAAATCACCACAGTCACCAATTCTGTCAGACTGTATGACCCAGTTCTATAAATGAGCTTGTGTCTTGTCTCTGAGATCAGCTTCCCACCTTGTGCTCCAGTGGTGGCTTCACCGTCTTTGTCTTGGTCTTTGGTATCCAGGTCCCCAATGTGGTAACTGTCCAGGATTCTAGGCCTTTTAAGAATAGTCTCAGCCATTATTCTTCTCACATCTAAAGCATCTGCCTGCAACATGGGAATCCTTTCCCCAAACCCTGAATTGCCAGTGTCTCCTGACGCTGCCTGTCTGCATGTCTGTCTGCATGATGATCCTATATTTCTGCACTCTGCTCACCTGTCAGGACTACACAGATATCGGGCATCTGACCCTTTACACTCATTGCCTCCTGTTGTTGATGGTTTAACTGTGTGGATATTGCGCACGATGCATGGTCATTTTGTCTGTCATGAGCACACGTGCAGGAGAAATAAAGAATATTAATCTGAGCCACTGCTTACTGCTCTGTAGATCACAACTGCTCAGTTGAAGAGGGTACCATATGCAATGTGAGAAAGGTGCAGCAAATCACAACAGAAATAGCACCCTCTAGAGTTGTGCTGTGCAGCACACCTGATGGTAACCACTGCTTGATACCCTAACAGCACATCTAAAGCACTGCACTTGTAGCTAGTGAAGTGGTGGTCAGCATATGTATTGGCATCAGCATTTACATGTGCTGGTGTTGACTAAAAGTTCAATACACTTTAATTACAGCCTAAAATCAGGGTCAAATTCAAAGGAAAAAAGTGAGGCAATATGCCTAACCTCAAACACTTGGCATTTAAATAATGTAACCGTCAATAAGACTAAAACTTTTTCTCACCGAGGTCAGGCAAGCTGCTTTCCCAGGAGAGGTGGTGCAGTCCTAAACAATGCAGTGCACATTTCAGACTGCAATGGCTCACACAGCACATGTGGCCTGAGGGGTGCCAAAAGCCCTTCTTGCTTTCAGTGATCTCCTCCTCCCAGCTACCAGAGATCCCAGCCTCCTCACCATTAAAGTCAAATTTTAGGATTAATTGGAATCCTACTCAGCTCCCTTGATTTCTTCTCTACCCCTCCAAAAAACTGTTATCTTGGAAACCTATTAGGTATTCATTTTGATACAAATCACCATTGCTGTCTTAATGAATCACATATAAGTTTCTGAAGGGATATATTACAGGCCAGCTCTATGGAGGAGGGAAAGGAGAGACAATAGTGTCTAGATATAGGAGCAGCCTAATACATGTGGCAGGATGGGGTAGTGAAAACTGATCTGAGAAGCAGGAGATGTGGGATCCAAGAGAGGTTATACGGCTGGCCAACTGTGCAATCCTGGTCAAGTCATGCTACATCTCTAGGTGTCTGCCCTTTCAACTGTAAAGATGAAGGAATTAGGTTAGATGATTTGTGAGCACTTGCCACTGTTAAAATTGTAAACTATAAATCTGGGAAGTTGAAGTTTTTTCTGCATGAAGTGCCAGGGTGGTGATCTTCAAACAGAACAAGGACACAGATTAAACTGATGCTGAAGGAATTCCAAACAAGTATGAAGAATTGCCCCAAACCAACTCCACCTCCTTCACAATTCTCCCCAAGGCAGCCCTGAAAGAAGAACACTTAATTGCAAAGCAGGAGCTCCAACAACAGCATGTGTAATTGAAAAGGTGGTTTCATGGGCACCATTGAAAACTGAAGGAAATTTGAAACTTTACATGTTGGCATTCATTCAGAAGGTGGCACTTGTGAATACCTATTATACATGCAGATTTTCATCTCATAAATTAGGTTATAATGTACTTTGTTAATTCTAGCAAGGTATTAATATCACATTAATCTAAGTCATAAAAATAAAGTATTTATGGATCTTATTCATCCCTTTAAGAACCAAGTGCCATATGGAAGGTAGTGTTGAAGGAGATGTGAGGTCCACAGATGAGTCTCCCTGCTCTCATTCAAGGAAAAGCATCATCACTCTTCCAGGCCCACTAACACTCCCTACCCTCCATGCTTAGCTCAAGCCCCACTTCTCCACAAGCAGCCCCTGTCAGCTCACCCACAGTCTCTGCTCTTCCTGATTTCCTGTGGCACTTACTGCTGCACCTCACACTGCACCTTTGCATTCTGGCCGTCTTATGTTGTTTGGTAATTATCTTATACATGCAAGTCTTGACATTCCAACCGAATTGAAAACTCCTTTAGACCAAGATCCCATGATACATTTCTCCTTTATCTCTGCAAGGACTGGGTGGTGATACATATTTGGTACTCCACATACGTATATTGAACAAGATTAATTTCACAGACTTTTGAGAGTCTACTATGGGCTAGGTTGGGAGAGACAACAATAGATTACAGCCGTGGTCCCCAGCGTTTTTGGCACCAGGCACTAGTTTCTTAGAAGACAATTTTTCCATAAACTGGAGGGCAGGGGGAGATGGTTTCAGGATGAAACTATTCCACCTCAGATCATCAGGCATTAGATTCTCATAAGGAGGGTGCAACCTATCTCCCCTGCATGCAGAGTTCACAACAGGATTCTTGCTCCTATGAGAATCTAATGACACAGCTGATTGACAGGAGGCAGAACTCAGGTGGTAGTGCCTGCTTGCCCACCACTCACCTCCTGCTGTGTGGCCTGGTTCCTCATAGGCCATGGACTGGTATGGGTCCATGGCCCAGGGGTTGGAGACTCTTGGACTACAGAATTTTAGTCTTAAAAGCATTTATGAAGGAGAAGGAAAGAGAGAGATGTTTATGATAATCACTAAGGTGGAAGGGCCATGACAAATAAAAGAACGAAATATTTTGCAACCACGGAGGACAGCAATACATTTTAAATGATGGGCTAAGGCAGTGGTTGTTAAATGTTGGCATGCATTGGAATCACCTGGAGAGTGCATGTTGCAGAGCTCCACCTCCAAAGCGTTACTCAGATTGGATATGGCCTGAATATTTGCATTCCTCACTAGTTCCTAGGTGATGCTGATGTTCCTAGCTCAGGGGCAATACTTTGAGAACCACTGGACTAGGGACAGATAGGCCTGAAATAACAAACAGCATTTCAGCAGCTATTTTCATCTTTTTATTTTAAATGAGTGGAAGAGGAAACTGCCAAGTAAACAGGATGAGTAAAGGTATAGAGATATGAAAGCAGCCACATTGTTTTGTGATAGAAAGTAGCTGTAAGGAGATACAAGGCTACTAGAATTTGGGGGCAATATTTTGGAGGCCTTCAATGTCATAGCAGGGAGCCTGGATTATTTATTAGGTTATAGAGAATATGGGGAGTGGAGAACACAGATTCCAAAAAGGGGCTGACAACAGGAGGCAATGGCAGAATGGACTAGAGGGTTTGATAATTAAGCCACTAGACCAAGCTGTCTTTATTAAGCGGAAACCAAAATAGAATCGAGACATGTGTTCTTCCAAAAGCCACTCCATATGCTTCTGGAGTTTATCTGAGTAAGCAGGACAAAGGCCCCAGTTCGGTCACAGTGTAGAGTTTTGAAATTCTGCTTTTATTATCACACACACACAAACACACAGGTACAACAGAATTTAGCAAATGCTTCCTCACTCATCTGTTTGAAGGAGGCTATAGCTCTGAATTAAGATTTAGCCTGGTGCTAGCTGTATGGGTGTGGAAGCACTACCAGATTCCCAGGATGAGGTGATTCTCTCAGCTCAAGAGGTGTCCAGAATAAAACCTGACATACCAAATGGAGTTGAAGAGGAGGAAAATGGTATCAAGCCTGCTAATGGGGCTCTGTTTGAAAAAAAAAAAAAAATACTGAGTTTCAGTTCTGTCTCCCAAAATAAAAAAAACAGCAGACATATAGTGCCAGACACTGTTCTATACATTATTTAATACTTGAATACTCACAAAAGGAATGCTTATTATCTCTGTTTTATAGATGAGAAATCCAAGACATAGATAAGTCAAGAAAGACGACAAGATTACAAAGCTCATAAGAAATGGAGCCAGTGTTTGAACTCAGAAAAGCCAAGAATCGGCATTTATGCAGTTAGCCACTACACTAGGTGTGTACTCTCTGCGGGGTAGCAATCCTGAGGTTACACTTGCATTTGAAAAATAAAGTCCTGATTTGTCTTATGCCTTCTTCTCGTCTGTCCTCCTTTCTTTCCTTACTTCTTTCCTTTCAAATTATTGAGCATCTATGATGTGTCAAGCACTGCACGCAGATTGAAATTGCTTTTAAAAAGCTGAGCCAATAAACTATTCTAAGCAGAGAAATAATTCTAGTAGTGAATTACATATGTGGGCAGGGTTTTCAAAAAAACTCAACCACTCCATGGGGCCATCCTCTTGGAGTGCAGCTCTGGCTACACTTGCAAATTAATAAAATTCCAGGACCTTATCCCCAACCTTATTTAGTTTCTTATCACAAACCATACTGAACATTTTGCAATGCCAAACAGAATCCAAAACTCCCTGGAAGAAGATAGTGTAAAGAGGGCTTTTATATAGTTTTTTTGGGGAAAAATATCTTAAAAACACGTTCATCTGAATTCTTCTTTCAATTCTCCCATGGAATGATAACCTTTATTTGCAGTTTGTGAGATTTCTGTCAAACGCTTGCCATAGCCTGAGGTTTAAACCAGAGAAAATCCGACTTGGTCCTGAGGCGGATACCTTTGTAGCTTTCTAATCTCTCTCTCTGAAGTTTACGGGCTTTTAAGAGAGGTTGGTGATGTTCCCTAAAGAGGATTTTCTGTCATTTCATGGGCAGGATTGCATGGTTATGATATTAAGAACTGAAGTTTAGATCTCTTTACATTTTCCTTAATTGCCATTATTGGCCTAATTGCAGGTACAGGGCTCAAAGAGAAAGCACGTCACTTGCCATCTGCAGCCCGAAGGTACCTGAACCAAACCGAATCTGTTCAGGATGCAAAAGACACTTTAGCATATGCAGAGGCCTGAAATGGCTTTATAGACCCAAATCCTTTTAATAAGCTTAAGACAGGCCTGAATTTATTTAAATGTCTAATTCTAAATGTACGTATGCCTGGTAGTAATGTTTACCATCTGTCTGACACTGCCTGTTGAGGTAATTGTCAAGCTACAGTATGACATATGGTGCACATATTTGGACCTTAAATATAACAGCCTTGGCATGAAACAATTGGAAACCAAGATTTAATCTTTGGTATCATTCAAGTTGGAGTTGAACAAACAGACAGTTCTGGGCTATTACTGTTTTCTTCCTTTATGAGAAATACTCCTCCGTAGGCACGCCTGAGAACAACATTGGAGTGGTAGGCCTGGTTTCAATGCGCTGCCTTTTTCTTGCTCTGGCTCTGGCACTTAGAAACCCAGTTGGAATGGCAATTCTGCAGTGGGGGCCAGAAGCCAGTCCCCCGACTCGGCAGCATCTGGTCTCAGCCAAGGAATATAAGTGGGGGGGGCGGGGGGTCCCACTTGAGAGCCCAGAAGAGCTACTGCCTTGGAAGGAAAAGGCAGATCAAGGCAATAACAACAACTGCAACTCTTCTTTCTCCTCTGTATTCTATTTTTCTACCTTCTCATTTAGTCTCCATTCTGTTTTATTTCCCTATTTAGTTTTTCCATCACCGGGCCAAATATGGTGGAGTCTGTGGAAAGGAGGAAGACAGGGTAGAGGCTGACAGCTCCCTAAGTCCCCTAATGCCCTGGGGAAATGCACATGCCTCGAAGAGATGAGAACAACACCCTTTTTAAGTTATTTTGGTTAAATGATAGAGACCCTAGAGTGACAAATAGCTCAGGCAGTGCTCCCTTTTTTCTTTAAATACTAGCAGCACTGTAGCATTAGATACAGCTGTGTAGATGCCTAAAGCCCGACTTGAAAGACCTACTTTATGCTTGGATTAGAGGATGAGTGTAGCTATTGTCATTGCAGTCGCTGTCTGGATCTAAAGTGATGTAAATATGGCAACAGGAATAATGTAACTCTTGCAGTAATGTTACTAAGAATGTGGTCAATACCTCTTCTCAATGGGTATGGCACTCCATACAATAATAGCTTCCAATGTAAAGTCAACATAGACACTCTTTCTTAAACCCTGCTTCTATCCCTCTACTGCACTGCCTTTTATTTCTAAAATGAGGCACTGGGGGATGAGCAAGGCAGTCGATAATGGTGTGTGTGTGTGTGTAAATGCCCATGTAGTTTAGGAGGCCTTGAAAATTAAAATAACAATATGCTAGGTCAGTCGCCAAGGTAATTTAGGCTTGGATTTTCCCCCAGCCTGAAATGACGACTGGCTTCTATATTTTGGTATCCTGCCAAGTTCTGTATTTAAGCCTCAAGCTTAACATGTCCTCTGTTCCTAATTAGCAACAAGGCTAAATTTAGCAAAGGTTTATCCGATGCCACCACAGACACAAAACGACACTAAAGTCTAACATGAAGATACGTTACTTGATGGATTTAGGAAAAGGCAAAACAAACCTAAAGGTGCCTCTCTAAGATCAGATGGCCTGGGATGCTAAGCATTTTTGAAGCACAGGGATAAAACTGACCTTGTGTAATGTTTAAATTTTGACACAGGAAATTTTCTCCTTGGAGGCCAGAGTACATATTGTAGCAGTGAAGGGTTATACTCTCTGAGAGGCCTGACCCTGGGGAAACAATGAGAAGAGGGGTGAGATACATTTCTCATGCTCTCCCACTCCCCTTTGGATTCCCACTGCTCTCCTGCCCCGACTTTGTTCCTCGGGTAGAGTTTCCAGCAGAACAAAATCCTCCAGTGCATTACCACCTCCACCCCCTGACTTCTCCACACCTTCAGACTGGAGTTTCTCTGCAATCACATCCCACACTCAGCCTTTCCTCCTGATTGGCCCCTCAACCTCCCTAGTGCTTCTCCCTGGCTCTCACAGCGTGTTATTTTTCAAAATTTCAAATCTACAGAAGAGCTGCAAGAATAATATGATAAAGGATGAGCCAGTTATAACCTTCGCCTTGAGTTACCGGTTTTTAGCATCTTGCCGTATTAACTTTATTTTTCCTTTTCTCTTTCTGTATATGTGTGTATATATGTACCCATATGGTATATGTGATATTTTCATTATTCTCACTGAACCATTTTAGAGTCAATTAGACACTCTGACTCTCTCCTCCTAAGTATCTTTGCATGCATAAGAACAAGGATGTCAGCTAGATAACCTCAATGACAATCATAACACTTAGAAACATTACATTAACACTGTACTCATAGCCACTCTGTAGCCCATGTTCATATTGCCCCAGAATGTCCTTTATCAGTCTTTCATGTAGGACATTGGTGTTTACGGAAGGTCTAAGCCAGTTGTTTTGCAGAACGTGCCAATTGCTTTAAACTTCAAGTGTTATCACTTTTGGTCCTTCATTAATTGTCCCAAACATCCCTGTATGTGTTTAAGGCTTAAATTCTCATTCCTGCTTAACAGTGAAGAACCAAAGTGCTGGGGGACCTGATGAAGGCCATACAGCTTACTGCTGGCAGAGCTGCAAGGAGACAGCCCATTTCTCCTGACATCCTGCCTGGGATCAACTAGAAAAATTGGGGCAGAAGAGCATATTTATGGTCCTTTCTCTTCCCTTCATCTTAGGGGCCCCACAACCACAGATCTAACTTCTGAAAGGCCTGATCTCCTCTCGTACTCCTGGTCTTGCTCCCCTCCACTTAACAGCCACACTGAGCCACTGTAATTCTGTTTTCTGTAAGTTTGTTGGGTGGCCCGAGTCTCTCCAGGCTCAGATGACAGGAATGAGGCAAATGTTCCTGATAGGGACAAGCCTTTATTCTCCATGCCTTTTTTCCCACAGAAGGAAGGAAGGGAATTTCCACTCTCCTCCACAAAGAGAAACACTATGGAGATGATTCCTGCAGATAGTCCCCGGGGAAGTGACTGGTAAACCCGGGGGAAGAATCTGAGTTTCCAAATCAGCCTCTTCCTCTTTTGTTCCAGGCTGCCTGTCTGAGAAGACATACTTGCAAGCTCACATGATTGCCTGTGTGTGTTTGTGTGTGTAGTGGGTGCAGTTAGCGGGGCTGAGTTCCACTTAGAGGGCATATTAAGGCACCCATTTCGTGGCACATCAAAGACATATGACATTCTCTAATTAGATTTATCAAAAGTAAAGCTGCTGTTTTGATGTTTATCTGTCTGATGACTGCAATTCCCTGTTGTTTTCTAGCTCGGGAGGGCAAAGGGCTCTTATTTATTGGCTCCCTGGATCTCCTGCTTTTCTATCAGAGCATTAACCATAATAGAGCAATGCAGGCTTCCTATGTCCCTTGCTGTCCCTCGCCATGGGGTTGAATGAGCACTATGCTTGCACTGAACTCCTCTCTCCTGAAGAAGAGAGAGGGTTGCCTAGGCTGTAGGACAACAGGGACAACTCAGAGCTGCTCAGGCAGGGTGGGGGTGGTGAGGACAGAGGCAGCCAGCCAGCCTCAGATGAGTCCTGGCCGGCTGGTCAGCCCAGAGACTCCAGGAAGAATTCAGAAGGTGGGAGGAGAGGCCTGGTTCTGTTAAGCAGGCGCAGAGATTATAAAAATGGAGGGGGAAGCCCCTATTTCAAACTCTTTGGTGAAAAGACAAACCCGGCTGATGCTGCCTGGCAACGTACCACCTCTGGACTTCCAAGAAGAGGCCGCCAGCCTGCTGAGGGAGGAGCAGAGGGCTTCGTGTCCAGATGCCAAGGCTAATGTGTTTGCTATGGAAACTGAGACTCGGGGTTCCTACCAGGTTCTCTGGCTCCTTTACCAGGAGATGACTGGAGCTGTCCTTTCTAGAAAAATGGCCTGTTGTTACTCAGGGGAGGGGGACGTGACAAAGGTTAAGTGGCAGTAAACACAAGGATTAGAGTCTCTCGGCCTTTTGGTTACATCACTAAGACTTTAAATTATCCGAAAGGATGTTTGGTTCACTTCTGAGTGTGGGAAGAAATGGAAGGAAAAGAAATCTTATCTAAAGGCAAAGGTGGTGAAGCCTAGGCCTTGAGCTGTCACATACAGGGATTTGTATGAATATGTGTGTGTGTGTGTGTGTATGTGACAGAGAGAGAGAGAGAGAGAGAGAGAGAGAGAGAGAGAGAGAGAGAGAGAACGCACCTGCACATGCACAGACACAAGCAAACATACTGATGTTCCCTCCAAGAGTGACATTAATGTTTATGCCATATCTACATGGTGGAACCATGAAAGCTACACTTCTAATGGAAATGGAAATGAAAGAACTCACAAAATTTCTTCACACTCTGTCTTACTTACTATTCCCATTTTACAGCTATGGGAATTGTGACTTGCCCATAGTCATCTAGTTGGTTAAGGACAAATCAGTCGGAATATACCAAAGTCTTTCTTTTGACTTCACCACACAGATAACCTCACAATTTCTATGAACAACAGGTTTGCCGGGATTTGGTATGTTCTCACTTTGTTTTTCTTTCTCACAAAAGAAAAGTTTACACTTGGAATGAAGATTCAATATGATGAATGGTGACTCAGGTGTATATCACTTCAAAGAGAATCAACATACAGAAAACTACTTTTTTCTTAAATAGATATATCAGCAGAAAGATATTGGAATTTTATGTCAGAATTCATCACAATATACCACTAAAGGTCAAGTTTCTGTAGGACATCTAACATACAATTTGAGTTTCAAATATTTGGTTGACACAGATTTTTGTACTGTATTACTTGAACAAAGCAAGTATAAGATACTGTATAGTCAATAAAGTAGACACCACTCAAGGCAAAAAATATTGTCACTTATATTTACTGATATTTCATATCAAATGTCAAGATGAAAATACAAAATGAGACCAGGCTTTAAACAAAAATGAGATTGGTTGTAGGAGAGGGAAGATCACAGTCTACCCTGGTTCTCATTCTTATTTGGCTTGTCTTTTATGGAGACATCACAGTGAGAACATGTTTGATGAGAATATCAGATGCTTTTTCTTGAACCTAATAGTTTGGGTCACAGGACTCAGGAATGGCTGAAGGCAGGAAGAGTATTAATACATGGAGGTAGAGTCAAGAGACATTTCATGTTCCAGTGGACATTTTTATGATCTAAATGAGTTTGAAAATTTGCTACAAAAGACATCCCATTCATTGGAATAGAAGGGAGCCATCTTTCAAAGATGATATGACATGCCCTTGTCATTTTCACATGGCTTGGGTCGCAGATTTTACCAATTACTGTATAGCCTTCAGTGTTTTCATCCCACATCAATTTTTTTTTCCATTTGCACTTCAGGCCAGAGGTGGAAGCGTAACATCTTTCTTTCTTTCCATGTAGTGGCCTGATCCCAGGAAGCCCTTTCATTTAGGGGGCAGGACCAAAACAAAAGAACACAGACCATGTAGCTGAATGTGCCAGATTCCCAGAGGAGCCCAATTTCTGTAGTGTACTTTTAAGTCAAAGAATTTATTTATGTTCTCTCTCTCCTTTCTTGGTCAATGACACGGGTCAAAGGCATTTAATCAAACCCTTGTAGAGAGATGGGTCCCATCACCATGCAGTGCGACGATCTAATTTGTCTTCTGTCAAAAAATATATTTTGGGAACAGAGCCGAATATGATAAGTGTGATGTTTTTTTACGGTCACTGCTGAAATATGTGTACGGCACAGATTTGCTAGGCTCATTATTTCATCTGTCTCTGGATAAATATTGAAATTGTTGTTAGTGTGGATGCTAACTCCTGAGGAAAGATGGGGAGGTATTTTCCTTATTTTCCTACTCTTAAGCTCAGCTAGTTAAAGCCAAAATTACCTTCTGGTCTCTGAACCTGAATAATTGATAACCAAGCAGACAATGCAATGATGGAAAGGTCTACAGGCCAGATGCTTGATTGTTGCTGGAGAAATCATGATGTAAATGAAGCTTATAGTAAAAGAAAACAAAACAAAACCAAAAATCTCCTCCAGTCAGTAGGTGGTACCAAAATTTATAATGTTTGGCTACTTTGGGCTTTATGGGCAGCTTGCTAATTGCTTTGTCAATTAATCTAACTGACGTAATTTAATTTCCTTTGCTGCATCACATAACAGTTTATTAAAGAACTCATATTCAGCTCCTTGGCCCTGGATGACCAGCTTATTTGTAACTGTTGCTAATAGTTTCCAGAAACCCTCTGCTGACATCCTCATCTTCCTAAATGAGAGGAAGTGGGGAACCTGATCCCACATATTAAGCGAGGGCAGATATAGACCTAGTTTCTGAACTAGACCTTATGTCTAAAACTTAAATCTGAACTTGGAAAGTAAGAAGACAGAATGATGTCCCATTTACAAGGTACTGGAGAAAATCTATTTTGGTCCCACAAAGGATCTTTCCCCCAAGTCCACTGCAGGTTTTGCTCTATGGCCAACCCCTGATGTGTCCTCATGCATTTCCCTATGCATACTTTCTTCCATCTTCTTTGCTAAAGGAGCAGAGAAAGAAAGAACTCGTTAGATGAGGAAGGGAAGTGAGAAGCTAGCAATAAACTTGGTGGGAAGGGAAAATTCCACCTCTGAAAATAACCCCAGACAGTGATATATCTCTCTAGCACTTAGAAAGGCCCCTGTTTAATCTCAGGAGTGGAACCATGAAAGTCCCATTTCTAATGCAAATGAAAGAACTCAAAAAATTGTTTGAACTGATGAGGAGAATTTTTTTTTTTTTCTGGGATTCCCCATTTGTCCAGGGGCCAGAATTACCTTCACTTCTTTCTGTCGCCTTTTCTAGAAATACCCAGAGCAATACTTCCCTCTACTGCTTGCAAGCAATTATACAACCGAGATAATTAGAATTATTTATACAAAATGGCATACCTGTTTCACAGGTGAAGAAACTGAGGCATACGTGTTGGCCTTTCCAAAGTAAAGTCAAAAGGAAAGTTTAATAACGCTCTAAGACACTCTCTGCTCTATAGAATATCTACATGTAAGCCTAGGCAAATGTACCTTTCTGAATGTAAATCTGAACCAATGGACTCTGTTAAACAAAGAGATCAGGCAAACTATTTTTTTAATCTATTAGTTGTTAAAGGGAAGCTTTTGAAATAGATTTAGAAGAGCAGAAGCAACAAATTATCAAAGTATATATCTACAAATACCTGAGTCTCACATCACACTGCTGATGTCAGAACCTATGCAAGAGGGACCTGGGCTGGCCTCTAACAAAATTTTTCAAGCAATTCTAATAACTGCTGAATGAGTAAAATGTAATCCCGGCGAGTAGGGTATTTGAAAGCAGTGGAGAAGAAAATGTGTATGATGTCTGTTTTTATTGTTCATATAAAATGGTTTCAATTTTATCATTTGATAAAAGTATGGAATAAATTCATTTGCATTGATTATATTATGGTCTTAATTATTTTAAATTATATAAATACATGTAATAAAGTCACAATTATTGGCCATAGAAACATACAATTTAGAAATTGTCAGCAGATGTTGGCATCTTTATATTTTTTCCCATTTATAATTTAGCTCCATTTACATTTGGTGGCATTTGTTGAATAGCTACAGAAAGAACGAAAGTGCACCATGAGAGTGGAATTAGGTCTGTGTGACCCACCAAGTGTCTGTTAAACAAAAAGCGATTTCTCAAGGGCAGAGTGGCTTCTAACCAGTCAAAGTCTTATATTTCATCAGAAGGGTCATTCTACCAGTATCCTAGCTGACTGGCTATGAAACTAGCTATGAAAAGGACTTCTCAAGAAACTAGAAAGTCTAGTAGTATTGTAGTGCCAAAAAGAGACTTTTGCTGCAGAGGTGGGAGTGTTTGAGCTTATCATTGAGGGATTAAGAGCCAGAGAGTTAGCAACTATCCTTCGAGTAGCCATGATAATGTCAAGAACCTCCATGGGTGGGAGTACTGGCATTGCCTTTAAGCACTGAAGATTAAAACAAACAGATAAAGCTCGACCCACTGAGACAGTCAGTCTCACCACCATCTGTGAGTCTGGTGTTCTATGGGGGGAAAATAACAGGCTATCAACCCAAGATTTACCTGCAAAAGCTTTAGAACTCCAATTTCAAGCCCTCCAGATATAGCTTCATCTTTCATTTAAAGAACCTTTTGTTTCCATCTAAGAAACTATAAGCTATAGGTAAAGTTGAACCCCAAGTTTCATAAGGAATATAACCCTGAGAAACAATAGGTGACTGAAAATCACACAACTGAAAGTATTAGAATTACCTTAAGTCAGTTCTGAAAACATGACCTATTCATCATACTTTATGAAGCAAGATTTTAAATACAAAATATCATGACATTAGTCATCCTATTCAAACGTTTGCCATGAGTGATAATTTTATGAAGTTATGAATTAATATATCCATAATTACTTTTTGATACAAATAACATAAATGTTTCCTCTTGTGGCTGGTCTCATCTGGCTTTGCAGGTAAGCCATGGAAGTTACGCAGAGAATGAGGGAGAGGACAAGGGGGAGGTTGGTTAAATGAGCCTGGGAAGGGCACAGAAGCTGGGATAGAAAGATTATTTCTGAGGACCGATTAGAGGACTAGAGAGGAGAAACGATCTTTGGTCTTAGACCTTAGTCTTGTTCTCCATCCCACCATTCACTAGATGTGCAGCCTTTAACAAGTTTTGTAGAATTCATGACTTTCAGTCTCCTCATCTGAAAATAGCAACACATAAAATCTCATGAAATCGTTTTAAGGGCTAAATTAAAGTGATGCATAGAGAGTGATCAGGAAGGTACACAGCAAGCATGTAAAAAGTAGCAACAACAATACTTTATACAGTTATTAATTGCTGGTCTCCATTGAGTTGCTTGAGAGAATAACTAACCATCATTCAATAAATAAAGTTTGCTGTTACATACTACAGAACATGGTATAAATAGTTGCCAATGTCAGGAGCAGGGCTACTAGAAATCTACCTGGAATATTTACCCTGTGACTGTTCATTTGTAGCTCATATTTGAGACCACTGTCATTTCTGGCTTTCTCACAATTCTCCTGATCTGCAGTCATGAGGGCCTCTTGTGCCTCAGGTAGCTATTAGGAGAAAAATATCAATCCCTTTGAGATGTTCCCCAGTGCCTCTCCAAGGTAAATCTTTCACAAAGTTTATAACATATATTTTGAATCAGTCCTTGATAAACATATCCTTCAAATTAGGTGAAAATATATGCATTTGCATAATTTCTGAAAACAGAGGCAGGCATTTTTCTTGGCATTAATTCACAATATTATCTCCTAAATAATACAGACATCTATAAAACAGAAGGACGTGGACTCCTGAAATTCCTCATTCTAAATAAGATTTGAGAAAGCACCTCTCTTTCCCATTCAGAGATATCTCCCCTAGTGGCCTTGAGACAAGAATTTGATAATTTGATGTACACCCCTTTGGGATAAGAGGTACCAAAACCAAATTTACCTATTTTGTGGTTTTGCTTCAGGCTAGTTCATAACTCTCAATCCTTAGAATAGGAAGGAGGAATAAGGTATAAGTTCTACTGTCCCCATTGCTAAGTGAAAACCTAAAATGGTAACCACATGGTGGAAATCCAGGTTATAATCAGGTCACTCATTTTATTGTTACAGAAATGCATGATCTTCAAGTGGTGTTGTAGGCAGTAGCTTTGTTAAAATAGAACGGATCAAAGTCTGAAAACAATGATTGTCACATTTTAGAGTGTGGACTTAGTTTTAAAAGCAGCAGGGAATCAATGTGTTTTCGTGGTATTGGAACCATGCTTTAAGAGAACAGTCTGACCACAGTATACAAAAAGATAGAAAATAAGGGAAGAAGTTTATTGTGCAATGGTTCCTAGGGGAAACGTTGAGGTCCTGATGTAGTGTTTGAATTAGACAGATGAAGGTAACCTCTGCAGAAGGAGAACCTACGGGAAACTGATTAGAAGCCAAAGAAGGCCAAAGAGGGAAGCAAGAGAAAGGGAGACGAAACAGTAGAAAGTTTCCAAGCCTTCAGTAGTGGCTGAATGATAGTATGGTACTGCAGTTTACAGAATTAGAAGATACTAGTTATAGCAGAAGGTGGATTTGGGGATTTTACACATGTTGGTCATGGTGCCAGGAAGGTTGTTATAGAATTGACCAAGGTGCACTGAGAAGGAAATCTGGAGCTGTGTAAGGAGATTGAGGCATACATATATTTTTAAGAATCTACTAGGGAGATGTTTGCCATCAAGAGAATTGATTAATCTGCTGAGGGAGACAGTATATATTTATGGGAGGAGGGGCAGTCAAGGAAGAGAACTAGGAAAGTAGGAATTTCAAAAGAAACTAAATAGAAGTGTTAATGTGATGAAAAGTCAAAGCAAATGATCGCTTAATAGAAAAGATGACTGAAGGGGAGCCAAGGGTATAGATTTGTTTCTTACTGAAGGGAAGGAACCAAGAAATAAGGCATCAGTTTAGGGAAGTGACAAGCTTGAGGGGAAAAAAAAAAAAAAAAAGCTTGTTGTTTTTCCTTTTTGTTTGGTGTTGGGGACGACAGTCTAAAAATTATATGGAAAATGCCAAAGTAAGAGAATGGTTTATGGAGGAAGAGACTGGCAGAAGCAGCAAGAAATAGAATCAAACACAGAGAAAAAAGAATAAATTCTGGTAACAAAGAGGAATCTTTCTTTCTCACAGACAGAAAGGAAGGGATGACAAAAGAATGATACCTCACAAGACAGAAGACAGAAAATTACAGGATTGTGGCAGATATGAGGGCAACTAGTGAGAGAGTGACGAAAGGTCTGAGACTGGTATTGTGAGACAATGGAGTATTTAAAATCATTTTTGAGATTTTGGCTGGCACAAACTAGTGGTGTATCAAAGGACTGCAGTGCAACTGCGCTGGTCCAAGCGAGGAGAGGCAGCAAAAAACAGTGTTCATTTTTGAAGGCTGCCTCAAGTGGCTTTTGGTGGCTCAGACGTCAATGCATCCAAAAACTGTCGGAACTGGAGACCAGCTAGATGAGAGGAGTGAAGGTCAAGTAGGTGAGACATCCTTGAGTCATCCTCACTAGAATGTTGCATATTCTTAAAAGAGAATCCAGGCAAAGAGGAAATTAGAAGAAAACATGGGAAAAGGTAACAAACCGGGAAAATGAGTCAAGTCCCGGAGACAATATTGAGGATCAACATCAGATTTAGGTGACGTTATCAGAGGTGAATTAGGACCATTTTAATGATGATGAGATCAAAGGTGACTGAGTCACTGGTGTCGGAGGTAGAAGGAAAACATAAGCTTGTGGAGCTGAAAACAGGAGTAAGTATTAAATTTAGGGAGGAGGGTAAGTTTACAGTAGAGTGGGTAACTAAGAGTTAGGTTCTGAAGTCACTGAGGACACAGGAAAGTGCTGGTGGATCTTGAATGAGATAACGGAGATGTTATGAACACACCAAGGGTAAATACCTTCAGAAAGTAAGTCCTCCATTCTGTGAATCAGTGGTTGAATGGCCCCTGCTTCAATAGCACCTGCACTTTCAGAGACAACAAAATACGGTTCAGGTCTAATAATGGAAATCATGGAAAATCACTGTACTGCTTAGTCTTTGACCAGCTAGAGAAAATATTGGATCTGAAAGTATATAAATTAGCTCCAGTGTTCCATTAGTATATATTAGCATCAGTAATCAGAAATCTAAAAATGAAGTTTAATGGAAAAAATGAAGGTGAGTCCCTAGTGTTTTGTTATACTCTATTTCTAGTGAATACTGTTTGTCTCCCTTAGAGAATTTCCTTTCAGAGACAAGGTGAAAAGTGTGTCTATAAAAGAAATATTGATTACTTTAACAATCTAATTAAATGTGATTAACCTTTTAAGAGTATTAGGTAGATCTTTAAACTCTACAAAGCTGAAAAATACTTGTATGTTCAGTGAAGGGCACCTTCTAAATACTTTGGAAATTTATAAGAATTGGGTACTTATAAGACTAAAGTTAGAATTCAAAATTTTAAAATGTGTCATTCTTTCTGTACTTTTGTTTTTCAGTTACTCAGAATTAAAAATAACTTAACATTTGTTTTATTTGTGAAAATATTTATGAAGAGAATGATACACCAAACAAACCAGGCTAGAAGACAGGTCGATAGAATAAAGAAAAGTTGAAAGTATTACCCCACACATACACACACATTCGGATTAAAAGTTTTAGAATGTTCCTTCTCTTCTTTTTTTATGTTTCCCAAATTCTACAACATTTGCAATTCATGGATTCACAAACAAGACCTAATAACAAGAGTTTTAACATAAATAGTAACGGTACTGTTAGGGGAAAGGAAGGAAATTTACCTCTGAACTACATGCAATAGCTAACCCCTGCTATTCCGCAACCTCAGTTTAAAAAGTAAGTTCTTTGGCATCAGTACAAAGTTGAATCAGCTCCATGAGTCTCGATTTACAATAAGGCATAACATAAACTTTAAGGGAGAACAGAACTTACGAACAAATGGAAAATTAGAGAAGTTTTCTTTCTTTTCTAAAAAAAAAATTATACTAAAGGAAAACTACATTGTTTCCCTGAATACACGGTTGCACAAATTATTATTTACAGAGTTTCTTTAATCACACACAACCATAAGAACAACTTCCAGCTTTTTCTTTTCCTATTCAAAGCAGATTTTTAACAAGAAAATGGTGAGGCATCAGAAACTTAGTCTCTCATGGAGTTGACCTTTTAAATATTCAGTATTTTTATTGACTGTCCATTGTATTTTCTTCCCTTGAGATACTGGTATGGTAATCAAAGCGTGGGAATAGTTAAACATTATTACAAAACCCCAAAGCCAAATGCATCCTCCACAAAAATCTGCATTTCTCTTCCAACAACTAACTGTGTTTGTGATTAAATGCAAATATAAATGCTAGCAATCAAAACAATGGCTTGCAATCACGTGCAGAATGATTCATGAATTAGCGTATGTGTGTGTGTGTGTGTGTGTATGTGTGCCTGTGTGTGTGTCTGGGGAGATAGATATATATATCTCGCTCTCCAGATTTTTAAATATATTTTAGAGGTTAGAAGAAAAATAAGAGAAAAGAATTCAAGTATTTTGGGTTATAATAAAAGATGCTGCCAAATCCTTCAGCAAATGTTCATCATGCTAAATACATTATAATAACTATTCATTGGTCATATGTATTCAAAATTCCCAAAATTATATATTAACAAATTATGTTCAAGATGCATAAAACTTAATGGGAAAACTTTTAAAGCCTGATTTTCAGTACAGAAAAACCTGTGGAATGTTCTCTACTTGAGATTTTAATGCTGCTTAGAAATTTCTTTAGGACACCTAGAACTCCTTTTGTGATTCTTCATCAGCTGTTTTACCGACAGCAGTGATCTGTGTAACACACATTTTCACTTTCTGCATGATTGAAAGAGTTCATATGCTATATCCAATTTTAGGGTAGTGCATAAGATTACATTTCTAGAATACAGAAAGCGATAGCCATCAAAACTGCACTGTTGCTGTTTATAGTAATTTCCAGTATTTATTGTTTGATGGACATTTGTGAATAATAGAGAGGGTGATGCCAAGATGATGTTTAGGCCACAGTAATAACTGGTAGTACACACTGTTGACCGTAGACAGGCACGAACCAGCAAGCACTTGGATACTCAATACACTCCCAAGTGCTTTTTGGAATGGAACCGACTTTGAAGAATATATAACAAATATGCATAATATCATGCTGGCTGACTTTCTTTGCCTTGTTGAAGCTTTCATGGTGCATAAATTTAGGACTTGAATTGCCCACTGCAGATTTTATTCAAGTTGTTTTGCAAATTACCCTCCATTTCCAACAGTTTGGCCATGAATTTTACACTGAACTCCAATGCACTTTCCAACAGAAAGCCTAGGATAGGCCGAATAGCAAAATGATCGAGAGTATGAATTGTGGAGTGAGGCTGACCTGGGATCAGCCTTGGATAAATTACTTTGTTTCTCTTAGCTTCAGTTTCCTCACCTTTATACGGGAGATTGTAGTAATTTTACCTCCCATAAATATAATGAATAAGCGAAATAATACATGTGAAGCAGGTAACAGAGTTCGTGACAAATAGAAAACATGCATAATTTTTAGGTGGCGTAATTGTGAACTCATATACACATGTAGGCCTTTTATGTAAATTACCATTCAGTGTAGTGACTGATTCTCTGTCAAGGGTGTCTATGAACGCTGGGTTGTGGCTAATCTTCTTTCAACGCCCAGCATTGGCAACTGCTTCAGAAATACTGTAATGTGCCTTTCTAGCCAAGATACTGTGATAGTGCAAGTTTTTAATTCTAAAGAGAAGACTCCACACGGACCCTGATGATGCTTTTACTTGCCAACAAAAAGACCAGGAAATGAAAAGATTGAGAGATGAGAGTTGCTAAAAAATTTCACATAGTGCGTTTCTCCACAGAGGTGTGTTTCCAAGGAGCACAGTTTTCCCTATGTGAACATCAAACTCCAAGAACGGGCTGTTGTTCACCTGTGCCTTCTGCTGATGTGCCCGCCATCCCTGTTACAGTATGTCAAGCATAAGGGATGAGAACCTCCTATGGGGACCTTTAGTGGACATTTGGAGAATCTAATTGTTGTGGTCAATTCTTACTCCAACAGCTCAATTCCTGTTCTGCAGACAAGATTTTTGATTTGAAATCTGTGTCTTTCATTCCAGCTTAGCATGTAGGGTTGGATGCAGGAGTAAACTCTTAGTTTCTTTTCTTGTTTCTCCTGCTGTCCTGCTCAAAGGATCTTGGTAATGGATTTGGAAGAATTTAGTACCCCAAAGACTCTTCAAAAGAGTCTTACTTGACAATATTTAAATCAAAATTGGGAGTGAGGCAACTATCAAAAATATATGCAAAATGTTGACTCTTTCTCCTAATGCTCATTGTAAAGTTACTGAAATACTGTGCTGCTTGCATTTAAGGCGCAGCACTTGTTATGCCAATGCTTCCACCATAAAACCCCTAATACCCAGGCATTGTTAGCTACCTATAAAAACAGACGTAGATGCAGAGTATGGCATTCCAAATATCATCATAAGTACATTTTTAAGAATTCACTTAAGGTATTTCTAGAGTGTTCTAAATGCTTAAAAGAAACAAAGCCATATTCAGGTTCTCAAGCCGTTTTTCAAAATACCTTTATATATTGCTTGGAATGGTATAAAAATACAGGCAGTGCTGTGTAATAAATATACACATTTTAAGGTCCTGGCTAAAGATCAAATGTTCAAAGAGCTGGGACAAGCAATTTGTACATTTGCCTCAGAAATGTGTACTTCCTTCCCTTGTGGACTGGGAGTGAGAGAGAACTTTTAAAGTATTAATAGTGTTTTCATTTTTCCTCCCTTTGCCAGGAATTGTAGAGACAATTCTATATTTCCATAATGTGACTCTGCAGTATGGAAAACATCTCTGTTCTTTTTCTCTACCTTAATTTCAGTCTAATTTAGATTTATCTGCTTTTCAGTCTAATTTGGACTTTTATCTTTCACTTTGTTTAACTTCATGTCACAGCATTTGAATTGAACATTTGTAATTAGGGAACTCTTACACTTTTATGGCCAAGGTTTCTCCTATGTTTTCTTACATTAAGATAATCTGCCTTTATTTCTATCATAACCACTAATTGGGAAGTTACCATCTTCTTGAATTTCTACATCTTGAATTTCACAGCAGGATCTAAAACTCTGAAGCCTCATACTCAGCATTCATGATTAAGACCCACCATTTTACAAATCTAATAACTAGCTATAATAGAAAGGAGTAGAAGCCAAATCTGTGAGTTTATTAATTAATTCAACCACTGGGGTTTATGTTTTTTATCTGCCTTCTGCTCCAGGCAGGCACAAACCATGAGGAACAATTAGAGCAAAGAGAAGATGACCAAAGAGAAGATGAATTACATGGAATGAGATTTCTTTGGCAAAACTTACTAATCAAGCTCATTTTGAAATGTTTATATTCTCAAGTTAATTGACTTAATTAGATGAATCTTAGTCTTCATTTGTATGATATTATTGCTATATGCATAGCTCTCTTTTACCTTATGTCCATTTAAAAATATAATATAAACCCACCACCAATCCAAGAACTAAAACACTACCATTCACTTACATCTATTAATGAGCACCTTGCCATTCCTTACCATCCCCTAAGAAGTAAGCAATATCTCTAATTTTGCATTTATAGTTTCCTTACTTTTTAAAGAACATTGTTTTGAAGCCACATATATTTGCATAAACAATGTACTGCTTATTTCTGCCTATTTTTGAACTTCGGTGTATCAAACTATGCAGTCCTCTGACACTTGTTTTTCTCATTGCACATTATGTTACTAAGAGTCATCTGTATTGTCTGTAATACTAGTTTATGTGTTGTCATTGCTGTATAATATTCCACTGTGATAATATATCACAAGTTATTTATCCAGTCTTTTGTCAAAGTGTCGTATCATCTTGGCTGTTTCTAGTTGTAGGGTTATCTGAGGTGGGTGGGCAAAGAGCAGGAAAATTCAAAAACTTTTTTTTATTTTACTGCTAAAGACTTAAGGTATAGGTGTCTGCATGGTATATCAGGGCAAGTGTTTCTACTTATATGTATGTACACATATATGTATAATTTTTAGATCACAGGGTATGTGAATGTTCAACTTTATGAGATAATCCCAAATTCTTTCCAAAGTGGCTGCTTCAGTTTACATTCCCACTAGCAATTTGAATGAAAACTCACTGAACCACATCTTCTCCAGCACTTACTCTGTTGAGTTTCTTGCATCTTTCTCCCAATTGAAAGGAATAAAATTGCATTGCAGATTTGCATTTCTCTGATTATTAATTATATGGAGTATATTTTCATATATGTATCAGTCAAATATATTTACTGTTTTCTAAAATGCCTATGGAGTTTTCTCATTCATTTTTTATTTGTAGCATTTGTGTGTTCCTTATTTGCTTGGTGGAATATTTTATAAATTCTGAATACTAATCCTTTGTCAGCTGTATGTTTACAAATATTGCTGCACTAGTTGGTAGCTTTTATTTGTATTATTATTATTATTATTATTATTTTTGAGATGGAGTCTCACTCTGTCACCCAGGCTGGAGTGCAGTGGTGTAACCTAGGCTCACTGCAACCTCCACCTCCTGGGTTCCAGCGATTTTCCTGCCTCAGTCTCCCGAGTAGCTGGAACTACAGGTGCATGCCACCACGCTGGGTTAATTTTTGTATTTTTTAGTAGAGACAGGGTCTCACCATGTTGGCCAGGCTGGTCTTGAACTCCTGACCTTGTGATCCGCCTGCCTTGGCCTCCCAAAGTGCTTGGATTACAGGTGTGAGCCACCATGCCTGGCTGTAATTTCTTCAAAGTGTCTTTTAGGAAATAGAAGTTTTTAACTTAATACAGTCCAGCTTATCAATTATTTCTTTTATGTTATAATTTTATAAATCAAATAAGTTAAATACATACTGAGCACTCACTATGTGTATGGGTTACGCCAGGTCCTGGAGATACAAAAATGAAAACAAAATAGTCCTTTCTCCCAAGGAGCTGAAAGTCTAAGGAGAATAACAAACAGGTAAGTGATTATAAAATAGTACGGTATCTACTATGATAGAGACAGCAAAATATGTACTGAACACAACCGGAAAACCTTCACAGAAGCAGATGCAATATTTAAGCTACCACTTAACAACTGCAAGAAAGAAATGTTATTAACATATGCCAAGGCTAAGTGATAAAAGAAACCATAATGAAAAACTGTGAAACCGAGAGTGGTGGCTCATACCTGTAATCCCAGCACTTTGGGAGGCCGAGGTGGGAGGATCACTTGAGGTCAGGAGTTCGAGACCAACCTGGTCAACATGATGAAACCCTGTCTCCACTAAAAATACAAAAATCAGCTGGGAGTGGTGGCAGGCGCCTGTAATTCCAGCTACTCTGGAGGCTGAGGCAGGAGAATCGCTTGAACCCAGGAGGCGGAGGTTGCACTGAGCTGAGATCATGCCACTGCACTGCAGCCTGGGCAAGTGAGCAAGATTCCGTCTCAAAAAAAAAAAAAAAGTGCAAGTAAAATCAAAGTTGACATGCAATTGGTATGAGTAAAGGAAAGTGAGGCACCGTGGGACTGCAACCCCCAGGGTCTCACCATAGAGGAGATGCACTGTGGAGGGACACAGCTGACAAATGCATAGGGACTTTTCATGTGTGCCTGAGTCACTGCTGTATCCATCCCCAAGATTCTGAATAGTTTTGACACACAGTGAGTACTTCCATAGACATTTGTCAAATATCTGAGTGAGTGAATAAAAAAGAAAAGGAAAGAATGTCTATTAGTTTATTTGGGCTGCTGTAACTGAGCACCACAAACTTGGGGGCCTAAAACAACAGAAATTTATTCTCTTAGAGTTGTGGAAACCAGAAATCTGACATCAAGGTGTTGGCAGGGCGGTGCTCCCTCCAAACACTCCAGATAGGATTTGTCCGTGTCCCTTCCAGCTTCTGGTGGCTCCAAGTGTTCCTTGGCTGTGGCAGCATCACTCCAATCTCTGCCTGTGTCTTTCAACAGCCTTCTTCTCTGGGTGTCTCCTCTATTTATAAGGACACTTCTCATTGGATTTAGTGCCCATCTGGGTAATCCAGAATTATCTCATCTTGGGATTCTTCACTTGATTTTTCCTGTGAAGACCTTTTTTTCCCTCAAATAAGCTCATATTCCCATGTGGTAGGGGTTAGGATTTAGACATATTTTCTTGGGACCCACAGTTCAACCCACTACAGAATGTCACTTCCATGCTTAAGTCTTCAATTACTCTCTACTCTCTACTGTTTTAGGGTAAAATATGAATTCCTTTAAACAGTCGACAGGACCCGAACAATGTGACCCTGGTCTATTTCTCAGTCCTTATCTCACTGTCTCCCTCTCTTCCTTTACTACACTCTAGTCACAAAAGCATCTTTGGGAATTTCTTCCAGACCTGCTCATTCACACCCAGCATCTTTGCACACTGGCTCCTCTCCCACAGACGCCCTTCCTCTCACTCCTTCTCCAGCTAACTCCCTCCCTGCCTCAAGTCTCAGGCTTTCTCCTCTGATTCTCAAATTAAAAGTCATCCTACTATTGCCCTATATGTTTGAAGATTATAAAGCTCCATGAATTAAAACAGTATTTTTCAGAAAAAGAGGAGTAAATATCTCACAGTACCTACTGTGGAATCTCATGCAGTTTTTTTTTTTTTCTCAAAAATGAGATCTAACTGTATGCTTTGATATGAAAAGATCTCCAAGAGTGTTAATGACAAAAAGTAAGCTGAAAATCACATGTATAGCATAACTCTATATATATTAATAAAAAGGCTAAAACCAGACATGTCTATAAGGCTTCACGTACATATGGAAACAGATAAAAAGGACACCAGAATAATATCTCCCGACTGTTGACAGCTGGAAGAAGGGCAGGGGAAGTAATGAGAGAAAGAAAGGGTCTTTATGTTTCCTCTGGATATTTCTGCACCCTTCAACCATGTGCAAAGAAGATACTATCAGCATAATCAATAACAACAATACTGATGACAGAAACAAAAATGTGAAAAACAGTATGAATGATTCAGGACTGTACAAATAGATGAACAGAACAGAATAGAAAGGATAGAAACAGGTGCATGTATATCAGAGATTTAGTGTGTGAGGGAGGTGGGCCTCATTTCAGCCAGGGAAAGACAGCTCTTCAATAAATGGTGTTGACTGGCAATTTGGTGGTGCAGATGATAGATTCTTGCCTCTAACACCACTCACCAAAACCCAGATGAGGGAAAGAGCTGCATATATAAAAGAAAAATAAATAAGGTAATATATTTTATAATATTGAGGTTGAAAGAAACTTCAAAAGCAACACAGACTAGGTAACATGTGTAGATAACACCACCAGGGAAATACTTGCATATGTGCATACAGAAGCATCTATAAGGATGGTCAGTGAAGCACTGTAACCTAAAATTAGAGATAAGCTAAATATCTATAAATAGGGAGAGAATTAGGTAAAGTGTCATACACCTTTACTATGACATGTGATTCAGCCATCAAAAGAATGAAACAGATCCATATCTAGTGACATAGAAAAGTCTTTGAGATATAATCTTGTTAAGTAAAGGAAACTAGCAATACATATAATGTAATCCAACTTATGATTTTTAAAAAGGAAGCCATACACATACATGTATAGATATGCATATGCATGCACAGTCTCATACATATAGACACACATATCTGAATACATACATACAGATGTATCTATATATGTACATGTATGTACATGTAATATATGTATACATATGTACATACATGTACATCTAATATGTGTACATGTATGTACATATGTATGTATACATATGTACATACATGTACATATATTATAAATGTGTGGACAAAGGCTTGGAAAGACATGAATTTTTATGCTGCTGAGTTTCTTAGAAGAAGTGAGGTTGGAGGGAGGGGCATTGATAGAACTACCTGATTGGCAATTACCATTTCCTGCAGTTTCCTTTGGGGGATCATTCTTCCCCCATTCTCTAAGGTTCTTATGGGGATGCCAATTACAGTACAAATCTCTTGCACAATGTCACTTGCAGCTGAAAGTCTTGGTCAATCTAGGCTGTTTCCCTCTCACTCTATGTATTTGTATATCGTTTGATTGTCTTTACGAAGAGAATGTATTAATGCGTTCCTTGTATAAAAATGTCACACTTTGATTTAAATATTTATTTGCATATTTGTTTATTTACTATTGCCTTGCCTCACTAGACTTGAGGGCAAGGACTACAGTATAAACAGAGACTATGACTGTTACATAGTAGTTGCCCAAGAAATAGTTATTTAAAAATAAGTGTGTTCTGGGAAAGTTAAACGGTACATATGCCTAGACTGTAGGATGCTTAGGGAATGGCAGGGCTAATAAAGGTGGTAAGCATGTATAGGGGGAAAGTTACGAAGAAATTTTTAAACCATGCATTACATCTGTAGTCAATGGTAGTACAGATTTGGCACCTGTGTCATCAATTAAATCCTTAGTTTAAATTCTTCTGTCCTATAAAAATGTACATACTCAGTTGCAAAGACTTTCCTAAGGTCAACAATTCATTAAAATACGAGTGTGCTCTCCTATGTCTTCGGCCAGGTGGAAAAGCTGGTTTCAGCAGGGTGCATATGAGGCCAAGATAACATATGTGGTTCTTTGGTAGGTCTGTTTTCTTCATTGTAATGCACATCCAGCTGTCTGGCAACCTTGCACTTGAGCTCATAATGAGAATGGGTGAGAGGGTGTTTCAGAGTTGGCACAGATCCACTAGAAAGAGCTCAAAGCATTCTGTTGGGGAGTATCAACATCTTCATCTTCCTCAATAGGAGACAACTTTATAAATACAAGACCTTTGCCTACAGTGCTCTCTTACCAGTGGAATCAACATCAAAAGTTCAATCTTAATAAAAATCTATGTAAGTTCTTTCATTGTTGTTCCGCTTGTGGTGCACATCTGTTTATTTTCTTGACATGAGTTGCACATTACAAATTCACTCAGTACACGGATGGAAAATATTAGTGGGAACATTGACTGCAGCTGTCCTTTTCATAGCCTGAGATTGTTTGCAACTCTGCCTTGTATACTTTTTTTAAATGCTTTAACTAAAAATGAGTTCTTATGTCTGGTCACAAAACATCCACAATCTCACTTTCCCAGTAGCCATGACTATGGATTTTAGCAGACTTTGGCTTTATTAGACCCTTGAGATACTTCTCCTAACCACACTCTCCTACCTGGCCCTGTTGCCCTAGTATAGTTTATTACAAAGTGGTTTTTTGGCCACCTTGAAATTTCATTGTCTATACAAACACAGTCTAATATTGTGGACTTACAATAAGCAACGTTATTGGCTCTGTAGACTGAATCTTTCTGGCTCCTTTTGAGAAATAATATTATCTTCCTCATATTAACAGTGGCTAATAAAAGTGCTTACAAAGTTGGGTGCACTGTAGAGAGTGGTGCCACATCTCTTGGCTACATGAAATATGGCACAGACAGCCATAGCACTTTGGCTCAGTGCTATGCCTATCTGCCACTCTTGCGAGAGTTACAGGCTAGCTTTCTTGGGCTTTCTGCTATTTTTCTTGCAATGTGTCATCAGTTCTGGACAGTGGTCAAGCTAACTCAATTTAATGACATCATTCTAGAAAGCTGGATATATAACATAATTGAACCTGCCATAACTGTCTTTGGCTTAAGTATTGTACGACTCTCTTTAGTATATATTTAATTGCGATTAAACCAGACTATTTTGCTCTCTCTGCAAAATACTTTATTACGTGCTTGTTCCTAGTGATCGTCATTTTTTTTTGAGTGGGAGTGGGTGTCAGTTATTTTTCTATCTAATTGTGGTCATTTTGTGTTTATTCTGTCTTCCAAAATATTAACTACTTCTCAAAAAATAAACCATGTCTAGGTATCCTGAGAAACATAGATGTGACCAAAACTATATTAGTCGGTTTCATTCAATGTGACCATTACTTTAATATGGACCTATAAATATTTATCTCTCTTGTGCCTACCTTGCAGGTCATAATGACTCAGATTTTGACCACATGTATAATATTTTGTTTAGTCATAGTGATACAAATATGGCATTTATATTATTAAGAAATTGGTGAATCTACATCTCCTATAGCATAAAAGTCACATCTACATAAATGCCAATTTGAAGTGTTCTCTAGAGATTCATAAGTATTCATAAATCATTACATTATTTTAAGATGTATTTGTCCAGTGTGCTATGCTATAGACATCCTTATGTAACCCTTGACAGATAAAGGGAAAAGGCTTAAAAAAACACCTTTCAAATCAATCAACAAGAATTGGGATTTATCCCACAGGACATCACATAGCTTTCATTTTCTTCTCCAATCCCCACAACTGTACAATTTGAAACTTCTCTTTAAAATGACTATTCTCATAAGAGTGATACAATTTATACTGTATTTTTATTTATTGTTAAGGAATGAGAAACAGAATTGAAAACAGGATATACATAGTGTAGATCTTGCCTCCTTCTTGAATGTTATTATAAATTCAGAGGTTACTTGGGGCCTTAAATCTGATGGGATTCCATTTCCCTGCCTGGATCTTCATGGCTCGACTGACTCTGATTAGGGGATAAAATATTAAATTAATGAACTAACTGGTAATAGTAGCTTATATACTTGTGAAGAACTCCAGTAATATTGGAAATAAAATAAACAATAGGATTCTGAGTTGCTGTGTGGCCTCTACTAATCAAAACCATAACCTGTGCTAATCCTCTTTGTACAAGGAACTTTGATGATGTTACATAGGAGGTGTTTCGAAAGTACCACAGAAATATCCTTGCCTTGCTACTGCTGGCGCAGGAATTTTAATAATGCCACACAGGAAGTGTCCCTAAATGGCTGTTGGTGAGGCAGGGATATTTAATGGTGCAACACAGGAAGTACCTCGGCATTGTTCCTGCTGAGATAATGTCAAAGTACTGCACGATGGAGAATGTTTTCAGCTTGGTGCCAGGCAGAAGATAACTCCTACTGCCAAAAAGAGACTGAAAATACCCTTCCTGCTGCCACAGTATACTTAGAATGCTACAAAATGCAGAGAAAACGCTTATTGTGCCAAAAGGAACACAGAGAAGGGAGACTTCCTGTGTGGCAAGAGCTGCAGGGCCAAGACACTTCTGAGGCTAACAAGTAAAGCAGGCAACCTGCAGTTTGGTGAGATAAGCAAATATCTCTGCGAAGGTTCAACACGAAGTGCACTTTAAGATTTTGCACATAGGAAGACCAAGAATGTATCAACCAGGGCCCTGAAATCAGAAACCCACATCTGGTATGAAAGAAACAAAGCAGGGCATTTTCAGCAAACCAAAGAAGCTCCAAGAAACAGAAACAATAAGAGAGGGGAAGAGTTTAGTCTGAGACAGCATAGCCAATATTCCTTGGCCATGGAAATGAAGAGATTTTAACAGATCCTTACTTAAATGGGCATGAAGATGGAAAATTGAACTCCACTGACTGATATTTATGGTTGTTCTATAGTAAATATAGTCCCCATGGTAACTGAATAGTAAAATTCGTATAGTTCTCTCATTCCAGAGAGTAGGTTTAAACCTTCAACAAATCCTTCTATGATTTTTAAAACATCCTGAGTTAAAAATCACATCCTGGTACTGTAATTGATAGAAATTTGAATGGACTATAAACTTGACTATTACAGTTAAGACTCTGGTGTCCTGAGTAGGCAAAACCAGGCAAGCTGCTCTCTTTTGGATGAATAAAGAAAATGAGCAGCCACAAATTTCATAAGTTCATCCATGAAAGAAACATGGAGACTCCAATGAGCCAAATGTTCTGTCCTCATCAACCACTACCTGAATTTTCCTTTCCTGGAAGGTGACAAGGTCAGTATGTGAATCAAGTTGATCAGTCTCTGGTCTCCTAAAAAACCATAGCACATATCTTTGCAGTCTGAAGGGTCTATGGCTAGTGAGTCTCTATGATTCGAGATGAGAAAATTAGTTATAAATATTTTCAAGTTGTATGAGATTTTCCAGCAAATATTCTGACAACAGGTCAAATGGTGAAGATTTATAAATGAACGACTACAAATTCCCTCCACGCCTCCCAAATTCCTAATGATCCTTATTCTATTATACATTTTCTAACTTTTACTGTACCTATCAACTTCTAATAAACTATTGATTATTTGTTATATCATTTACTCATTGTTTGTCTTTCCCATTGTTAGAATTCAGGCACCAACAAGGGCAAGTATCTATGTCTACTTTGTTCACTGATATATTCCAAGCAGCCAAACATATGCCGAATACAGAGAAATTTCTCAATATACACTTACTGAAAGTGTTGAAATAATAAAGCCATCAAGCTTAATATTTTATCCTCTCTCTAAGCCATTTCTATCTAGTTCATATGTTCCCATTAACCTAGACCTAAGGGATTAATAATTAACTTCTCACTTGTTTTTTATCAAAACAAGAATTCCTCCTTCATTTTTCTATTACATTCTTGGAACAACTCTTTGTAGTCTCTTAGCTTTCTACGTTTCACTCATTTCCTATTCATCATTTTTCCTCATACCCTATGTCCATGCCATCCTCTTCATGCTAATTAATATTAACACTAATATTAATAGTCTCCTATGAATGCCATCTTATTAATGTTAATACATATCCTGCACATGACTGGTACATAATGAGCCCCATTGTATCATTTCTCTAAACCAGGGATAGCATTTAAGTATCATGGGCCTTGCCAACCGAAATCGATCAGTAAAGGGTACCCAGAGGACTGTGTTGAGGAGGATTCTGGTGCCATTCCAAAAGCATTCTGCATTTGAATAGGGATGTATGTCATGTGACAGGTAATGATGGCATGTCATCCTCAGATTAATGCCTCATCACTTCATACGTTTAATGTAGCAAACTCCTTCATGATGTCCAAGTTTTAGTTCATTCTTCTTTACTATCTTTAATATAAAAGTTTTTTTAAAATCTTCCTCAAAAATATTTTAATCATGCTTCTCTCCTACCACATAATAATTTGTAATGTTTCCCTGTTGTCATTATGTGAAACTATATCTTTAATCTAAATTCTAGACAGATCAGTTACTGAACCTTCCTTCCCCATCATCAGAGATTTAATCATTTGTTTTCCCGACTCCGAATCCTTGCTCTAGCCAAAGAATCCGACTGTTTTTTCCTTGCATGCCTTGCTCAACTCCGTCCAACTCTTGTTACATGAGGTTGCATGCTGTACCTGAAATGGCTGTCCTCCTTTACCTGGCCAAATACTTCTCTCATCTCTCTGGAAAATAACTTCCAGGAGGCTTTCTGTAATTAACCAGACCTGGTGAGACACAGCTCCACTCCATCCAGCCTCAGGAATCCTATGTTGAGTCTTAATAAAATTTTGTAAACAAATATAGAACTGTATCTTAAACAGGTAAGGCTGAATTATACATGACATGCATTTATGCTCCTCCCCAGCAGTAGGATCAGTATTTAGCACATAGAAGGAAACAGTCCATGCCAATTACAGTCTAAAGCAGAACAACCTTCCCCTCCTGTTCAGAGCACTGCAGTTGTACTCAGTAACAGAGCTCAATGGACTTGTGAGTTGGAGGTGATGGGACTGGCCTTGAAGTGAGGCCAGATGTCTGGAAATTGCAATGGTTGTGACCTAAAAACATCTTATATTCATCAATCTTGAATTCTTAGGAACACTCAGTCAAGGTCAGTTTGAGAAGAACCATGAGAAATATCCCACTGCACATAACTGGAGCTCAGGTGTCTAAAAAGGCATGAGTTTTAAAAGTTTGCTACTTTCTCAAATCCATCTTAACTCTTTTTAAATTTGCCAAAGATACTTTCTTCTTCATGCACTTAAGTACAGAGCTACTCTGCAGCTATAAATGGGGGCAGCTGTGGAGTTCAAGATGACACAGCCAAAGCTGAGTATAGTTTTAGAACCCTACAACTGGAAGAGTTTGTGGCTGCTCACGTCAAAAAGATCTCTCTAAATCTTATCTAAACTGCCCTCATCTACTGGAGACACTCTCTCCAACACTACCAAGAAAGCCACCATGGATCTGAGCCCTTAGAGAGCCATTCAGAATGTACTGAGCACCTACAAAATTACAGCCATCATTCAAAACTCAGGGGATTTAATGCTAGATAATTCCTTGGGGGATGTTTTTTATCTAATAATGTGGGCAGCCCTATAATTATATAATTTGACTATAATGGTATAGATCTAAGATGAAAGTACGATCAAAGGGCAATGAAAACACAAAGGTGCATGTAACCCAGCCTGAGGTCTTAAGAAGGGCTTTCCGGAAGAGGCAATATCCACAATAGGTCTTCAGATTTAAGTAGGAGTTCACCAAGTGAAGGACAACAGGGTTGGAGGAACTGTGTTTATGTTATTATGGTTTTGTTACAAGGATACAAAGAGAAGTAAGATGACGCTGTCTTCTCAACAATGTTATAGTATTACTGATGAGATGGGTCTAAGAATAAATAAACACAAGTTAAAACAGTTCAGATTAAGAACCTTAGCAGTTCAGTGGCAGAAGCAGGGGGTAGAGGGGAGTGGATGAGGTAAGGGTGTGTCTTTAATATGATATGTGAGGTAGATCTTGAAATAAAGGCAGAATTTTGGTTCGAAAACAAATATTTGGGATGACACAAGCCAAGGAATAAAGGTGGGGAAGCTAATGAATGCAGACGCCACATAAAGAGTATTACTGAAATTGAAATGTAGAGGGTCTCAAGGAGAATAATGGGGAATCAGTTTCAACAGACAAGTTGGGCCTTGCTTGTGGGTAATCTTGACTGTCAGGGTAAGGTTATTCAACTTCTTCATGTCGACCATAGAGAACCATTGAAGGTTTCTGGGTGGGACAGTATTATGATTAGAGTTACCCATTAAATAGGAGATACCCATTAGTAGAAGTACATAAAATAATCTGGAGATAGAAGAGGTAACATTGGGGAAGTTGTTCTGGAAGTTATTACTTTCATGTAGGTGAGAAATAGAAAGAACACAGGAAGTGCAATAGGAATGGTAAGAAAATAGGGCCAGGCATGGTGGCTAGTGCCTATAATCCTAGCACTTTGGGAAGCTAGGGTGGGTGGATCACTTGAGCACAGGGGTTCAAGACTAGCCTGGGCAACAAAATGGGACCCTGTCTCTACAAAAAAAAAAGAAATAACAAAATTAATTAGGTGCTGTGCTGTGGTTCCAGCTACTCAGAAGGCTGAGGTGGGAGGATTGCTTGAGTCCAGGAGGTCAAGGCGGCGATGAGCTATGATTACATCACTGCACTCCAGCCTGGGTGACAGTGTGAGACTGTCTCAGAAAGAAAAAAAAAAAGAATGATGAGAAAATAGTGAATTTAAGAAATGGTGCAGTATGTAATTCATGAAATTGTGAACCACTTACATTTGTCTATAGATGTATGTTTTCATTTGGGCAGAGGTTAGGGAAGTGGCATCTCTTTTTATAACCTCATTCCTTTGATAGCAAATGGCCTGTAGTCCTAGAATACTATCATCACTCCATTAACAAGAAAACATATTCCAATTACCTCTTCCCAAAGGGTTGGTTTCCAAGTCACTACTCTAAAGCTCCAACTTATTTTACTTAGACATAATACAAATGAGATTTCCTCCACCCTCCCGAAGACAACCTCATAGAGTTGTCCTGATGAGATAATAAAGTCGGTAGTATATAAAAGATAATTGGTGCCTACACATTTATTAGTATTACTAGCAGTGTTCTTATGTATCAGTGACTGGGCCTAGGATTCAGAAAAAGTCATCCTCAAAACTGAAATAAGGTTCTTAGTATTTAGCATCAGGCCTGCGTCTTACTGAACTTAGCATAGAGAAATAGGCTGAGGATGGAGATCCTGAACGGGCAATTAGGGAGGCTTCTACCCAACAACTGATGCTCTGCTCCATACGAGCAAGGCATAAGACATGGAAGATTTCTAAAATTGACATTTTTGTCCCCCAGGAGCATATAAACTACTTGGTAATAAAATAATTATATATGTATGAAGTAACTGTTGACCAAGACCAAGCAAGGATGAAGAATGTAGTTTACACTTTGAATACATAGAATGATGGCTGATATGGTTTGGCTCTGTCCCCACCCAAATCTCATCTTGAATTGTAGCTCCTATAATCCCTATGTGTCACTGGATGGATCAGGTTGGAGGCAATTGAATCATGGGGTGGTGGGGGTTTCACATGCTGTTCTAGGGATAGTGAGTCTCATGAGATCTAGTGGTTTTATAAAGGGTAGTTCCTCTGCACACTCTCTCTTGCCTGCCTCCATGTAAGATGTGCCTTTGCCTTCCTTCGTCTTCTGTCATGACTATGAGGACTCCCCAGCCATGTGGAACTGTGAGTCCATTAAACCTTTTTTTCATTATAAAATTTCCCAATGTTGGGTATGTCTTTATTAGCAGCTTGAGAATGGACTGATACGATGGCAAAGAAGGCTTCTGTGTTCATCATTCTCTTGCCATCTGCTGTAGTTGATCCCTGCTAAAGCTCTGACTACGCTACCATTATTTCTGAAGGCTGTTTTTGGTTCCAGCTCCCCTTCTTCTACCTCATGCTATAGCACAACA
>NW_012121598.1:2587055-2599203 GCF_000951035.1 Colobus angolensis palliatus | reverse complement strand
CCCCTTCTTCTACCTCATGCTATAGCACAACACCCTGCCCTCGGCTCTTTGCTTTTACCATACAGACTTCAGGGTTGTTTCATAAAGGTCTAATACGATGGCAAAGAAGGCTTCTGTGTTCATCATTCTCTTGCCATCTGCTGTAGTTGATCCCTGCTAAAGCTCTGACTATGCTACCATTATTTCTGAAGGCTGTTTTTGGTTCCAGCTCCCCTTCTTCTACCTCATGCTATAGCACAACACCCTGCCCTCGGCTCTTTGCTTTTACCATACAGACTTCAGGGTTGTTTCATAAAGGTCTAATATTAGTCTGACCATTCTGGTTAGCATCATCCTTTCTTTATAGTATCTGCGGGACTTAAAGATGAACCACACAGACAAGAACTTTAAACTCTGTTATTGCCCTTTGCTGACACTTTCAACAAGTTAATTGTCTGCTTGCCTTCCTGTAATTACTTTAATTACACGCCATTAGTGATCACTAATAAATGCAAGTGTGTTTGATTTCCATAAACCTTACTTGCTTTGCCCATCTACAGAACTCTTTCAAGGCTTTCACATGCAGTCAAAATAGAAAGAGGCAAACCAAGCACATTCACATTTAACCTTTGGGGCTAAAGTGAAAAATAAAGGATAATTCATGAATAGGCTAACTGTTTTCTCCTGCTTCTGACACTGACCAGCATTCCCTCTATAGTGGTTACATATATATGCTGTGTGCTCGTTTATAAGACAGCAAAAGTTAAAAGGGGTTGAGAAATAAAAGCTGCCTAATTGCTGCTATTATCTCAACTCAAGGAGAGAATTGCTGGGTGATATTATGAGGATCGAAAAGCCATTGAAGAGCTTATTGATGGAACACTTTTGCTGTAACTTCAAGCTACAGAAAATGAAGGTCATAATTTTAGTTTTTATGAACACCTGATAGGGCATTTACATAGAATAAGCTGAACTATGAGGAGACTAAGCCAACATTCTCTTTGCTACAGTTTTCTAGATTACATCACAATATCTGGTACAAAAAACAGTTTATCCAGTTATTGTCTTTTGGTCAGCTTTACCAATGAAGTACACTGCAAGCCTGAGAAAATGAATTGTATAGAGAATAGTTAGTTAAACACTTCTCCTGTGTCACCCAACCAAAAAGAAAAGGAAAAAAAAAAATAACTGGCAAAAAATCAAATTCTGTGGCTGTTGGCTGGTTTAGATAGTTCCAACACAATTCTCTTGCTTATTAAAACATTAAATACACTAAATTTATTTATGATGATAGCAATATGCTTTCCTCCAAATATAAAATGATGATTTCAATCCTTTCTGGAATTTGTGATTCGAATTTTTTTCTTGTTGTAAAAATGGGTTATTCTAGGTCATTCTTGATCTTTCCCTGCTACAGACTAATGGCAACACCTGAGTGGCAGCTGGCCAGGGTTGGGTACGTAAGCTCTCTATAGCTATGGAAAGGTATTTTTAATGTGTCTAAAATGAGTGGCCCCAACCAGATAATCCCAAGAAGGTAATGTGTATGAGAACCAGGTGTTCCTCATTGCATACTCTATCCAGGTTATTAGGACGGCACCGATAACATAATTTACATGCGGCCTCCAGTAAGAGTTCATGTGGTATTTAAAAATACTCATCTTGTCAGAGAAAACAAAAACAAGTGCTATGCAATTAATTTCAGGGAAAGGATATATTTTCCTGAGATTTAAAAAAAATCTAGTTTGTGAATCTAGTCAATACATTTTGGTTAAATGAATTAACAAGCTGGGAAACATAAAATATATTCCACGTTACGAAATGTCAGTTTTCTGATTCATCAACATTGATCCCACATGATGGACTTTTCATAAGTATACAATATGATCCTTTTACACGACTACTAAGTATTACAGTCTCCTCTTTCTTCAAGTACTGACACATTTTTGGATGAAAGATAGATTTGTATTTAAAGATACGACCTGATCAAGGGCTCTCAGAAAAGGAGGGAAGTATAGGGGTGCTAAGAAAATGAACTGACCAGAGTCTGGAAAAAAAGTCTAGGAATTGGAGAAAAAGGGGTCTTAGGCCAGAAAAAATAGCATGAGTTCGTGGGAGAAACAAACGGACTCAATTAAATCAGACAGCATGCCTGGGGTGTGTCGGCACTGCTTTATACCCATGCTCCCCCACCGCCATTCCCAGTGTTTGTCTCTAAACAATTTTAGGCTTTTATTGAAGGAGATAGAGCATGAGGAAGGCTTTAAAGTGGATCATGGATAAGTGGAAGAAATACTACATAATTTTAAACCATTTCTAAGCTCCACCATTAGCAGAAGAAATAGTACATAATTCTAAGCTGTTTCTGAGCTCCACCACTGGTTTCTGTTTAACTAAACCTGGAAATAATGTATACGAAATTTTCAGATCCTTCACACACACAAAATGAGTACAATTAGGTCCATCTCCTTTTATCAAATAAAAGCTTATATTTTAAGATTATAAAGTTCACTTAGGATTCTTAAATGAATTCTTTAAATTAGCAAGATAAACATATCCCTTCCCAATCTGATCCTAAATAACTTTTGCAGTTCATTTCTCTACCCATCTTTCTATGAAATCTATGTTTCAACTAATTCCCAGCATCCTCAGTAAAGTTAAATGAATAAACGAAGTGCCAGCACCTCAAACGTAGAGTTCTTTCCTGTCTACCTGCTTGTGTTGAGAATGCCCTACCTACTTCCTCTGCCTGGAATATGTTCCTGTCTCCTTCAGGATCCATTATAAATGTCCCTCCCCTATGGCACAGGTTTCCCCAACAATTCTCTTTGTTTTCACCACACTTTGCCCCAACTCCCCACTACAGGCCCTCCATTCAACAGCACTGTCATAGACGACTCAAGGAAAGTGCTCATGTATTCTTTCTGAGTCTTTAGCCAGGGCTGTTTAATAAATAAGCAACAAATAAAAGAATATAGAGGCATTAATAGACTGCCAGAAAGGGCAGAAATTGAAGCAAGGGTAATCCAGTCTAATGTATCATCCAAACTTTGGAAAAAGTAATTATTTTTTTAATTTATAGACAAAACTGATTTAATATCATGCTTTCAGACCAAATTTCAAACAAAATAATTAAGTTATCTAATAAGATCTGACTTACTGTGAACTGGGATGCTGGCAACTTTCCTCTCTTTCAGCTTCTATTCCTCTACTGAACTCCGCCATGCAACTCTGTCCTTATCAGGAACTGCAAGCTCTCTTACAATGATTTAAAACATGAAGACTTGTTGAATTTAGGAATAAGGATTGAGTGTATGGGGGCTTTCCAGCTAGTATTCAGGTTGCCTACACAAACGTATAATCTGCCAACAAAGGAAGTGATATATGATACAGAAAAATGAAAATCAGCTATGCTGCAAAGGATTCTACAGTCCGAATTCTTGAGTTTGAATAGAACCTTCAAGACATTCTGTGACAAGACTTAGTTACTCTAGGCCTTATTTTCCTCACTGAAAAATGGGGATAATACTTTATAGATATTTATGCAACATAAATAAAATTATAAATGTAAATGACTTAGCACAATGCCTGGCACACAAACAGGGCTCAAATATATTGGTATGATTATGATTATGATTTAGGCTTTTCTTTAGGTAAATGAGAGCTCTTTCTTTTTTCAGCAAAAATTAATTGAATGCACACTAATTGCTTGGCACTTGTCAGGTTAGGCTCCATTATGCAAGCCACAAATTGACTCCTAAATCTCAGTGACTTAATGTCACAAAGGCTTATTTCTTGCTCACATTTTATAGCCAATGAGGTGCTGGCAGGGACTCTGCTCCACACAGTCACTCAAGGATCCAAGTAGAAGGAGACTCTGTCAACCTGTAGCTATACCATCCAGAACACATGCCTGCTAGATTGCCATGAAATCATGCCGCAACATCATACCATAGAATCATGAAGCATTGCATGAGGGCTTTCATTTTCTCAGTCTGCAAATGACATTCGTATTACCTCCAATCACATGTCATTGTCTAGAATTGGTCACAGCGTCCTGTCTGATTGCAAAAGGGCCAAGGAACACAGGGAAAACAACAAAGTGACCATTTGCTGAGCATCACTGTTTTTGTCTCAATATCAAGCACTGAAGAAACAAATATAATGAAGACTTAGTGCCTCTTTGCGTGTAGCAACTTGCATAGGTGTTAAATGGCTTTAATAAATCAGCATCTACTAGAGGGATGCTGCACATGTGAGTATTTCATTGAGGTCACGCAAGACACTTTGAGAAGAATCATATTTTAAGATGATTTTTAAAGTCATACAACATTTGCTGCAAAAGACATACTTGTAAGTTTAAGACTTAATGCCATGTACCCTTTGTACAATAAGGTTTTTGTTGCCTAGAAATAAAGGTGTAGTTTTTGTTTATGGTAATTTCATGGGATAATAGAAAACAAAACCCCAAATATTGAGTAAACATTCTACAATTAATTAGGCCATTTACTCCTCAATCTACTTCTCTAAATTGAAAGGAGAGAGGCTTCTGGCTAAGATATTCTGACCCCAATGGTGACAGGGAGGGTCTGTCTTCCTCATGGCTCAGTGGTAAGCCTGCCTCAGGCAGCTCTCAGCTTCTTCTCAACTCAGTTCACTCCATGAGCCCAAAAGCAAGGCGACAAGCTGACAGGAACTCAGCTAGAATTCTTGGCCTTCTATTCTGCTTCATGAGCCAAAGGGAAAAGAGGCCACCTTCCAAGGTCCAGCCAGCTAGGAATTAAGCCTCCTCCTCCTTTTTTCTTCCTTTACCCTTGCCAGAAAGCCTGTGGACAGCCTTCCCAGGCTTCCGGCTCCCCTGGCCAGCTGGGAAAGGCACAGCCTTTCCAGAACCCGATGAGCTTGCCAACAATTTTTTTTCTTGCCCCATGTAAGAGCCAGAATTGCGAGATTACAAAGCCACCATCACAATATAGTCACTAATAGATGTTTTAAGAGACCAAGGGGAAAGACGGAGTTTCTGGGTCAAAGAAAAAGAAAGAAAATGATGAGTTTCGAGCAGTGTAGTCACGGTTTTTCATAGTTTGCTGATAATCAGAGCAAACCTTTTCCTTCCAGGGGACCCCAGGCAGTCTGGAAGACGTGTCTCTGAAATCCGTTCAGAGCCATATTTCATTAGTTTTATTTTATGAGAAGCTTTCTTTTTGAGTATTAACCCCAATTCTCTAATGCATGAAAAATTTAAGTTGATACTTTATGAAGAGGCATAAATGCTGGTACCAAATCTATATTTTACATATAGACTTCCTGAGGACTTGATGGGGAGCCAGTTAGTGACTCTTTCTTTCAGAGTGTGTAATGTGAGCCAGGGGACTTGAGCATAATTACTGGATTTGATGGGTGATGTAGATCACTTCCAAAGTTGGCCTTCGTGTCTCTTGGCTCAGGAACTTGCCTAACCTAGCCACAGACCCTCTCTCAAGTGGTACTGACTCTCTGATTTGGCCTGGTATTATCAAGGGTCCACTGGCTCCACAAATCCTAAATCTTCTCTAGCCTCGGTTTTGGACTAGAACCAAAGACGCCTCTGCAGTGGCTGAGAGGAAGGGCCCAGAGTGCAGCGGGGTACTGCCAACTGTGAAGTGAGGGTGAGGCTGCCACTCCTTTTCAGGGAGGCCTATCTGCCTCCTCCTCTCATCTATGCCCCCAGTCTCACGGCTGCCCAAAGGATTAGCAATGCATCTTCTTTTCCTCAGACTGACCCTAGAGAAGAGGTAGAGTCTGAATGTCTCTTTTCCAGGAAGTTCCCATGACTCTTTTGGGAGCAGAGTGCTGTCTAATGTATTACAGTTAGAGTTTCAAATGCCAGGTACTACACAAAACATTGGAGCTCTCTTTCTCCAGAAAAATGGGTGTCGTTTGCTCTGTATCTGCATAACTATAAGCAACCAGGCAAGTAGTCCTTGACAGAACAAAAGCATGTTCAACCTTAAAAAAGTGATTCTACCTCCTACCTTAGACTGCAGAACCCAGTTCCAAAAATAAAATCAATATTTTCCACATTGAACAATTTTAGGATTCAGTCTTCACCTATCTCTCCCTTATATACATGTATCTCATTTAATCCTCAATTCTACTACTTACATCAATGTTACTGGTATTTTTATTGCTTTTTTTAATATGTTAAGATTTCTTCTGAAGCTCAGAAGAAATTAAGATATACAAACCACAAGATTAATGTCACAGGGATTATAAGAGATGGGGAGGCAAGATTTGATACCAGTTCTCTTTGGCCACAAAGCCCCATGTTCCTTCTACTACATGGAGGCATCCACATTCCTCCAATAGAGTTCTAGGGTCATTTTGGATTCCCTTTTAATAGCTTTTCTGTTTGAGAGAAAATCAAATTGCTCCTGCTCTTGTGATTTGGAAGGCATGGCCTACTGATAATTAGGGCATGTGGACTTGGTTCTAATTTGAATACTGCCAATAGTGTACTAAGTGACCTAAGCAAGACATGGCACATTCTGGGCAGCTGTTTTAAAAACGCCATCCATCTCTAACTTGTTCTGATTTCTCTATACAATAGGGGCTATTAAAACGCATAGGATTTAGAGCTCACGCTAGTGTCTATTCCGGCAGCACTTTGACCCCTTTGAGAATGGAAATGGCAAAGCCAAGGTAATATGGTCTCAAATTTCGGCTGTCCTGTGTGGCTCCCTATCAGTCACAATTGCCTTCTTGCTTTCTGCTGATCTCACTTAACCTTGCTTTCCAAGGAAAGAGAAAATGTGTCCTCTATCTGTTCTCTTTTCTCTCCCTCCACCCCTTTCCCCTTTCCTGCTCTCTCTCTCTTTTTCGTGTGTGTGTGTGTGTGTGTGTGTGTGTGTGTGTGTGTGTGTGTGTGTGTGTGTGTGAGAGAGAGATCCAGAGAGACAGAGAGAGAGAGAGAGCACACAGCCAGGTAGAAGTCTGATCACTGGAGGTTGGCGTATTTCAGGAATTGTCTTCCATTCTCCTAACACACATTTGTTAACCTCAGATGTTACTACTGGGATTTTCTTTCATAGACATGCCTTGCTCTCTTTCCAGGAAGACACCTAAAAATCAAAAGCAGCCTACCTTGTAGTCTAGCTCCTCCCACTAGGCCCAGCCCTTAGTCTGGCTCAAAAACCAAGCAATATGGGCCTATCGGCCAGGCTGCTCTCTACTGCCATCTCATGGTAATTCAGCCGCTTTCAGAGAATCAGCCTTTCAGTAGGTGCAGACTCTCGCAGGAGACAGAAATCATAAAGGCTCATGTCTGCCAGAGCAGCAGTCTTTACGATAGATTGTGTAGGACATAAAGGCTGAAAATACCAAGAAAGTTACTGAAGGAGATGAATGTTTAAACAAAGTGTATATCATAACTTGATTTCAAAAAGTAACAATTAAGAAAGTATGACTTATGACAGAAAGTGAATCCTGAATCAGAAAGTCACATTTTTTGCGGGGGAAAGCAGGAGTTTGAAACATACCAGAATCTCAAAGATACATTTATGGAGATGAACAGACTGAAAACTTCGCTAAGAGTCAGAAATGATTTCGACACAATGACTAGGACAGTGCATCAGTTTGTCAGAGAGTCTGTAAAAGCAAAGTCACAATGAAGTCCACTCAGACACCCAATGCCATGTCACCGTGTGTGTAGAACTGTTGACTGCCCCGGCCCTGCTCCCACCAACATTTGTGAGGAATAACAGTCACATGTCCACTCACAGACTCTCTCTGGCACTTGGCTGCTGCTTCTCCCATCACTTGGTCATAATTCGAACTATTTCCATCTATAAGCACCATGCAACTTGCCTTCCTGTGTGACTGCTTAATAGACAAGGCCATTACAGTGTATATATTTGGTTATGAAAAGAACACACTTTACATTGTATAAAATTTGGAAACACCCCATAAAGGATTGTCAGTGTATGGCATGCAACTCACTGACCTGGGTTATGATTCAAACGGTGTGCTTGGGCAGGGCTTTTATTATTTATCTTTATTTTCTTCCTATTGTATTCTTTCTACATTGGCAAAGAGGGTTTAGATAATAATAATAATTAGTTTGAGCTGTATTAAATCAAGAATCTAATCTGTAAAGCTAACGCAACCAGACCACTTACTCAAGCTCGTCTAATGCCAATTTGAGGCAAAAATCAAGATTAGGTTAAATATTTCCCTAAAGGAATGAATCTTTCAAGTTCAAACTTAAATCAAACAGCAGTATCATTCCACGCAGAAGAGATATAACTGCAAAAAAAAGTTCATGCCTTACCACCAGGAGTCTTGGGCTTCCAGAGGGCTTCAGAGTATCAATTTGCGACCAAGAGATCCAGGATTATGCATTCTACAGTAAATAGAAAAAATAGAACAAAAATATATTGAGATAGCTACAAATGCAGTGAAAATGTGTCACCTACAGACAAGTAAATAAAGATAAAATAAATTGGAATTAGGTTTATAATTCCTGTTGATATAAGCAATTCTAGGCCTTCAATCAAAAAGATTACTCCACACAAAACTTAATAAGTAAGCCAACAGTGTTGACCACGGCCTGACAAAACATATGGCATGGTTATTGTAGGTAAGCAAGACCATTAGGTGGAACAAGGACATGGAATAAGGTAACACCAAGGCACACAGTAACCAAGTTATTTCCTTTCCAATAATTACAATTAGTTCATGGGAAAAGTCTTATTTTGGTTAAAGTATGTCTCTAAACTGTACTAATCTCTCTTTTAACTAATTTAGGTATTGGCAGACAATTCTGCCAAATTCTAATATTAGAATTTATTAATAGGGTTTTTTTTCATTCATTTGTATTCATGTCTTCCATTTACCATTGGCAGGACACTGTGAGGAGCAAGTCATGAGAAGTATACAAAGTCTTGTGGAGGTTATAATCATGTGCACATATTTCTGAGAATAGAAATAAAGTATTTCCTTATAAAATGGTTTTAAACTTAAGCGAGAGTAAAGCAAATCTTAAGTAAACAATAACACTTTTGATATATTAACATACGAAAGATCTTAAAGGTAGTAATTAAGTGACTGAGTTTGGAAAAGAGAATTTTCACGAAGAAGGGAGGTAAGCATACCTGGGAGATTGGAAGCTAAATGAAGACAGAGTCAAGGATTTCTTTGTCAATTTTATCTCCAATATCTAGCACAGTACATGGCATATAATAGGTACCTGATAAATACGTTTTCAATAAATGAAAAAATAAGCAATTTCTGGAGAATCTGGAGGTTGTTTAGATGTCTGAGCTACTGATGGGCATGGAACAGGGCTTGCCTATTACTGTAATTCTAATATCTGGAATTGTTAATCTAACAGTACTCTGGGAATACTTACTGCATAGATAACTGAATAGGCTGAAGTGTCCTGATTTTTTAAAATTCTTCAAAAATAAAAGGAAAATTAAAAAAACTAAAGACAATTTTGAAGTCCTCCCCCCACTAAACACACACACACACACACACACACACACACACACACACACACACACGAACACCTTAAAGCAATTGTCCTCTGGCATTCTAAGGCAGGAAATCCGCCCCAGGTTCAGGCAGTAAGGGGGTGCACTGCCTGTAAAGAATTTTAAAATCATAATAAAGTTCAACTAAAATTGATCTGCTTTTTATCACCACCCTGCACTGATAATTCTCAATCATGTCAGTGATAAAATACTCCTTCCTCTGGGCAGATAGCTCCCTCTACTCACTATGCCACTGGGTTCAGAAAAGATGGGTTATTTACTTAAAACAGGTAAGAAATTATGCCGACAGGAAATTTGGCAGTGACAGACTTTCCGTACCCAGAGACCTCAAGAGTTCAGGGGTCAATAAAAAGGAAAATCCAGGACTTTTCTACAGAAAACATTCCAAGAAAGTCTAGACAGGGTGGAATAGGAGGAATTGGTCTTGGAAATCATTCTGAATGGCTTCCGAGTGTGTTGATGAGGGTAAGTGAATGCAGCCCAGGGGAAGGGCTACTCCCTTTAGCCTGAATGTCTAACAGTTGTGGGCAATTTTATCTGGGCTATTCAAACCTGGATATTGGATATTGGCAATTCAATCTGTGCTTTCTTAATCTTTTCTGTAGAAGATAAGTAAGGAAAAGTGCCGCTTTAATAATTACACAGTCTGTCAACAGGAAAATATGTAAAACAAAGGGGTTCGATAAGCAGGTGATGTTTCAGAAGGTATTGGGTCAGATACTCTTGATAACTCCCCCTTTGCTGTGAACTCGCTCCACATAACACAGCTCACTTCATATCTACAGCTGCCTTTTCTGAGGTTTGCATCGTGGCTGACCATGGCCCTTGGGACTTGTGTACCTTCTCAGAGTCGAGCTTTCACCCACTTACACTGAGTCCATGAATCGGACAATTCTCGCTCCTCATTGCCTGTTTCCCTGCTGAGCTAGTGGTCAGACAGTTGTCTCCACACCATTTTGCTACTGTTCCATTGCAGTGGTTGAAACAGTCTCCATTTCTACTAATGCTATTAATTCAGGATAAATTCTGTTATCATGAGAAAATACCAATAATAGAAATCAGTTTCAGCTGTAATTGCATTTTCAATGACGAAGAAACATAGGTATGAACACACACACACGCACGCACACACACACACACGCACGCGCACACACACACAGTAACATATATTTAAATTAGAAACAAGGTTGAAGTTGCTAATTTTCTTGATTGTACTGTATTTCTAACAAGAAGGCAGTCAAATCTAGCGCAATAAGTGACAATCAGTGGTATAAGACCATTATTTACATAACATATGTACTGGCCTATGCTTCACCAAGCACTGTGACATTAATTGTCTCAAAACAATCCTGTCGGTATTATAACATTATTATAATATTAATTTTATACTACAGATGAGGGAAAACACTAAGGCCATAAAATTAAAGACAATTTTTCCAGATCACATCACTAGTAGGGGAGAGTTCAAACTGGTCTTCTTTCTGCTTCCTACTGGAGCCAGCACATTTACTAAATGACACCGATGCTGCCGGTGTAGGTCTTACAGAAATAGTTACGACAGTGATAAAGAAATATATCAATGTTCTCTTAGCATCCTGGCAGGGAAAGAAAAGAGACAATAAGTTAATCCCCAGCAAAATGCCATGATGTGTAAAAAAGAGAGAAAACAGCTCCACTTCCATTTCGCAAGCACCTAAGTCAACGCTTGCAAAGTTATCCCTAATTCAACAGCTTTTTTTTCCATCCCTTCCTCTACTTCTAAATCTACCATTTAGCTAACATTTTCCAGTAGTTAGTTTCCAGAAATTTGCCAGCATTCTTGCATATTCAGCCTTTAAACATTTAATGAGAATACACAGGGTATATGGCCTTATGTCAATCTACCTTCTCCACATTGCATCTTCTAGCAAGCATTAGCATAAATACCAACATGTTTACATCATAATTACTTTAATTTCCTTGGCCCCAACCAGACCCGGAGTGTGTCAATCCACAGTGATTTCCAGGGTGGGGAATGATAACTGGTCCATGAAACATAAATTATAACAAATGCTTGGAAACTTGGCGTACCACTTCTGAAATGATCCCAGCCTTGCAGCAGGGAGGGCACAAGCCTTTTACATTGATATGGGTAAGTCACAGTTTTCCAGGTCTTCAGGTTCTCATTTCTAAAACAAGAATAAAAATTATTATCCTTGTGAAGAAAAGGGAACCCTTGCATGTTGTTGGTGGAATTGTAAATTGGTACAACCATTATGAAAAAGGTGTCAAGGTACCTCAAAAAAACTAAAATTAGGCTGCATGCATTAGCTCATGCCTGTAATCCCAGCACTTTGGCAAGCCAAGATGGGTAGATCACTTGAGGTCAGGAGTTTGAGATTAGCCAGGCCAATATGGTGAAACCCCGCTTCTGCTAAAAAAAAAAAAAAGAAAAAAGAAAAAATTAGCTGGGCGTGGTGTCACATTCCTATAATCCCAGCTACTGGGGAGGCTGAGCCAGGAGAATCACTTGATCCTGGAAGGTGGAGGTTGCAGTGAGCCGAGATCACTCCTCTAAGCTGGAGAGCCTGGAAGACAGCAAGATTCCATCTCCAAAATAAATAAATAAATAAAAAACAACACCTAAAAGTATGTGC
>NW_012121598.1:2541235-2586930 GCF_000951035.1 Colobus angolensis palliatus | reverse complement strand
CATGCCCGGCTAATTTTGTATTTTTAGTAGACACAGGGTTTCTCCATGTTGGTCAGGCTGGTCTCAAACTCCCGACCTCAGGTGATCCTCCTGCCTCGGCCTCCCAAAGTGCTGAGATTACAGGCGTGAGCCACTGCGCCCGGCCAAAAAACACCTAAAAGTAGAACTGCCATACAGTCTAGCAATTCCACTTATGGGTATATATCCAAAGGAAATGAAATTATTAATGATACATTAAAGAGATAAGTGCACCCCCACATTATTGTAGCATTATTCACAATAGCCAAGATATGAAAACAACGTAAGTATTCATCAGCAGATGATTGGATAAAGAAAATATGATAAATATTTACAATGGAATATATTATTCAGCCCTTAACAAAAGGAAAATTTGCCATTTATGTCAACATGAATGAACTTTGAGGACACTATGCTAAATGAAAGAAGCCAAACACAGAAAGACAAATAGTGCATGATCTCACATATAGGTAGAAACTGAAGTCTAACCCATAGAAACAGAGTAGAAAAGCGGGTGCTAGAGGCTAGCGGGTGGGAGTAATGGAGGGATTTTTGTCAAAGGGTACAAAATTTCAGTTATAAAATGAACTAAGTTCTGCATCCAATATACAGCATGGAAACTACAGTTAATAATAATGTATTGCCTCCTTGTCATTTGCACATAGAGTAGATCTGAAGTGTGCTTACCACACACAGAAAAAAGCGGTAACTATGTGAGGTGATGAAGATCTTAATTAGCTTGATTATAATTATTTCACAATATATATGTACATCAAATCATCATTTTGCATACCTTGAATGCATACAATTTTTGTCAATTATACCTCCTATAAATCTGGGAGAAAATAAAAATACATTCTTATCTTTATCTTTTCTCTATGAAAAAATATGAACATTTTGATATCAGAAAAGCATGTCAAGTTTCCTGGAGAAAACCAATAGGTAACATTATTGCAGAATTGGCAAGACCGTTTACTGGTGAATTAGTCCATTCCTGAATTGCTATAAAGAACTATCTGAGACTGGGTAATTTAGAAAGAAAAGAGGTTTAATTGACTCAGGTATGCAGTCTATACAGGAAGTATGGCTGGAGAGGCCTTAGGAAGCTTACAATCGTGGTGGAAGGTGAAGAGAAAGAAGGCACATCTTACATTGCAGGAGAAGGAGGAAGAGAGAAAAGGAGGAGGTGCTACACACTTGTAAACAACCAGATCTCGTGAAAACTCACTATCACGAGACCAGCAAGGAAAAGGTCTGCCCCCACAATCCAATCACTTCCCACCAGGCCCCTCCTCCAACACTGGGGATTACAATTCGACTTGAGATTTGAGTGGGGACACAAATGCAAACCTTATCAACTGGGTTTATAACATAAAGTCAGAAACCTTTCCCCTTTATAAGTTATACAAGAGTTTAGCCATGTAGCAATGTTGCAAAGCTAAGTCTAGGCAGTAAGAATTTTAACTGGGATGTGGACAACTACTTGCCCACTTCTTCTTGTACAAACATCTATATTTAGGGGCTTACTATTAAGAACTAATTAATAGTGAAAGAAGTTAGAGTTAGAGGGCAAATTGAAATGATTGAAATTTTAGGAGGAATATTTCAATTTTTCTTACACATTATAAATCCAGATATTCATTGGTCAAAATGCATCTACTGACTACCTACTGTGTTTGAAGCACTGTGAGTACAAGACAGAAGGTGATCTTGTGTTTATTGAGCACCTACTATGTTCTGGGTGCTGTGCAAGGCACATTTACTTGTGTGTCTGTGAGTGGTGAGGGGAGTCAGGGAGGGCCAGGAGGTGTAATAGGAGAGAAATGGAGTATTCTAGCTTGAAGCTCACTTTAATTTATCACTGGGATTCATACAAATCTGGCAAACTTGTGAAATTATCCGATTATTTGCAGAAGAAACTTAAGAGTGTCTTAATAGAGTAAATTCAGGCAAACCCACTCGGTCCATGACAGTGCCTCTTTTATCAGTGGGGTGGAGCAATCCATGGGACTTTCACCTTGATTTGTGTTCTGACCTAACTTTGCATGGACTCACATACTTGTCCATTAAGAGGTATTTGAATTAAAAAGGTCAGCGAGAGAAAGAGTCTTTCCATTTTGACAAGAGTGCAGGGTGGTTTGTGCACATGGAGGACTGCAAATAATTCAATAAAACTTTAGCTCCTGGAGGGCTTGACTAAATCAGCCACACCACAGTGGTGGCAGGGAATTATCTACCATGACTGCACACTGGCACCTCCTCAAACCAACCATCTCACAAGAGCGAAAAGCCAGGCCAAGATGTGGAATACACTGTTGGTAGATCTGGGAGCATCAGCAGCCCTTGGTATGGACTGGCCACTGGTGGCAGTGGTTTGGCATGAGGCAGAAACAATGGGTATCATCAAGGGCACCTGAAGCAGGATGGGGTGGGGTAGCAGATTCCATATGATAACTGAATACTTTTCTTAATGAGCACGTATGAGACACCTCTATGGGGGGGGTGGTGCTGCAGGGCCTGAATTTATTACAATAGCACCCAGAGAAAGATTTTTACCCTCCATGATCCTGCAACACATACTTTACATGGAAAATATATTTTACTTTATTTCTCCTAACTGCCTGACAATAAAAGTTTATTAACCTCACCTTACTGATGAGGGACTGCAGCTTAAAAAAAGTTAAAATTTCTTCTTAAGATCACTACATGGGTTGAATGGCAGTCCCACAAAAGATATGTCCAGATCATAACCCCTGAAACCCCTGAATATTACCTTATATAGCAAAATGTGTGAATGAGTAAATTTAAAAAGGGGACGAGACCATTCTGCATTATCCAGGTGGACCCTAAAGGCAATCATGTGTACATATCCTTATGAGAGAGAGGCAGAGGGAGTCTGGGGGACAGATACACAGAAGAGAAGACATACAGGATAGGAGGTGGCAAGGTGACCACAGAGGTGAAGACTGGAGTAATGCAACTGCAAGCCAAAGTATGACTGGAGACACCAGAAGCTGGAAGAGGCAAGGAACAGGTTCTCCCTAAAGCCTTTAGAAGGAGTGCAGCTTTGTGGACACCTTAATTTCAGACTTCTGGCCTCCAGAACTGGGAGACAATAAACTTATGTTTTAAACCACCAAGTATCTGATAATTGGTCACAGCAGCCACAGGAAACTAATACAGCTGCACAGTCACTGCAGAAGATATGTTTCAGATCTAAGTTTGCCCAACTTTAAAGTCTGTTCCCTTTGGGCCCCATGGGGATTCCGCCTGAAATACCGTCAACACACTCTAACTCTTAGGCCTACCATGACACATACATGTGCTTCCACCACCACCACCTTTTCTTTGGAAATACATTGCGAAGGATTGAGAAACTTTGGCGTTTGAGCCTATTTTCCTTTGTAAACTCAATGTACTGGATGTGTTAAGATTTAAAGGAGACATATATGCAGTCAGGGCTATAGGAATGGAGTCAAGAGAACTTGTTATGGGCAGAGATGATCAGCAAAGGATTTATGGAGAAGAAAGTTTTGAATTGTGAAGAGAAGGGTGCATGTATGTGGATAATTGTGAAGGACCAGGTTGAACATTCTAGGGCCTCTGAAGGCTTGAACAATATTTCTAGGGGAAAATTACAAGCTTCATGCAGCGTTCACTGTGGAACCCAGCTTGCAACTGAAAATATTGCACCAAAATGAAAAACTAGGTGGATTTAGATCCTGGTTGTTTTTATTACTGTTATCATGGATTGCTGCTATTCCTTCGGGAATCTGAGGTATTCTTATTTACTTACTGAAGATCCTTTTCTTCATTTTTTTTAAAAGTCCTTTCCATATCCAAGTTCATTATTGAATTGGTCTTGTAGCTACGTCTCTTCGTGGTCAGGCATTTTCTGTCTGTCCATGAGCCTCTTTCAATGGCATTTGATTTGCTAAGAGATCTAATGAATTATAAGCTAGACCAGGAACAAACAGAGCCATAAAGGTTGGGTTCTTGCAGAATAGGTTTTAGCTTTATTTCAGCCCTTTTCCCCTCACCCAAGGTGAATTAAATAATCTTTATGAGATAAAATTACCTGCACTCTTGCCTAACCTTAATAATGAAAAAGAGAAGGCCTTTTATCTATTCATTGTGAACTGAGTAATCACAATTCGCTATGGCTCACAGAAACAGGAAAAAAAACATTAACAACAAACCACCACAACTAATGTGTTTTTCTTTCTATCTGAGAATCCAAAGAACCTGGTAGTTTTAACTCTAGTTCATTACAGTCTACGATTTAATCTCTGATGGCAGGGAAGCAAGAAATACGTTTATGTCCAGGGTAGCAACAGCATCACTCCAGATCAATACTCAAAAGGGCTGTAGGAAGGAGGTTCAGTTTCCTCAAAAAACACCGATATATTTCCCATCTGAGAAGAGAGAGGCTGAGATGGGTAATTTAGGGTACGTACGGCATTTGCCCTCCAGAATTGCTGGTAAGGCAACATATGTAGTGCTTGCCTGCTATGTAAAGCACTGTACTGGGACCTGTGGAAAGCACAAAAGGTTAAAAGCATCACCCCTGTGTTAAAAATCTTGCTGGTGAAATGAGCCACAATGACTTAAATTTTAAATAATAGTCCCAAACAATCAAAACAAAAAGAACCCCAAGTAAGAGTTCAGGACAACAAAAATAGCAAAAGGCAGGCCACATTTAATTACCAATAATTGCTACAGGATGTCAGAGAAATGGGAAGAGTGTATCAAACTGGGGTGGTCTAGAAAAACTCCATGGTAGTACCAGTATTTGGAATGAATCACGCTAACAGGATGTAAAAGGAGAAAAACATCAGTATCTAGAGTCACCAAATAGTAACTTTATGAAATATTTAGTATTTTCAGGTAATATACCAGGCCCGTCTTACTCATGTGGCAGGATCAAACCTTGGTATGCACTGACTTGGACCTGGGCACATTGGAAGGTAACATTATTCTTTCATCCCAGTATAAATATGAATATACAAGCAGAAAAATATACATTCTTCACATATTTTACAAATTTGCCCTTCAAGTTCTAATCTTAGGAATTTATCCCTTTGGGACTATCTGTCGGTTTGTATTGGTCTTAGCTCATCCCACTTAAATAAATGAACATATGAGGACTAGATTTTCCATTCCAAATAGAATGACTCATTGAAGAGCAGAAAGCAATTAAATTTCCAAGACGAAGCTTTTTCCCAACATCCTATACACCTCACTTTACCAATTAAAAAAATTGCTATGGGCACTATTATTGTTAATATTATTTTTAAAAGATGGAAATACTGTTCTACGCTATGTGTAATAACCTTCATGAAACTGAACTCTGATGAAACAAACCTTGGATTCTTGTTCTACTAGATTCAGCTTAATCATTTGTCCAACAAATATTACAGATATTCATTTATGCTAGGTGATGTTTCCAGTGCTTCAGATGTAATAGTGGGGAGAAAGCACAAGGTCTGTGTGTTTATGCAGCATACATTCAAGAGTGTGTGTGTGGCAGTGGCTGTAGGGAGACAACGAAGAAGTAGTCTAATGAATAAAGGCAATTTCAGAGTGCAGGGTTTCTGCATGTGGAATCATGACTGTGTGATGAGATGATGAGGTGCAGGTGGGGATGTCATTGTTTTAGGCAATGTGGTCACCAAAGGCTTCTCTGAGCAAGTCATGGTTGAAGTAAGAATAAAATAAAGGCAGTGATGCAAAGACCAAGCAGAGAGTGGTCTGGGCTGAGACAAGAGGAAGTACAAAGGCATTGGCATAGAAATGAACTTACTCAAGGAGCAAAAAGAAGGTCAGGAGGGCTGGGCAGGGTGAGAGAGAGGAAGTGGCTGGAGGAAGCAGGAAGAGGAAGTAGGCAGGAGTCAGACCATCTGGGCCTTGTGGGCCACAGACAGGACCCAACATGCCTGTTTAGGGCAAATACCAACAGTAATTTCACAAGATCAAGGCATATTTAGTTGAGTTAATTTCCGGATCATTAAATCTGCTGTTTTATGTTAAAGTGCTGATTGGTAATAAACATCTCAGTTACTTCTAAGCAACATTGACCAAATCTGTAACATTTACTCAAACTGGGATTTGTTTGTTACCCAGTTTGATGATTCTATTCTAGTTTAAATAAAAAATTAGGAAATTTTTGCAATATGTTTAAATACGCCTCATTCCCTTTTCACAATATTATCTGCACAAAAGGTTGGAAAACAAAGAAAATCATTCACAATTACATTAACACCTAACACTAATGAATCACTGATTTCTAGCTGTCTTTCTTCCTTCTTATACACTGTCCTCAAGCACACAGCATCATGATGTAGTTTTTAATCATAGCAGATACATGATTTCCCTTCAGTGCTTTCAAAGCACATTGAGAGTCGGGTACTTATCACTTTGTAAGAGTTGGTCATCAGCAAGATGACTTCTCGGACTACTCTAAAGAAGCCTGGCTAACCCAACTTCATTGATCACTGCTTACAATGATTTGCCCCTTCTTTTGGCTTAAATCTTCACTTCTTATCAAAATTGGCTTTTCAGGGTAAAAAAGACTTGAGACAAAAAGTAATTTCTGATAAGCAGTAATGAGCCTGACTCCTTCTTACTGAGCTCCCTGGGCAGAAAAATTAGATTCTAAGTAATTTCTAAATAATTTCTGAGAATTCACAGGAGAATTCCTCGCCATAGTTGAGTGTCATTCAGTTGCAAATGAAGAGACACAGTGGTGGGATGGCTTATTAGATGACTTTAACGTCACCTAGCTATGTCTTAACAAAACCTAGAAAATAGGCTTTTTTTTTTTTTTTTAAGTTTGTATGTAAGATTTTTAAACTCCCTGACTTGGGGATTTGAATACAGGGATCTAAAGAGCTTAAAAGGTCAATGGAGGAGTTAGTGGAATTGATTTTTAAGAATGGATTTTATTTAAGAAATTCATGTGTTATTTAGGAAACTGAAGTAGAAGAACCAAATACAGTATATTTTAAACACTCTGCATGACTCCACATTTTCCCCCAGATAGTTATCTCTGTTATCACCCAGAGATGAAATTTTTTAAGTAGAATTTAATAGAATCTCCACCAGAAATTCTTAAGAGTCTAATATTGGTCTAAGTGGAAAGCTGCAGGGGAAAGAGGGGAGAAAACCTATTGTTTGTTTTGAGGTTATTATAACGGTTTTTAATTTTAAATATTTCCACTTATGGGTATTGTAAGCACCTCAAATTTAGTGTAGTCAATATAGAATTTCTGATTTCCACTGTTACTTCTCTTCATCTGTTTCTCCGTGGTCTGTCTTGTTCAGTAAGTCACCACCACCCAGTGCAAAACCAAGCTAGGTTTTTCTTGATTCTCTTTCTCTCAGATGATCCTGCATTCAATAATCAAGTCATCTGCAAGTCAGTCTACAAAATATGTCACATGGCTGTAAACAAACGTATTGGTGGGCTGTGTTTTCATCTGCAGGTTCAACTGGGAAGAATCTGATGCCCAGATCATTTAGGCAATTGACAGGATTCATTTCCTGACAGCAATTTGAATGAGGGGCCTGGCTTTTTACAGGCTACTGTCTGAAGGCTGCTCTGAGGTCTTAGAGGCCAACAGAAGTGGCTAGAAGCTGCCTACACACCTTGCCACATGGGTTTCTCCAACATGGTCACTCAATTCATCAAGCCTACAAGAAAAACAGTAAAGAATCATCTCTGGCTTCAGTCTGCTGAGATGGAGTTTCACATAATGCAACAAAATGACAGGAGCTGTATCCTATCACCTTTGCTATATAACAAAACCTAATCACAGGAATGACATCTCATTACCTTTACCATAGGTAATTGGTTAGAATCAAGTCACAGGTCCCATTCACACTCAGGGATAGAAGATTACACAAAGCCAGGAATACTAGGAGGTGGGAATCATTGGGGCTTATCTCAGTGTCTGTCTACAACATTTGTACTGATATTCTTTATTAATAGTTTTTTGTTTTTTGTTTTTTGTTTTTGGTTTTGAGCTCATAGCTTTATTTATTTTGCTTACTTTGATTTCAGATGTTTCTGTCCCTCTAGGTTTTTTAGGTGGAAGCATATGCCATTGATTTGAGACCATTCTTCTTTCCTAAAAAAAAGGTGTTTAGTACTATCAGTCACCTTCCAATCGCTGTGATAACAGCATCCTACACATTTTTACTTTCCGTGCTTTTACTTTAACTCATTTCAAAATACATTCTGATTTCCCTTTTGATTTCTTCTTTGACATACAGGTTAATTAGAAGTGTGTTATTTCATTTCCTAACACATGGGGATTTTCCAGATATCTTTCTACTATTAATTCCTAATTTAATTCCATTGTGGCTAGGGAACATATTTTGTATGTTTTGAATTCTTTTTAAATTAATAAGACTTCTTTTATGGTCAGAATATTGCCTATCTTGGTAAATGTTCCATGGGCCTTTGAAAATAATGTGTATTTTTGTTATTAGAGAGAGTCTTCCATAATGTCAATTAGGTTAAATTAGTTGATAACATTAAGTCTTTTATATTCTTAGTGTACATTTTCTGTTATTTATTGAAAAAAAATTTTTTAAATATTCAACTATGATTGTCATACTACCGCATATATGGTGAAAACCTCCAATACATCCGTATAATTTCTACTTTAAATAACCAATTGTATTTTACAGAGATTTTTAAGAGTATTTTTATATATGCTCACACTTTTAACATTCTCAGTGTTATTTATTACTTTGTATAGATCTAGATTTCAGCTCCTGTTTGTCTGAAACATTTTTTATTTCTATTTTGGTTTTGAGAGATAGTTTGCTGAGTATAAATTCTTGGTTGACAATTTTATTCTTCCAGTACTTTAAGAGGTTTCTTCTCTGTCTTCTGGCTTGCATTGTTTTCAATGTCTGCAGTCATTTTTTTGTTCTCTTTTTGTCTGTATTCATTGTGACTTTTTTTTTTCTTTTGGCTACTTTTAAGGTTTTCTGTTTATCACTGGTTTTCAGCAATTTGATGACAATATACCTTGGTGCAATTTTCTTCTTGTGCTTTTGCTTGGCATTTACTGAGTTTCTTGGATCTTTGGGCCTATATTTTTCATCAGATTTGTAAATTTTCACCCATTATTTCCTCAAATATTTTTTTCCATGTCTCTTACCTTTTGAGTACTCTAATTAAAAATATACTGGCCTGCTTGAAATTTTCCTGTGTGAGAAATTTGGTTAGTTTCTATAGGAATATCTTCAAATTGACTAACCTTTTCTTATATAGTATCTAATCTTCGGATAGTCTCTTCCTACATATTTTTAAATCTTGGGCAGTTATATTTTATCTCTACAAGTTTGAACTAGGTCTTTTTAATTATCCTCCATATCTGTGCTTAGCATGCTCATGCTTTCTTTTACTTTCTTGAACATACAGAATACACTTATAATACTGCTTAATATCCTTGCGTGCTGATAGTTTCATCTGTGTTTTTTTCTGAATCTTCTTGTATTGATTTATGTTATTTCTCCTAATAAAACGTGTATTTTTTCTTCTTCTTTGTGTGTATAAGTAAGTTTGTATTGGGTGCTTGACATTTGAATTTTATATTTTTGAATGCTGGATATTTTTGTATTCTTTAAAGTATGTTTGAGATTTGTTCTGAAACTGAAATAAATTATTTGGTAAGCTTTTCAAGCCTTGCTTATAATCTTTGTTATAGAAGACCAGAGCAGTCTTTAGGAATAATTTTTTATTGCTACTAAGGCAATACAGTTCCAAGTACATTGCCAGTGCCCTGTATACTACAAGGTTTTTCCACTCTGGTTGGAAGAACGAAAATTATTACCAGCCTTATGTGATCTCTTGAGACTGTTTCACCCACTTCTTTATTGGTTCTTTCTCAAGATGTGGGTGGTTTCCTCACACCCTCATGCTGATGAGAATGCAGTAGACAACTTGGGAACACTCGTTATGGAGACCTCAAAAGCATTCTCTCTGTGCAGCTCTTTCTTTTCAGTACTCTGCCTTACAAAGTCTAGAGACTGTGGCCTCCCTGAATTCTCAAATTCATCTGCTAAGTACAGGGGGACTACTGTCATCTGTTTCAGATCCTCCTTCCTGGAAACACTTGAGGCAGTAAACTGAGGCAATCTTAGTGATTACCTCATTTGTTTCCCTTCTCTCAGATACTACCATTTGCACTGCCTATTGCCTATCCTAAAACTGTTGTTTTGGAAATATTATTATTTTTTTCTTTACTTGTTTAAGATGAGTGAGTGCACAAATGTAGTCTCTGGTCCTTCATTGCTAAAAGTAGGAGTGAATCTTTTCATTTTGTAACCCATTACATAGACTTCTTTATTATAATGTTGAAAAAAATTCTAGTGGCAGCTCTAATAATTTGAAGCAGTGTTGAGCATAAATAATATTTCCAGATATCCCTAACGACTGTATGTGATATTAAAATATTTGTATTTTTTTGGTGATAAAATCATAGCAATTGCTAATACTACTTAGATTTGAATCTTGCATTAATAATTGGAGGAATGTTAAATTCCAATTAGAGGTAAGTGAAAATATTCGTTTTTTCTTATATAAGTTCATGTAGTCCTGAAATTTCCATGAATACTGTGGAGGGGTATGGACTTGATGATAATAAGTATTGTGTAGAGAAAGCCCCCCAATTCTTCAATTTTGGGAATAAGTCATAGATCACAGAATCTGTTGCCTCCAACCCCTTGTTTGGTCAAACCTCCTGCTAGTTCTACATCTTAATTGTTAGTGATCTCCTAAAGAACAATAAGATTAAGTGGGATAATAGGTAAAGCAGTTACCATTGTGCTTGGCATCCAATAAGCCCACAATAATCACAGTAATCATAATAACATTAGCTATTAATCATCATCACCATCATCATCAAGGCAGAGGGGAACCATCTTGGAGGGGGGCTAAAGCTACAGAATTTGAGGGTCCCCTCTTTAAAAAAAATGAATAAAATATTTTCCTTTTGCAAGTCTTATGAAAACTCATGATTATATGAACCTATTACTGTATCAGGATCTCTCCCAGGGTCTTGAAGCCACCTGGGCAAGTGAGCATTCCTGAAACTTAATCTTCATTAAATTCATGATAAATCTGCTTTTGATTGCCATTCTCTTCTTTCTCATCTTCATAACTCATCAGTTATTCACGATGCTAGAGCTGTTAAAGTGGAGTTAATGGTGATGAGAAATGTGGAAGGGCAATGAAGATAGGTGAGGACCACTATCAGGCCTGACCTCAATCTTTGGAGGCTTAGGATGAGTATTTAAGTTCTGAAGAGATTCTTTTTCCCTATATTCCCAACAGCAAGTATATCAGAGTTGACCAGTGACAGAGAACGCATCAGTGGAAGGCAGGGGCCCCGCCTGTGTTACTCCTTCCTCTCTTCCTATTACCTAGTGTGGATGCTCCATGCAGTTTGTCAAAACAATGCATGAATGTGGTTTCATTTTCCAAGAATTTTGTGAAAATAAAAATTAAAAAAGAAGAATGAAAGAAAATAATGAACCTGGATATTTCTACAAGTTGTTTGAATTTTAACGACTGAATCTTGTATTTTCTAATGCTGAGATTGTGGAAAGAGGGACATATAGGGGTGAACAGGAAAAGAAATCTGCTAAATTTTTCTTCAGTGCCTTTCCAATTGTCCTGCCAACTCCTGTTATTCTTCCTCCAATTATGCTCTCCTAATCCTCCCTCATTCTAGTGCCTAGTGCCCGATTCCTATTCCTCTGGTTCCAACTGCAGTGTCTGTGGATAACTAATAATGATAATAATATCATTATATAATTTTATATATATATAGATAGATAGATAGTAATATCATTATAGCTAACGTTTATTGAGTGCTTACCGTGTGCTAGGTTCTGGGCTATTTTTTAACAATATCATCTCAAATTCCTACCATTCCCTTGATGTAGGTATTACTAACTCTTATATCATAGAGTGGAAAATCAACACCCACAGGATCCAGTTAGCATGCCCAGTTCACACAGTTAATAAGTCATAAAGCCAAGATTCAAATTTAGACACTGACTGCAGAGCTTGGGCTCAAAACCACTGAGTCCGCATACTACCTGGCTGCAGTGGGAATACAATTCAGGCGTGATTCATTCAGAAAGCATCTGCATTTTAAAAGGGGTAACTCTGTAAAGTCTTCAGGACTCAAAAAAAAAAATGTAAGTGAAAAGTTGGCATATTAGGTTGCTGAAGTGAATAAGAATCCTATCATATAACGTCAGTATGTCCTGTGAGTTAAATATTGGAGTAAAAAGCTCTGTGTGTGTGCACGTGTGCACATGTGCAAAGATGGTAAACCCTCTCTGTGAAGGCATCCTTAGCTCTCTCACAGTGAATTAGGTGATTTCACCTCCAGTGCCCATCTCAAGATAGCTCATTGCATTCTTGTTGGGTAGTCTTCACAAGATACCATGCAGTCCTCATGGGCAGCCATCTATCTATTGCCCCAGAAATTTGCTTAACAAAGGTGTTCAATACACATTTGTGGCATGAAACTGTATTCTGGTACCAGAAGAATAAAAGTGGGGAACATCAAAATGACAAGTTGTAAAACAGCCTTGAAAATTAAGTGACAAATGGAAAAAAAAGCTGCTTCACTCTAAGGAGAACTAATGGGTAGAAATTCAGTTATTAAAACTAGACCATAATTTTTAAGTATATTATAAACTCAAAGAAGGCAAGAATTCACAGCCTTTGATTCATATCCGTCTCTTATGAGCACAAAGCCTTGTATATATCCCCCAGGCTCTCCAGAAATGCCCACTGAGTGCGTGGAAAAAATGTACTCTCTTAAATATGTTCTCCAGCAACCACACCACAGGTCTTGCATTACTGCAGACACTAGCTGGATAGCAGTATGCTTTTGCTTGATCGTTCTTTAGTCTCCTGAAGCAGTGGCAGCCACAATCATTGGGGTGTCAGATCTGCATGGCCAAAGAGAGCATCAACAGAAAATGAGCTTTTATAAAGAGTATGGGCTCTCTGGGCCTCAGATGAGGAGGGCTCCTTTTTCAGGGTGTTTGGGACCACTCTATCTTGTAGCTTCATTTGCAATAATTTTTTCAAGCCTGTGTATGGCATGTCAGAAACCCTGGCCAAAGATGGTACCCACATGGGCTCTTGATCTCTCTTCTATGCCATCTTTTTGAAAAGAGCTGTTAGAAGTGGCTCCTGTTTTGAAGTAGATCAAACCAGTGACATTTGATTCTGCCTCTTTGTGGAGCGGGGCTATTGGTTTTAGTTCATGGAAGCAAACTGAAAACTTGCAGACGTGCTGTTACTACATAAATTTGGACTCCTCCCTGACCTCGAAATACAGACAGACCCTAAGGTCCATTCCCAGCTCTTTCTTCTCAGTGGCATGTAAAGCTTTTGTGCACATAATGAACTCAGATATTTTAATAGCTGATTTGTCAAATGTAATAGCTATCATTTTAATAGCTGTTGTCATAACCTCTACAGATTCACTGTGGATTTTTATGTGAGGTTTAGCATTGTTGATTTACTTGTTTTCATATCTGTTCTTTAAGTGATAGCAATTGTCACTTTTGTTTGAAACACATTTGTTGAAAGGGTGGTTTTTTTTTTTCTAAAGGGCACTTGGGTCATTTTTATTTAAAATAAACTAATTAAATTTATCTTTCTCATTTGCCTCTCCATGACCTTTTGGGAACTTGGAAATTAAATTTTCTCCTAATATTTTACTTTCTAGCTTGGCAAACATTGACACTATTTTAGATTCTGAACAAAGTTGAGAAAGCATAGATTTGTTTTTAAAAATCATTTTGATTTTGAAACAGGAAGTGATAATTATTCTGGAGATTTATCTGCTGTGGTATGGGCTTTACTTTTTCTTTTTAAATGAATTGCAAATGAGACGGTAATGCAATCATAAAACAATCAACTAAAACGAACAAGCAAATAAAAAACTCATGGGGGTAATTTCAACTGCAAATACATTCATTTAATATTTAAAAATGTTCATTTTGTTATTTAATAAATACTATTATTTGACATGATACCACAATAAATTAATGAACAGAAATTGAAGTATCTGTTATTAAGAAGACCAAATTAAAATTCCTATTAATGGAAATAAAACAAAGTAAAGACCTCCAAAATGTGCCAAAGACAAGAAGTAGATCAAACAGAATTTGCTATGGTAATTTAAACTTGTTTTCATGCTCGATCACATAATCATGTAATAAAAATCTTCCAGAAGTTTTAGAAAATATTACTTAAAAAATAAAACAAACCCAAAAACATCCCGTTAAAATTCAAGATTTTTTTCCTTAAAAAGTTAGTATTTTTTAAGATAAAATAAAGGTTTTATTATGCTATGTACACACTACAAACACCACTAATTGCATCTGGTCTTATAATTTTTGAAGACATCACCATAGGTAGATAAAACAAATATTTCTTATTCCCCCATGTAAAGATATAAACTGGAGCTTAGGAACACAAAGTAACTTGCCCAGATTACACAGATGCTAAGTGTCAAAGCTGCAACCTGAACACAAGTCATGTGACTTCAAGTCCATTATTATTATTATTATTTTTTTGGTTGATAAAGAAACATACCCTTAACTCAATTCCTGCAAAAGTAGTGAGGATAGGTTTCTATATGACCGAAAGGACATTCAAGAGCTTCTTGAACAAAATTATTGATTTGCCTCATCATTATTATCATTAGTTAGTTTTGGTTTGTTTTAATTTAGTGCTTGCTGCTATGAAGAACTCAAAGAAGAGTAATGAAAATTAAGTTCTGGTCCAGGTTTTAAGGGACTAAGAGGTTAGCAGGGGAGTTATCCAGGAAAAGAAGCAGTAACTGAGGTCTATGTATGCACAACACAAGACACCAACACTAAGTACCAACGGCCTTCAAAAAAGACAAGATCAGCTGGGAACTGGAGTGAACAGCAATTCAATGTTTGGTTTTTGTCTTAAATCAACTATATTGAGGTATAATTTACATACAGTAGAATGCATCCATTTTTAGCGTACTGTTCGACCACTAAAATCAAGACCAACAGCATGTCCATTGCCCGCAAATATTCCCCCCAACTTTTCCTCAGTCAATCTCTTCTCCCACTCATGGCCTCACACAACCACTGATCCGGCAGGGTTTATTTAGATAATTGGAAAGTGCAAAGAGGTAAAGGAAACAGTGAGAACAAAGGGAGGACTTAAATCAGATGAATTCCTCAATTGTTCGAATTCCAGGTTATAAACCTAAATAAAATTTTTCAGACCAGGAGGGGAAAATGATTTGGGTTTGTGGGGAAAGGGACAGCCAGTTGCTCTCCTGTGTAACCCTATTCCTTCCCCAAAGTCATTTTCTGGTTTCTCACTCTTTATCCAGTCACCAACCTTAGGCCCATCTAGCACTTATATTTATCTATAGGATAAAAATGGTACCTTTAGGGCTCTGTAGTATTGGGAAGCTGTGATTGATCTGGATCACACTGGTAGCTCCAACCACCGTCCTCCATGTCCATGCATCCTCACCAAGATTCTACTCAAGTAGTTCTCAGACTTCTGGGGGTCACAGGCCTCTTTGAGGAAGCTTTTGATAGCCCAGTAGTATGCACATCAACCATTTCGCATTCAATTTCAGGTTCACAGGGCCCCTGAAACCCATTCCCAGAATCCCAAGGGTGTACTTGGTGTTCAGGTAAAATCCTTGCCATAACCTGGGTTTTCTGCACCTTCTTTCACTGGACAAACCAGGTAGACAGATCTCATACCCTGCAAAAAGAATCAGGAAAGCCTCTGCATCACTGCTTTTAAGCCTCACATTAGCACTTTGCTGCAAAGCAGGGTTGTCGATTTTTTGTTTTTTTGGTTTTTTTTTTGTTTGTTTTTTGTTTTTTTGCCTTTTATAACACTTTGTTCTTCCTTTGGATTGGAACTGGAGACTTCCACTACTTTACACAGGGAAATATTGTTCTGAGGCAAAGCTTGTGGGGAAGGCAGTGATGTGTGGCCTATTGAGAATCAATGCTTCAAAAGATGGAGAGAATACAGGATATTGCAGGGTTCCCTTGGTCCTGTTTTTCCCCAGTAACAATGGCTGAATGCCAAGAAAGTCACAGACCTCTCCAGGTATCCCCAGTATGCTCATATTTCAAGTGAGAAGGGACTGGATTGTACCTTTATGCTCAATATTCTAGGATCCCTTGTCCTATTCCCACCTTCCCTTAAGTCAAACTACCCTTCCACTTTTATAATTGAAACAAAATATGCGGGACACTTGAGGTCACCTTATGAGATATCCAGCATACACATTTGAAAAATCTAGACATTTGAAAAGCCCATAAAACTAAGAAATGCCCTGACATGTAAACAGTTTGAAGAAGTCAGTTTCTGAGGAGAAAGGTCACCTCCTTTAAGTCATGCCTTCACAGACACCTCTGCCATGGGGACACACTGCTCTGATTTAGTGACCAGTTGACTGTAAACACACTAACAAGGTGAGGTGAGTTTGTTAAGGCCTCAGGGACAGTAAGAGGCATAGTGATGTCCTGATCAGTACACTGGAGGTGGGAGCATTGCATTCCAGTATCATCGAGCACATCCTAGGCAATGAATAAACGAATATGTCTGGAATGACTGCATGAAAAGAAGGAAATTCTGTGGCATTATCTGGTCACAAAAGGGAGAACAGGAATGAAAAAGTTAGATATTTTGGTTTATTTTAATAGAGATTATCTTATCTATTTAACAGGCATTTAATGGGAGCCCACCTTGGAAGGGTCTTTGCCTGTGCAATGGGCTCCGAACTCATTCTGTTTACTTCACTTCCAATCTTATTTTTTTAAAGGCAATTAGAATGGTGCCCAACTATCCCTTATGTATAAAAGGTCAGCCGCTTCTTAAAATAACTCTTGCTGGCATCACAGTTGTGGAAGTCGAGATGTGTCTCTGAGAGTTTCCCTAATTCTCTGTAACATTTTAAAATGAGTACTCAGGGATGGCTAAACACATAACTTGTCATCTAAATATGCATTTTGAGACTTCTAATACTTATTATAAATATGTATTTAGGGATTTTCTTGCAAGAAATAAAGAGCTTTATAATAACTCTTTTGGAAAGACTGTGCTCTATTGCATTATATGTCTCTTAAAAAATTCATGATATTTTACTGATAGACAAGGATGTCTGATAAGAGATGGTAATGAGACACTGTCAGTAAGGCATGGAGAATCTCAAATTCCACGTACGATGTGAAGCCTCATTCTTCATAAAGAAAGACAAGGTCTGTGGTGGGAAGCTCGGGATACTTTGTTTTTCTTTTTTTTTTCCATAAATAATGCAATACAACTGCTCATATGTCAGCCCCATAAATGGACAAACACAATTGATATGAACTGGGTCATCCAGTTCAAGGCAGTCTGTGAGAGGAAGCCTTTTCACAATTCTACAAAGGAGAAAGAACCTGTCTTCAGATGCAGATAGACAAATGCAGCAAGTTCCTACCTAGGTACCTGTAACCCCTTCTCCAGTCAGACCCTCTTGTTTCAGACCACACACACCCTAAAACTGTCTAGACCAATGGACACCAGCAGTTTTTTTATTATGGACTCCACCAGTGCAATATTTTTCTAAACATATCTCCAGTACTGTATATTTATTTTTCAACTCTTAAGTTACATATAATGAATACTGATAAAGCTTAATTCATTTTTATATTTCAATAAAACATGAGAATATGTGCTAATATTTTCCTTCATGCCTCAATAAATCACCAGGTTCCTGGGTTTTGGGAAATCACCAAGACAGGAAGCATGCTCACTTACTACGTCCTGTGTAGGACATTTCTTGCTTCATCAAAGTCTCTTCGGAACATGCACAGAAGGGTGTCAAAGCCTGTGAGCCATGGTGACACATGTTAGCAATTCTCTTTGATGATCACAAGAGTAGCTATGAATGGCGGAGATGATGCTTTTTCATGTTTGTTTGCCAGAACAAGATTCTGAGTGAACACAGCACCATGACTCCCAGAAAGTTCTGAACAAAGTGGAAGGATGAAGAGGATTTTCCACAGCCCCCTGCTTGAGGTACAGGCAGGGGCTGTTCCAGAACAAAGATGAAGACCGAGTCCTCTCACTGGGAGAAGATATTCACCTCAGTGACTTCTACAAGAAGAGCAGGTCCCTTCTCAATGAGGACACTCTTGTAAACACGGCAAAACTTTAAAGCAGGACCTTTACTTCAACCCCATTTGATTCTCCTTCTGCAGCCTTTTCCCCTCTCTAAGTAGACTGAGTCGCCATCGACCTCATTTCTTTTTTCTCACAACAAGGAGGCCCAGAGCTTAGGAAAATATTGTGATAAATAGATTCATCCATCCATTTATTGGACAAATATTACTGAGCTCCAACAAGGTGCCAGGTTGAGAAATAAGTGATGGATCAGGCATTATTCCTCCAAGGTCTAACTGGTTAAAGTGTGTGCCCCATCGCTAATGGATCAGGTGTCAATAACCAGGTCTCCCAAGCTTGACTGAGGCCATGCCACCAATCACTGAAGCCTCATGAGACAATTTCTATTCACGTCTTGGACCAGATCAGCTGTGCCTGGGTCATACTGAGATTATTATTTTTCTGGAAAATAGTCAGCTTTTCTGCATTTCACTGTCACACAGGCATGAACAAAGATCCTGGCACAGGTGTTATGGTACAATGGCATTAATGTTTGGATTGGGGGATGTACAAAGGAGTGGAGAACCATAGAAGGTGACAAGTGAGTGCAGAAACAACACAATGAACAGCAGCAAGCCAGCCTGTGCAAAGCCAATGGCAGGACACCCACCAGCAAATGTGGCCTCTGTGATCTCACAAAGTACATTGTAATTGGGTGGGTTTCTGGGTGAGTATATTGGAAAAACCAAACTGCTTTTCCTCGGATGTCGTACCACAACCACCAATAAAGAATACATCTGTGACCAAATGTGTAAGGGTTTTCCCCCACACACCAAGTGAGCAATCATTTCTTTAGCAGATACCAGCTGGGCATCCTCCAATACAAATTCAATTCCGGCAATGTCCATCTGGAGGTAGCCTCAAATCACACAGGTTAAGGATTTAGTCTCACAAGACTGAGCACCATATCTATGCAGATCACAAGCCCTAGGCTATTTTGCCTGTGCTCCTAACCAATCAGCAATAAATTGGGGTTCCCACTGCCCCCTCCTTGGGTTTGATTAATTTGCTAAAATGGCTCACAGAACTCAGGGAAACTCTTACATTTATCAATTTATTGCATAGGATATTTTAGAGGATACAAATAAACAGCCAGATGAAGAAATATATAGGGCCATGTCTGAAAGGGTCCTGAGCACAAGAGCTTCTGCCCCTGCAGAGTTGGGGTGTGCCACCCTCCAGCTGCGTGGATGTGTTCTTGTTCACCTTCCTGGAAGACCCCTTTGGCTATACGCAAGCTCCCCAAGCCCAGTCCTTTTAGGTTTTTATGGAGGGCTTCATTGCATAGGTACGATTGATTAAATCATTGGTCATTGCTGACAGACTCAACCTTCAGCCCTTCCTCCTTCTCCAGAGGTTGGGGGTGGGATGAAAGTTACAACCTTCTAATCTTGGCCAGGCCTCATCTTGAAGCTGCCTAGGGGCTACCAGCCACGAGTCAACTCAGTAGACTACAAAACAACACCTAGCACTTTGAAGATTCCAAACAATATCATACTCAGTTTCTCCGAGAAAGGAGATGCTGACAAAACTGAGATGATCTTGGAGGCTGGGCACAGTGCCAGGATGTCAAAGCAGGAACACATCCCACTGGAGGAGAGTACCTGACCAAGAACGAGGCAAATGCCCTTCAGCAGGGATATGGCAGGGGTGTTCCCAGGGATGAGGTTCCAGAAGGAGGCCAGGCATGAGGCAAGGAAAAAACCTAGGAAGGCCCTGTGTGTCATGTCATGATTTCTGGATGTGTCCTGCGTGCAAACAGAAATCACTGAAGGTTTTTAAGAGGGGAAATACATCTTATAATGCACTGGGCCTGCTGAACAGCTTATCTCTTTGCTGGCCATTTTAAAAGAGTCCTCAAATTCACTACAACAGACATATGATATTCCCATTTGCAGCTTTCGTGAAACATTGTTAAAATTAAGGTAGGTGATGCTCTGTTTAATTTCCAGCACACCAGCTGTAACTCCATTGTTTCTTTCCCTTTCAGAAGGAGGCAGGACACATTTCAAGCAAATATGGTAGATTTATTATAAAAATAACATTTAAAAGAAAAATAAACAATTTGTGAAGTTTACTACTGAATTACTATTAGTAACTAAACACCTGCTTTACACCAGAGTGAGGCCTGTCACTGGATTATGATAGCGAGTGATCACCAGTGTTTTAAACATATATTTGCATTAGTAGACCCCATTTTAAGAAGTCTAAATTTCTATCTTGTTTGTTGAAAAGTTGGATTGTATGCATAATTTCTCTATATAGTGTATGCATACAATTTAGCAATGCAATTATAGAACATAATAATATGTGCACTAACACAAATATAATCATATTCATTCTTGAGACCCCTAAAGAACAGAGCATCCCATGCCAGCCCCCCAGCTGGTACGGGCTGACTTCCCCCAAGGCTTGTGGCCCTTTTTCCCAGGTCACCCTCACAGTGGCTAAGAAGAAGTCACCTCTTCTTTTAGAAATGATCATTGCCTCCCTGCTGCACCTAGCAGGGTGGGAGTGGGGGTGGGGGTCAGGCTGTCTGGAAGAAGTAGACCAGCAAGCCCACCCTTCCAGGGCAGACGGACAGCACGAACAGAGGCGGGTGAAGAATGAAGGATGTGTGCATGTAGGGATGAAAACTGTCGTGTGTACCTATTTTATTTTGCACAAGGATTACACATTTTCCTTGAGGGGGAAGGGAAGAAGAAGGTGATCACTGTGCATTTATCATGAGTCCAAAATGATTTTAGGTTTAAGCCCCATCCCCCAATCTGTGTTGTGCTGCCAGCATGTGGCTGATGTAACTGCATCCGAGGTGAGCTGTCGCACACTTTGAACATAACCTTTTGAAAGTGGCGATATTTGTCACAGATATGGAGCGTCAATGGGGTACATGAACATATGCTGAGGGGGAGGACATGCCTTGACTTCTAAAATACCATCTGTTTTTTTTTTTTTTAAGTTGAAAATTTAAACTAGAATAGTAAAAACTAAAAAGTGAAAAAAAGCCTCTTCCTAAACTGAAAACAATCTAAACATTTGATAAAAGGGGAATGGTTCAGCAATAGGTAACACAGAGAAAGAAGGAGTATTATGCAGCTGCTAAAATTAGTGCTAAGAAAAATTCTACGTTAAACCACAAGTATAGAGTTCAAACTGGTATACACCATAATTATCGGTATGTGAAACAGATGCGGGTATGGTTAAGCCCCAAGCAGGGATAGGTTAAAATGAAGAGTTGTTGTATTACTGTGGTGGGGTGGTGGGTACGTATTGCTTATTTTCTCTCTTCCCTGTTTTCCACAAGTTTTCTTTAAGGACAGTATCATAATACAATGATAATATCATGATCAAATTGATACAGACAGAAGACAGGGAAATACTGGGTAGAAGAGGGCAGTTCCCTGGCAGAGGCCCCACCCCAAGCCTGGAAACTCACGGCCTTAATTGAGAACAGGCATTCTGTTTTCTCACTCAAATGTTGCCTTTTGACCCACCACACCCCCTTCTCCTGTACCCATATAAACCTCAAACCATAGGCTCCATGGAGAGAGACAAACAGAAGAGCAGAAGCATGGCAGAATGGCAAAGCAGAGAGAAGAGAAGGAGTGTCTGAATCCCAAGAGGAGTTTGGGTGGGGATGATTGAAGAGAAGATCGTTTGCTGGATGGCCAAACTCCAGGGGAAAAATCATCTTTCCACTCCATCCCCCTTCCAGCTCCCCATCCATCCAGCTGAGACCCGCCTCCACCACTCAATAAAACCCCCACATTCATCCTTCAAGTCCATGTGTGACCTGATTTTACACTGGACAAGAACTTGGGTACCAAGAGGGCACTGAGTTGGTTAAGCCGCCTGCGGATGGCAAAGCTAAAAGAGTGCATTGTAACACATGCCCACATGGGGCTTTGGGAGTTACAGACACCCACTCCTAGACACCACCACGGGGCAGGAGCCCAAAGTGCTTGCACCAGCTCCTGCACCTGCCTGTCTGCGTGTTTCCATTCCTGTAAGGGGTATGAGCATATGGTGGCCAAAAAGACAAAAATCTTTATCCTTTTTAATATTATTTGAACAGGAATGTTGTCTGACTTAGAGTAATTTTATTCCTTTCCCAATAAACTAGTCTAGCTCATTCTGGATGTAACTGAGTATTTTTCCCATTATCTGTGTAATGATGTGTTTTTTTGATACTTACTCAAAGGACTGAGGGAGCAACGCAGCCTTCATACTTGAAATTTTATCCTGGCCTCATGAGCCTGATCTTAGCTTAAAGAAAACCTGCTGACCCTAAACTCTCAGCTTTACTTTCTAGCACTTTACTTCAGGCTTATAATATCCCATCTCCATTGAAAGTCATCCTTGCCCATTTTAGCTATTATGAACTTTCTCCTTTGTGAATATCCACAGCCTGTCAGTCCTACTTATTTGGGGGTCACAATCTCCTCTGTATTATTAGTAACTGCATGTGTCGGTGTGTATGTGCATGTGCACATGATTATAAACTCCATAAGATTTTGTATACTTCTCATGACTTGCTCCTCACAGTGTCCTGCAGATGGTAAACAGACACACGAAAAAAGGTCCAAGACATAATTATTGAGAGAGACAATGGCCTATTCGGTCACATTTTAGCCGGGTGGCTTACTCTAAAGGTAGGTGATTCACTGGTTAGGATTCTGACCACATCCCCAAGACACCATGACTGTTTTCTGAATCATCAATTTTTTTTATCATCATTATTAGCAATCTTTGTACTTACTTTGGTCTAGCAATGGTGGGCTATTAGAAATAGATACTGTTCTTAGATATACTAAGAAGACAATTTTCCATGGTAGGTGGTCATAATTCATTAATTTCCCAAAACAGCCTGATGTCTTTTTCCCAAAAAAGCCAAAGGGCTTCTGAAGTTGCTAAAGTTTGGTAATTGTATATTGATGAAAAGTTATCTTTAAAAGTTACTTTTGCATTTACTTTGATATTTTCTACTGTATTCCAGCTGTTGATTACTGCACTAAAAATCACCCCCTGAGGCTTTAAACAATAATCATTTTGTTATCTCCAATGGTTTGTAAGAATTAGAGATTTAAGAAGGTCTTAGCTGGGTGGTTTTGGCTGGAGTCTCTCATCTGCAGTCAGATGGTGAGTGGAGCTGGGACATCAGGTGTGAGAACATCTGGGAGATGCCTGGGCATGGCTCTCTGTTCTTGTAGTCTTGGGACCTCTATATGGCAAAGTGGAAACTGCATTGCATCTTACAACCTAGTCTCAAAAGTCATTACAACTATTTTCTATTGACCAACACAGTTATAACAGCTTGCCAAGCTTCAAAGAGAGGCTACACAGATTCCACCTCTCAATGAGAGGTGTGTAGGGATAGGAGATACTGTTGTAGCTATAAAGTTTTTTTTGAAAATACCATCTGCCACAAGGCAACATATCTATCATTACATTCCATGTGATTAGAAATCATTTTCATTTGATAATTGGAATGCATTTTCCTGTCCTCAATGGCAGAAGAAGGCTAATTTTCTAGTTGATGCTGTCTGCTGTAATAATCTGAAACTACTCCCGGTTAAAGAAGGATTTGCCTATCTGGGTTCTGGAGAATACTTATTTGGTATACAAACCTAAGGCTTAGAGGGAAGAGGACAATAAATAATGCCTCTAGTTGATTTGAAATTCATAGTCATCTATAGGTTTTAGGATACTATGAGTAGCAGCAAGCTTTTCTCTATTTCACAACAAAGCTTTTTTCTTTTTCTTTTTTCTTTTCTTTCTTTTTTTTTCTGAAACGGAGTCTTGCTTGGTCGCCCAGGCTGGAGTGCAATGGCACGATCTTGGCTCACTGCAACCTCTGCCTCCCAGGTTCACAACATTCTCCTGCCTCAGCCTCCCGAGTAGTTGGGATTACAGGTGCTTGCCACCACGCCCGGCTAATTTTTTTGTATTTTTAGTAGAGATGGGGTTTCACCATGTTAGCCAGGATGGTCTTGATCTCCTGACCTCATGATCCACCCACCTCGGCCTCCCGAAGTGCTGGGATTACAGCCGTGAGCCACCGTGCCCAGCCAACAAAGCTTTTTTCTATACAAAGAATCAACAGCCACAAAAGATGACTCTGTCACGGTGCACTGAAAAGGAGGCCATGGCAGAAAGACCATGGCAAACGCACTTCCAATCCAGGCATTCCAGACCTGAACAAATAACAGTAATATGTACTTATATAGCACTTTCCAGTCTGAAAGATGGCTAGTAACCCCAACAATGTCAGCATTATATTTAGAGCTTTAAACCGTGAGCAGCACATCCACAGATGCTGCTGTTTATGCGACAGCTATCTAAGGCAGGCATTACCCTCAGTTATCATGAGGAAAGCGAGAGGCCCATGCAGATCAGATGGCACAGGCCGTATGACTGGCTGGTGGCAGTGAGCATGAATAAGGACTCAGGATCCCTAAATGCAGGCTAAGGTTCCTTGCTACTTTGCATCTTAGAACAGATATAAAATTTTCCATGACAAAAAAGAAAGAAGAGGCAGCCAAGTCTCCCCTTTCCGTACATCATGGAAGGTATCCTTCTCAAGGGTGGTTATAGCCCACTGTCCCACACAGGAAGAGAAGGGTGAAGGATCTAAGTGTCTCAAGGATTGACAAGTAGGTCACACATCTTGGAAATAGTGGAGACTCTCAAAATTTGATGTGCACCATATAAGGAATATTGTTAATGTATTTTAAAGACTTGAATGGAAATATTGTCGATGTATTGTGAACACAAACTAGGTTTGATAGGTACTCAAAATCTTTTCCCAAGCTATTTACTCTAATTATAATATACCGAATGAAATTAGAATGAATTTAGCTGCCTTCATAACATTATAAATTGTATACGATGAAGGAGGTGTGGTAAACTTGCTGGAAAGCACTCATGATTCATGGATTAAAAACCTGGTTAAATATCTCATTGAGTTATAATAATATCAATGATGAACTAAGGAATTGGAGGTTGCAGGAGATCTCTGAGTGTAGAGATGTGGCAGCCACCCACCCACACTCCATCCATCCTGACCCAAATAATCACATGGAAATCAGCCATCTACAGGCTACAAATGCTTTCTCTGCTCCACTTCTTGGATGAAAGACTTTATATTAACAGACATTAATACAATATCATAGTTGGAAACACATTCAAATCAACCTCATTAAAAAAATAAAATGTATTGATTATGATTCCATAAAACATTTCAGTATACTGGAATCTTCTAAGGCCAGTTCTTTTCAGAAAACTGGGATCTGCTGTTGCCAAAACTTATGCAGCATCTATGGTTGAAAAGACAGCTGTGTATTTTGAAACTCCTGCCTGTAAACATTTAGAAGACAAATGGTACATCAAGCTATTGTATAAATGAAATCGTGTCTACATTCTTTCACAGTCATAAACATATCATTTGTCTTGCTTGTTGTTAGCAGGAACACTCCATTTTGTCATTTGTTCCTACCCTCCCAACGTACATTACAAATTTATCTTTACTTTTGACTTTTGTCCACTTTGCTTTCTCCCCAGCATTATTTACTTCTCAGTTTAACTTGTCTTTCACCTTCCAGATGATTATTTTTTCATTAAATGTCAATGACAAGATGAAGAATATGTTTTTGGAATTAGAAATGATTGGTCAGGAACTAGAAACACTTGTCTGGAAGGACATGTGATCTATTTAGGTGACATAGTTCAAATAAACATTAGAAAGACCAAAAGAGACTCATAAGGAGATACAAAATAGTATGCAAAGTGAGTGTTTAAAAGCGAATAGGACACGATTTAAGATTAACCCCACAAGGCTGCCATGGTAAGGTTAAGTGTCAAGTGGAATGTCAGAGGAACGGTAACATTTCAAAGGCAAAAGGAAGAAGGAGCAAGTTACATACAAGGTGAGGATAGATAGATGAGCCTGTTTGTAGCATTTGGTCTCCTAAAGGTCAAAGAAAGAATGATATATATAAATCCTAGCAATAGATCCTCCAGCAGATTCCAAAACAATGTGTCACAATTCTCCTTTTCTTGTTTCCTTTCTATGTGCTAAACTATTCGAATGCATATATTCTAAATTGCCTTCATGTCCTCACCACTAATGTTTTTCAGCCAGGCAAACTGGTTGCATTTCTTATTGATCAACATGAAATCCTCTGTTCTGTTCCTGAGTTCAGTCGCTTCTATGTTAAGTCATCATTCAACACACCCGTCTTTTTTTTTTTTCTTACTTTATCTTTAGTACCATGGAATATTTGCTTTTCTTTCTAATTTGATGCCTGTCAAAGTCATCCTAAAAAGTGGTTCTTCATCTCCCTCATGCATGAATGGAAGTTCTCTTCTGAAGTTTAGCTGGGGGTCTTGTGTTCTTTCCCCAGTGCTCCGTTCCTTTTCAGCTAACAATCACCACTAAAAACATGCTTGCATCTGACTCTCCCAAGGCAACCCTCAGCCCAGTATTTCTTACTGACTATAGCTTTTTGTCACACAGATTTCTTGCCAATAACTACTGAAATATAAACACAGACAAGCTCATCCTAAAATCCCTATCCCTGATTTGCTGCAATGCCCACTGTCATGTCATTGTTTGGCTTTATTGACGGTGAGGATAATCTCTTGCCTCCTGTGTCCTAACTCACGGGAGGCCATCTTTTAAGTTCTCTCTCTCATTTCTCCATTCTGCCAAGTCCCTGTATTTCTCTCTTGTTTATATGTCTTAGACATGTTCCTTCCTCTATTTCTGAAACCACCGCTTTCATCCAGTCTCTAACATGGGCACAACCATCCTAGCATATTCACAGTCTCCCTGGTTTCCATCCTTCTTTTTGCTCTTCCAAGTTCAACTTTTCCAGCTTGTGAGCCACTTGCTTTTATGTAACCTTCCAAACTCAACCTAAAGTATGTGCTCCATAAATGTTAGAGGCTGACATTTCCTGTCACTTGAGACTAGGTCTCAGACGCATTGTATTTTTTTTTCCTCTTTTTCCTTTAGTGCCTGAAATGCTTTTTCAAATGAAACTACCATGTATTCAAATTCCTCTTGGCAGTTGTGATCTTCCGGAAAAATGTTTTTGCAGTATCCCAGTGAAGGACTTTTACAAATTTAAGTGAGTCTGGCTTTCTTGAGACCTCAAGTTACTTTTCATCTGATTGTTATTGTCTGCTTAACTTGGCCTCTAAACCCACAGGGTAGAAATTAGGTATAAAGTGTTCAGCTGTGAGAATAGCATCAGCACTTAGTCAATAATACACTGTCTGCTTTCAGCTCTGCCTTTGCAAAGTGAATGAGAAATCCCACACAGAAAAGCCTGTAATGAAAAGATACACCATGGCCCAGAGGATATTGTGCAGATCATATCATCACTTAGGTCACATGACAAATTCTCTCTGTAAAGGAGAGTTCACACATCCAGAGAAGAAAGTACATTCAAAATTATAGTGTTGGCACAGCTCAGGCCAAATTGTATCAGTTGTTTCTAGTAACTATATAAACAGAAGCACAGAATCTTGAGTATCTTATAATTAAAGACTTCTACGGGACTGATCTGTACAAATACACAGACTGTGAGTATTGAGTTTATATACGTTTTTTAAAATAGAATTGAGCTGACTCACAAACATTGTTAAATATGTACACAAACTACTCACTTATTGGTACATAGCTATTGTTTGGTTACAAAAATAAAACATTGCTAATGAAATAAATTTCCAGGTATATGCTCACACTAATTGGCACCATGCTCTAATTATAATATGTGAAGAATACAAGGGGATTCCCTTCCTCCTTCATTGCACAGAAATCAGAAATTAAAAATTCACAAAAGCTACAGTTCTCAGACGACTTTTCAGCTTCTCTCTTTTAGTTGGTGAACTCAAATGTCTTCGTTCTTTCTCCTTCTGCTCTTCCCTCAAATGTCATCCCACCACACCAACTGTTTACCAGCTGCAAGGTATTTGCTGGGAGATTGTACCACATAAAATTCATTTGTTCACTAAATATTGATTGTGCATCTGTTGTGCGACAGATTCTGTTCCAGACATTTGGGATACAACAGTGAGCCCAGTCAAAAACCTCTCTCCCGCATGGAGTTTAAATTCTAGAAGGAAAAACAAACAATAAATAAAATGAAGGAGAAAATTACCTGCAAAAGCAGAAATAGGTAGACCCAGGGAAGGGGCAGGTGCAAAAGATCATGGTAGGCCCATTAGGGTGATACCTGAGCAAACTTGTAGGAGATGAGGGAGCTAGCCATCTGTGGAAAGAACATAACCAGAAGAAGGACAGCAAATGCCAAGATCCTGGGGCAGAAGCCATGTAAGGTGGGTTTCAGGAATAGCAAGGAAACTAATCTGTAGCATAGTGAACAGGGAGTGGGAGATTTTAGGAGAGCAGAAGAGACGGGCAACAAAGAGTCAAATCTCAAAGGACATAGTAGGCTATTACAAGGATGTTGGCTTTTACTGTGGGCAAGGTGAAACTCTATAATGGGGATTTTCAGCAGAGAAGTAGTAATATCTGATCTATAGTTTAAAAGACCACTCTCGCTGCTGTGTTGAGATCGGTTCTAGGAGATCATGAGACAAAGAAGACTGATTATTTAGGAGGCTATTGCAGTCAAGAGATGATGGTAGCCTGTACCAGAGTGGTGCAATGGAAGCCATGAGAAGTGGGAGGATTCAGTATATATTCTGAATACGGAGTCAGTAGGATTTTCTGACAGATGAAATGTGAGATGTGAAAGAAGAGTGGTGTCAAGGATAACTCCAGGAAGTTTGGGTGTGAGCAGCTGAGATGATGAATACAACAAGCTGAATAACCTTTGGGGGAAATTCACTTTAGAACAGGCGAAGTCAAGCAATTAATTCACACAACCAAATTTTGTAGCAGTCATAAATTGGAAGTCCCAAGAATGACACTACCTTTATAACCCCCTCCACCACACACACCAATTCATCCCAGATTTTGCCAGAAACTTAAGTCACAGCAAGGTACCAAATAAGAAGCAAAATTTCTATAACAGGCTCATGAATAAAATAATTTTTAGAGGGTTATTTTTCGTGCTTTCAAGATGAACACAAGAGAGAGAGCCCAAGGTTTTTATTGAGTGTTACCTCTAGGAAAAGAAAATTTGTCATTATAGAAAATTAGCTGAATCACCTGCACCAGGCTATGACTCATACAAATCAATGCTGCACAGGTCTCCTGAAGGAGGGTCTCCTTTAGTCACAGGAAATGACAGTGATTAACAGCCAGTCCAGGAGGTTGGTATCCAAGGTGAGAGACACTTCTTCTCACAGTTTAACTAACTAGATACTGCTTAGTTCCTTTGCTAATTTCATACTGTTGTGGGTGGGGAATGATTTGGGATGAAGGAAAAGGATTAATATTATGTAGACAACTGTTCTGAGGGAAATTTGCACAATTTACTTTCAATCCAGCAGGAACTGAGTATTCAAAAACTTTTCTGACATGCTTGTAGAAGACTAATAATTTTGACACATTCATTCATTTAACAGTGAACTTTATTACTGCCTACTGTGAATCATAGGTTTTCTTAGTGATGGCAGTAAAAATATCTTAAGATATGCCCCTTGCTCTAAAGATCACTGTGAACTTTTCAAGCCTGTAAGAAGGCTAGATGTTCCCTTCAATAATCTGAATGGGCGTATAATACAATGGGCGTATAATAAAATCTTGCTTTGTCATCCAGGCTGGAATGCAGTGGCACAATTGCAGCTCACTCCAACCTCCACCTCCTAGGCTTAAGTGATTCCCCAACTCAGTCTCCTGAGTAGCTAGGACTACAGGCATGCACCACCATATCTAGGTTTTTTTGTTTTTTTTTGTTTTTTTAATGGGATAGGACTGCCCAGGCTGGTTTCAAACTCCTGGCCTCAAGGGATCTTTGGGCCTTGACCTCCCAAAGTGCTTGGATTACAGGCATGAGTCACTACGCCCAGCCTAAAATATCCATTTTTAATGTTGGCACCAAGTGATCATTTTTACTAGCATTTTATGTATCATAAAATTAAGAACATTAAACTTCTACTTGAGGTAAATATATATATTAGTAATTTAGTGTCGCTAGAGCATCACAAATGCTATTTGTATTAGTCAGGTCAGGCTAACAATGACATGGTAACAAATAACCCCAAATCTCAGCACATTAATACAGCCAAAGTATTTTTTTTTTTTTTTGGGAGACAGACTTTCACTTTTGTTGCCTAGGCTGGGGTGCAATGGCACAATCTCAGCTCATTGCAACCTCCGTTTCCTGGGTTCAAACAATTCTCCTGGCTCAGCCTCCTGAATAACTAGGATTACAAGCACCTGCCACCACGTCCAGCTAATTTTTATATTTTTAGTAGAGGCGGGGTTTCACCATGTTGGAAAGGCTGGTCTCGAACTCCTCACCTCAGGTGATTCACCTGCCTTGGCCTCCCAAAGTGTTGGGATTACAGGTGTAAGCCACTGTGACGGGCCCAAAGTCAAATTTTTAATTTGTGCCACACATCTAATACAGTGGAGGGCTTTCCTCCACAGAGTCGCTCAAAAGACTAAAGTGCTGGAGCACTCAACCCCCTCAGAAGATGACAGACTGGTTCATTAAGTGTGGATTTCTTACTGCCTTAGCCTGAAAGTGACACTTCCCTTCACAGCCCATAGGCCAAAAAGCAAACCATATCGCCCCTACTAAACCACAAAGTATGGGGAAATACAAGGAGTATTTGACAAGCACTTGTCCTTTCTATGCTATCTTTTTGTTTATTTTTAAGGAAACTGAAACACAGTAATATGACTATAGGGTCTTAGTGACCCAAAACATGATTTTTCTTTAAAGTACATAAACAAATCAATGAAAAACATTTTTTTTAAAAAAATGTCGAAGCTCTCAATGAAAGGGAAAAGGGTAAACTTAACTCAGTCAGTAGTGCCTCTACCCAGAAAGAATACAGTATGAATCTTGCATCTCTCAAGAGCTAGAGCAGAATTGGCCATGCTGAGCTGGAGTATTTCAAGGGACCAGCACGCAGCAGCCACAGACTTCCCTTAGCTCAGAAAATGGTGAATGTGGCCCAGCTGGGTGGGGGCCACATGTCATTAGACTTGCCATGTGCAAGTCAGTGTTTCTCACCAGGGCCTTTGAGATTGTATATTACAGGGCACAAGGAGGAAAAACAGAGTCTCCACCATTCCAGGAAGCCAAATATTGTCCTGGAAGATGGTGACAGAGTAGAGCGAGAACCTACCGTATTGTACTAACAGTTTGGAAAATTACAGAATCAAAGATAGGGATTGATGATTCACAAACCAGGCTGCTTTTGCAACTTCACAGGAATTCTAGACTGTTGTTTAGAATATTTCCTGCTCCATTCAAAAAAATGGTGTTTTCAAGTAAGTTCTTTCAAGAAAAGCCCAGCTTCCCCACCACCTACTGTTAACCACAAAATCTATGAAGAATAAGTTAAAATATAGTATAAAAAGAAACTGAAACTTGAATCCAATGTGATGTCTCCAACACGGTTAATTTTAAAATCTGGCCATTTTTTAAGAATTTCCAGTTCAGCGATTTATTTTTAACATTTATTATCTTCCTTTGGGATCAAGATAAAGCTGTCAAAGAACTGTGGTCTATGTGTGTGTACGTGTGTGTGTGCTGTTTCTGATGACCAGCTGTGTTTAGTCCCTCTTCAAGGTCAAAGGACGGCCCCATTTTCTTCCCATCTGGCATATTTCTTACAAAGAACACACTGATATAAACACACATATTCCTCTTGTGCACTAAGTCTCATTCCTGGATTGATTCTGGGTTAGTCAATGGGTCCTCACATATGATTCAGAAGGAGCTATGCCATGTGGGACCACACATTATTCATTTGTAGAATGGATTCTATGTACTAGACATTATTTATGTGCTGTGTAGGATGCAAAATTGGATCAAATACAGATGTGACTCACAAAGTAGCTTCCATCAAATAGTGTATCACTTGCCTATAGTCTATGTTTCTGAAGACAGAGAAGTAAAAAAAGAGTTGTATTTATATATCACTGCTCATGGAAGCTTCCAAAATAAGGAAAACATTAGAAAACTGTCAGGATAGCATGTAGCAAGAAAAGAGATAGAGTGGAGGGTGGAAGAAGAAAAAAAAAAATCTGCTTTGACTCAGATAGTTCACTTCTTTGGAGCCAGAACCCTCCTTCCTCCGCTTCAATTCTGTATCACCATCAACCTATTGAATATTCCAATCTGCATGACCCAGAATGTACCCCTTTCAACAGGATTAAACCCCTCTTCCCAAACTGCTTCCTTCGAGCTTGCTTGTTTCTGTCCATTTTTTCAGTATTCATCACCAGGCTCGAACCACAGAGTTACCTTAGTCTTCCCCTTCTCCTTCAGCCTCCAAATCTAATCACTCTGCCCAATGCTACTGCACACCGTTTCTCGCTTTCTAATAACACTGACTCTCTTTCAGTGGAGGCCTCATCATTTCTTACTTAGATCATTGTCATTGAGGCCTTTTCACTTTTTCTCTGCCACCTCGACACCACCGTTTATGATTTTAGCCAACTTTTGGAATTTATTGAGATGACGAAAACTTACATTACTTCTTGCTGAAAACACTAACATTCAGTACGTAGAGGTAGTTACTGAAAGTCCATCTCCTAGTTTATATTTTCAAAAGCATAAGGGATCTCTGGATAGAAGATGATGCTTGTACTACTGGTGATTTCTTTCTCTTAATCTCTTCCACATCTTATAATTGAATTGATTGTGACATTTAAGTCATATTTTCTATTTACCCCATTGTGCTTTGGAAAGAGACTAAGAGTTATCCAGGAATTCCAAAGTTTTGGTGCTGCTTTTCTATATCTGTAAATCAGGTATCTCCCATACTCTGCAACTTCAGTGAGTTTATTTTTCAAATTAATCATTAACCTCAACTAAATCTAGGTCTCAGAATGTGTGATCTATAAAACATTGAATTGCAATGTTTGGCAGAAAAAGATTCTGATAAAATAAAGCAGAAAATAAATTAAACGTAATAGTCACATAAACATCTCTATAAGGGGTCAATTTTTATTGAAATCTAAAACCTGTTATTCTTTTGAAGCAAAATCATAGTTTACTTTAGCTGGAGAGGTTCACTGGTTAATGAAAAGTCATCAAAGTCTCCACTGTGGTTTTTATTGCTGTTATTCTGCATGACAATCTGTTGTTTAGAAGACACATTTTATAATGGCATACTTGGATATATGTCTAATATATAAATACTTGATGATAATGCCTCTATATCAATAAATGTACATTTTATTAGTATTCCAGTAACAAATAATTGAAGAGCCTAATTCAAGTTTATGCTTGCATTGTCTATGGAAAGAGCTCAGCAACAGAAATTAACAGCATAATTAAGAAGAAAGTGACAACGTCTAGAAAGAACCAATAGCATTTATCAAAATTGGTAATTATGGCTTATAGTCTATAGACAGCTTATAAGGAGGGACATATCACTATTTATCAGCAATTAGCACACCGTCTGCCACAAAGGCTCAGGAAATTTTTGTGAAATTAGTAAAAATTTTTGAGTAACCTACAAATATGGGAAGGATTCCTTCACAAGTAATAAAATCATTTTACCCAATCTTTTAAAAGAAAAAAGCTCATTAAGTTTTTGATGAATCACTGACAGTGTAGTTTATTTTAGTCTGAAAAATAATTTTTACATCTTAAAAATGCACACTTCTCACCAAAGCGAAAATGACTTACATTTAATCATTTGGACTTTCAGTTTTTCCACACAGTGGTTCTCCTAAGTGATGCTCAGATCCTAATTAGGAGTGGCTAATTACAGAGTTGCTTTTTCATCTCAAGTGTGGTGACATGGTCTTTTCAGCTCAGTTGGCTGTTCTGTTTCCTCTCAGACCAAGTCAAGTCACTTTGCCATTTTTTTTCTTTTTTGGGCTGAGCACTTACTAATTGTGTGTGTATATGTATATACATATGCATATATGCATAACACATATGTGTGTGTATATATGTGTGTGTTTGTGTGTGTATATGCATATAAATGTGTGTGTGTGTGTGTGTACATGGAAAGATAAAAGAGAAACAGGGGGAAGAGAGGGACAGAAGGAATCAGAGAACAATTAGGTTTTAATAAGAAAATTGTTTCTCCTTCTAAAATTTCACCAGTCTCAACAAAACTTACTTTTCATGTGTTTCTATTGACCTGTATTTATAAATCGTGTTTATTCAGGAAAGCACTTTTTGTTCCTACTCTCTCTTCTTATCTCTATGTTATAAAGACAGAAGATGTAAGAACCATAACTATATAGTTTTATGGCATGGACATTGTCTGTCTTGCCATTTATTTTCAGTGTGAGTATTAACAGGTCTGAAGTTGCTCTCAGCTCTTTTAGGGTTCACTAATGATTTTGTGAACACATAGCTCTCCTCTTAAAAATGAAAAATATCTTTTTAGGTCTCAGTGCCTCACACATTGCTTGATGTCCTGGAACATCACCCCAGTCCAGCCATGTAACACTGCTGGTGGTTGGGGGTGGATGGTTAGAAGAAGAAAAAGAAACCATTGATACATCTATCACATTTCCAGGTTGTCTCAATGAATGCAAAGGCTTGTGCATACACAGAAGACACTTGTGAAGTAAATAAGAGACTTATTTATAATTATTATCTTCATTTCAACAGAAACACTAAGATATCCTTCAGTAACATAAGACATGATGTCACAAGCATTTTCAACTGTACGGTATCTGAAGTCTAAACTGTGCATTTCTTTTGTGCATGTGAATCAAGAGAAGACATTCAAAACAGATCACACAGGAAGCATTTCTGTGGGTGGCCTTGGAATTGGGACCAGCATGATTCACCCACATCCACATGCTAGACCTCAAGGGGCAATGACCAAATAGTGTTCCTGCTGTCCACAGTGGCAGTTCTGCCAGTCAACCCTATCTCCAGCCCACAACTCCATCCATGTCTACCAAGAAGGTATGATTAGTGAAAAAGCTGGAATCACTGTAGGAGGATGTAGGTTTGTCGAATAGTGGGAAGAGTTGCAGAAAGAAAATTATTTTCATAATGAGAACACAAAAATAGGGGTAGAGATTTGGGTTTGAAGCTATTTAGGCTCCAGGTAATGTTTGAAATAGTAAGGGAACTGTTTAAACTACAGTGTTATGCTCAAGTTGTGCTTTGAGTGTCAATTTGAAGGGCATGTTTCTAAACATATTTTAAACGGTTTATTATTTAATTTAATAAACAAAAGAATGATATTCAATTGTATGATAAAAGTCCCCTAAATCAAATATTATAAAGAGAAATCTTAAGACTCACATTATTATCTACCTTGCATACAAATAGCCATCCATCCTCAAAAATGAGACCATGAGCCCAATAGTTTTCATCTGCGTTCTTTGAAAAACAAAAGTAAAAATGTAGTTCAATCTAAATGAGAAAAAAAATCTTATTTGAATCAAAAAGAGAGTGTAATTTATCTAGAGTTTGTGGATTTTATTGATAGCTGTAGAAACGGCCACCATCTATGATCCAGGGGACTGGCTGCTATGACTTGCCTCACAAAAGAACTCCGTGGCTGGGGCTCATGATCATATGAGTTTTGCTGGGCTTACCTGGGCTTCCCAGATGAGAAGCCTTGCTCCTGCAATTCATCACCACCACACCACCCCATCTAAGAGGCTACACTGCTGCAATAGCAGAGGGATGGTGAAGAGTGACGAGGGATGGTAGCATTTGACTTTGTCTTGGTAATTTCTCCATGAGATGATACCTGGACTTTGAGACATTACCTTGGGCCTGTGGGGGAATGGAGTAGAAATGGGGGCAGGGTGGCAAGTTATAACCTTGAGAGGAAACGTATGCTCTTTTGGGTCACTTTTCAAGTTTTCTTCCTGTCTGTCTGCTCTGTCTTAGTATTTCCAGGCACAGACACTGAACAATTTGACCTGCCACCCAGGAGACCCAGCCCACATTAGCCTGTCTCTGTGCCTGTGTTTCTGCCCTTTCATCTACCTGAGTAAAAAAATATATTTTATTTTGGAGGAAACACAATTATTTTTCCCAGACCTGCCCCCAGTCTGATAAGATGCCAAAGAAAGAAAAATACTCCCTGGATGATCACAAAGGGCAAACACACATCAAGAAAGTGACAGAGTTTGCAGCAATCATGCAAATAAAAATGGGCCCCAAGGAAAAACAGGAGTGTTTCCCTCCTCCTTTGTGGTAGATTCCTATGCTAACGAAAAGGACTTCTCTTTTTCTCTCTATATCAGGGAAAATGGTTTTCCCTACTAAGGAAGAGATTTTTGGGGGAACGATGTGAGGTGGGAAAAAAAGAAGGATGTGTAAGGGATTAATGCTAAAGTCCAAGAGTGGCTGGCATATTGCATTTTTATTATTTTCCCTCACTCTGAGAAAGTTCTGGCACCTTAGAGTACTCAAGGGAATCATTGCTGAATCAGGTTGGAAAGCACATAGGAGGAGCCTCTTACTTTCAGATGTAGTTGTATGGGTGCCTTATAGTAGAAGAACTCCAACCCAACATATAAGATGCTTGGTCTGTGTTACATCACTTAGAGATGCAAGAAAGTAAGAGAAACTTTCCACAGGTGGCCACTCAGTTGCTACTGAGGTCCCCAAAGTGTAATTTTCTATTCAGTGAAGAAGGTCAACTGAGTTGATCACAAAAACTCTGAAAACTTCAAAACTCCCAGACATAAGAATAGACATTTTTTTAAAAATACATATATTATCTTGAAACACTCTTGAACCATTTTAATCATCAGTGGACTCTGACAGAACAGAGCACGGGGCCTTAACCACACTATACAATAACAGTTGATTCAGAAAAATACCATCTGCCCCACTGCATTCCTTCCCAGACAATTGTTGGCTGGTGAGCCAAGTGCTTATGGTCAATGCATAATTTTGTTGGTGTTCTATTGCCTTCCCACCAAATATGCAACAGGGTGACAACACAATACGCTTAAAGGTATTGTACATCTAAGTCAGATAAAATCCCTCTTGGCAATTTACTCCAGATTTTTGAAGGACTGGCTAGATTCGTTCCTTGGTGACCTCTTGGAGCTTCATCTCATTTCTACATAATAAACATGGTATCTCACAGCTGTCTAACATTTTACTAACTTCCCAAACCTTTGTTTAATTCTTACAAGAATGGTAAAAAGAAAGCACCTCATTGTATAAGAGGACTCAGAAAATTTAAGCAACTTATCTGAGGTCACACAGGTAGTAAGCAGCAGAGCCAGCAATTGGCCAGCCTATAACTTCTAATGATAACCCTGGTGCTCTCCGCGTGGTATCATTGTTCCCTCTAGGTACCCGTGTCTGGGTGTTGGGCAGGCAACTCACACACCTCTCTTCTCAGGAAGCCTTACACTCACTAGCACTTGCTGTGGTCTTAGCGGGATGTCCTATTTTACTGGAATTTCCTTTCCTCCTTTCCCCTTCCTTCTTTCCTTCCTTCCTTCGTTCCTTCCTTCCTTCCTTCCTTCGTTCCTTCCTTCCTTCCTTCTTTCCTCCCTTCCTTCCTTCTTTCCTTCCTTCCTTTTCCTTCCTTCCTTTCCTCCCTTCCTTCCTCTCAACCTCCCTCCCTTCCTTTTCTCTCTTCCTTGCTTCTTTCCTCCCTCCCTCCCTTCCTCCTCCTCCCTTCCCTTCCCTCTTTCTACTTATTCTCTTTTCTATTTATCCAATTACATAACACATCTGTATTGAGTACCTGAGTACTGACAATATACAAGGTATGTAAATACCAATTGCCAGGGAGACAAAAATCATAAGACACCCATCCTACCCACTTTTTAAATTTTCCTTGACAGAGTCTTACCCAGGCTGGAGTGCAGTGGGACAATCTCAGTTCACTGCAACCTCCACTTCCCAGGTTCAAGTGATTCTCATGCCTCAGCCCCCTTAGTAGCTGGGATTCCAGGCCTGTGCCATCATGGCCGGCTATCTTTTTTATTTTCAGTAGAGACAGGATTTCCTCATGTTGGCCATGCTGGTCTCGAACTCCTGACCTCAAGTAATCCACCTACCTTGGCCTCCTAAAGTGCTGGGATTACAGGTGTGAGCCACCACACCTTGCCCCATTTTACCCACTTTTAAGGGTAAATCTGCACCTAAAGACTTTTTTACCTCTCCATCCTTAGAACTCCTTTTGTTCTTGTAACTGCAGTTCATAGTTACAATTAAAAATACTTTGGTCTTCTGCAAAGCTGGACTTGACTGATGTATATTTACACCATGTGTTCACATTAGCTCTACAATGGGCTTGTAAAATCTTAGATCAACATACACTCATTATTCTTTTCTCTGTATATGTCATGGTGCTGGGCATACAATATGTGCTAAATAAATTCTCAGTGGTTGATTTATTTATCTTTGTCTCTATTGCAATATGAGCAGGTAGATGGACCACTTTACACCTAAATTTGTCTATATATTGTTGTTATTAATAATGTTCAGCTTCTTCTCTCTTTTTGTATATTTTTTAAGGGTAGGTCTTTTGCATACCATGATGAAACACCTAAATCTTGCACATTTTCTGGTGAGCTATTTCAAAGTAATTTGTCTGAAAGCAATTTATTGGATTATCTTGTTTCATATACCCTATTCTATTTATCTTTTCCCTAAGAAGAATACACAATTTCTCAGCCTCCTCAGAGAAAGAGAGAGTAAGAGAACTTTGGTAAGAGAGTTTAGGAAATCAAGAAGGGTTCCAATAGGATAAATAAGAATTTCTTCACTACTTCTGGGACAAAACTCTTAAAGTTAATAACAATAATGCTAAGGATAAATACCACACATGAGAGTGCTTCGTGGATTACAAAAGGCTTACAAAAGCACTATCTCTTTTAGACTTTGGATTCAATGACCCACTGTGAGTTAGAGAAGATAACATCATTCCCACTTCACAGCAAGCTTAAATGGTATCCCTAAGGTCACATATTTAGCAAAGGGCAGGCAGGAATCTAACACAGGTTTTGCAACGTCACACCCAGTGACCTTTCCCAAGTGTACATTTCTCTTCTTTTTTGAAATAAATTCATTTAAGATATAAAAAATAGTATTTCTGAGATCAAGATTTTCCAAAGAATTTTCCACTGAATCATAATGCCACGGGATGTTATAAAATGTGACAGAATGAAAAGGAGTGTAATAAGCTTAGAAAATGCTAAGCTAAAACACGTTAAAGTGTAATATTTCTCAATGCATTTAACCTGCTGCTGTGCATGGTTGCATACCGTGACTTGACTGTACATGAGTGCATAGCATCTTGCAGATCTAGTGGCTGTGGACTACGCAGTACACAGCAGCTGTGTGTTTCTCAAACTTATGTGACCAAGGGATCACTCTGTTGATCAACACCCTCTGCAGTTTGTATCCTAGAACACACATGATGGGCAATGCTGATCTCCATCAGTGCCTCCTTTCTCCCCATTAAAGTTCTTCATATTATGGATACTTGCAATGTCATGTCTTTAAATGAAATTAAATGATGCTATCACTGTAAATGAACCTTACTTCAATACAATTACAAAAGAAAACGCAAATATGTCTTATAACACCGTACCGGTATTTGAAATTGCATTTGGTACCTGACTTATTCATTCCTTTTTACAGTAGTTTAACCCACATAAAGAAGCATGTGATTTCTACCATTTAAGCCCTATCAGTAAAATGATCATTAGGTCTTTGTAACGAAAACATTCTCTTCAGATTTATGACTTGCATCTAGCAGACAAAAACTGTGTAATTTATACAGTTCATTACCACAATTGTAACAAGAATAAAAATCACAGCAGCCCTTAGGATATTATAAAACATATTCAAAACTAGTCCTTTCTAGCACTGGGCTTTACTTGGGGGAAAAATATTTGGTATTATATTTGTATATGTGTGAGAGAAAGAGTTTGAGTTTCTATACCCTGTAGGGAGTACACATCGGGGATGTGCTATTATATGATAATGAAAATGTAAATAAAAGACCAAAATCTATCTTCAAATCTTTCCTTCTATATTCCTGTGCTTTTAAACTAGCAACTCTTGGGACAAAAGATTTTACTAGCAATGGTTCTAAGGCCCTATCCTTCCCTGTATAAAGAACACATCCTCACGTACCCCACAATGAAGACAGGTGATTCAATTAATCCTAATACTTGCCTGCAGGGTACTGATGATCAAAACTATTCTGTTTTGCTCTGCATCAGAAGCTCTGCAGGTTCTTGTGATAAAATGGAGACCAATTATCTAATAAAACAGAACAAAATAACAAAACTTTAGCACCAAAGCCTTGTATGGTGGTACATGCCTGTAGTACCAGCTACATGAAGCTAAGGCAAGAGGATTGCTTGAGCCTAGGAATTCAAAGGTAGCCTGGGCAACACAGTGAGATCTCATCTCTAAAAACATAAATTAAAAAAACTCTTGCACTAACCTACTTCAGATCCTAAGTCATACAAAATCCATGTGTATATTTTTGTAGAATTTGAAAACCTATCAAAAATTCACATAAAAGGCTTTCAAGGCATGAGACAAATAGACAAAATAGCATTTATTAGTATATGGAGCATAACTAAGGAGTGTCTTATAGGCTGTTTCCCTTCATTATTACAAAACACCTACCTATAGCCAATATACACACAAAATCCCCAGCAGAAAATGATTAAAAGTAATTAGAACAGGTGTTTATTAGGCTGGAAAATTAGAAGGGAGACTTTAGATTATAAATAGAAGAGAATAAATTTGTTCCTAGTCCTAAAAGTGTACCCAGATTCTGTGAAAATTTGAAAATGGAGGAAAAGGTATCTTTACCTTGCTTGAACCTGAGAGGCGGAGGTTGCAGCAAACCGATATCCTACCACCATGCTCCAGCCCGGGGGACAGAGTGAAACTCTGTCTCAAAAAAACAAACAAGCAAACAAAAAAGTATCTTTACCATTTAGGCACAGTGAAACAAATTTCAGTTGCATTTAAGAAGAAGGTGTGGCATATAAAACCACAGCAGTATTATTCTAAGGGGTAAAAGCGCTAAAGCACAGTACAAGGAATTAATGTTCCTTTTGAGGGTACGCTTGATTAGCCCATCAGCCTTGTAGGCCAACATGGATTAAACACGGGATTCTGCTGGGGGTCAGAAAGCAATACCCCAAAGTATGGTGCTTTCGCTTGCTGAGCACTTTGAACTAAAAATAAATAAAAATTTATTTATTTATTTATTTATGTATAATTAAAAGGTCTTAGAGGCAGCCTCAGAATCAGGGACTTTTTGTCTCAGGGTTTCTCTTCTCACTCACCAACTGCAGATGGGGAATCACTCTAAAAGCTCCCCTATCTCGCTGAGGAAACCTTTTCCTCCCCCCAAAAATAATGCAATTGTCTTAAAACTTCCTCATTAAGAATCTCACTAAATAACCAGGGAAGGATTAACCACCAGAGACGAGAAAAGACTAAAAGTCATCACCACAATTAGACAGACTTTTCAATGATTCCTTTGAGGGAAGCTCCGGGAGACTGCCTGGAAAACTTTATCTGCATAATAAGACAAGTTCACGGTGCAGTTCCACCCCTCACCTTTCCACAACTGGTTGCCATCACCTCCAGAGCTCAGAGGAACCTTGTCCCAGGCCATTTTCTGCTTTGGGGGCTCACTTGACTCCCCTAAACATTATTTACTACCCTTCAAAATGGCCTGCATCTCCCACGTCCCTCTCCCCGATGAAGAGGCTACGTAAGCCTCAACTATGTGGCCCTTTTGAGTCTTATATTTTGTATGGCTCCCATGTACACATTCACATTAATCAATTTGTATGCTTTTGCTTCTGTTAATCTATTGTCAGTTTGTCTCAGCAGACTTGAACCTTCAGCGGTGGGAGGGAAAACATTCCCTTTACCCCTATAATTCATACATCTTATTCAATCTTATTCCACCTACATCAGTAGGACCTATCTCTGATTTCCATTTTCAGATTTCTCAAGCTCTACCACTTGCTTTGCATCAAGGATATTCATTACGTTGTCGGGGGATGAATGGATGAATAAATACATTAAAAAATAACTCTAGGATAGAGACAATGTCTCAGATATTTACTTTGAATCCGATAGGCTCTAATTGGACTAACACTTATGGTAGACAAAATTTTTATTTCATTAAAATCTGTTTTATTTCATCATAACTGATCTATAGAAGCAACTGAAAGCACAATGCATTTTTTTCTTTTCAAAACGGATTTTCTTTTTTTTTTTTTTTCTCATTTCATGAAATGTATGTAAATATCTTACGGCTCTGTATATATTCTCCATCCTTCTCTTTAAATTTCCATGGTAGACATCTATTCTTGATTACCAGCAGGAACTAGAGGTATTGGCAAATAGTCACTAGGTAGTCTTCCAATCAGAGGATGTCTCGAGTGTACTTTTCTAGTTAGCAAAGCTACACTCTAAACAAATACATTGAGTAGCATGACAATTTATTAATTCTATACATGCCATTTGCTGCTTCAGACCTTGTTTCATCTCTAGGCCTTCACTGGTTTCCTATTTAAAATTTAATAAAGTTGCAAAATTCCATGACTCACAGAATCATTCTCTGAGCTTTCGTTATATTAGATATAAGCAGAAAATGTGACTTCTTTGTCTGTCAATTATGGACAAACAAATTATGCCTGGTCGCAATGGTAACTGTCATCTTTAAATGATTTCAGTATTATTTAGTACTCTGAGCAAGAAAAGCACTTGGAAACAGTGAATGCTAAACTCTAGTGGGTTTTAGATAACCCCCACCACCAATGCACACACACATACCTGTCCCTGCCAAATGAGATTGTAAAAGAATAAAATTAGAGCTTGCTTACTGTGTCCCTTAAGTCTGAGGAAAAATCCATGGTTTAACTTGTTTACTGTAGTGGTGAATATTTCATATACATCAAGACACATTATTACATACCCAAAACATGAAGTATAATTTTTCACTTGAGGAAAAAGAATTGATTTCTTTATCCTATGTATTTGTAGTTGCTGTTTTTCTTTAGTATGTCATCTAAAGGTTGAATTGTAGTCTATGTTTCTTTGATGACAACTAGGTGTTTCATTAGACAAGGTCCCAGGAGGGCTATCAAGTATGTTATTAAATCAGCTTTGACTTAAGGAAGCAAGAAGGCAGATTCAGAACAATTGTAAGCATTCAAATAATTCTAGGAACAAGAAAGGCTATTTACTAGCAATCTTTTATGTGGCTAAGAATGCCTGATAGTTGATGGTGAAGATCATTTATGAATGGAGTAAGTCTGAGTTCTAGGTTCCAAGGCAGCTATAGTTTCTCAAATACACTAGTGTGAGTCTCTATTTTTGGCGTGCAAAGCAGGTAGTGCTTGGGTTGTTCTGATTGATCTGAATGTTCTATCACCAAAAGCCAGAGTGAAATGTTCCCTAAGCATAAGAGGTGTAGCCCATCACTCTATAATATATGCATTACAGCACACACAGAAGTGACTCAGAGTCAACTGGAAGAAACAGGAACTCTGCTTCTAACTCTCATTTTAGCAAAAGGCCAAGCCTTGCCTTTGGTTATGTATCTTTGTTAAAGGTTGTTTTAGCCCAAAGGTCTTTTTTTTTCTCACTCTTACCAGTTTCCTTTAGGGTTGGGTTTCTGTTTCAACTGAGTTGTTTTGATGATAATGTTTCCTTTAAGATGATTATTTGTTTAAAGTTCAGGCTAATAAAAATAGCTTATCCCATTAAAAATATTCTGGAGAGCATAAGAACATTATAGGATGTTAATTGCTCATGTTACCAGTCATCCGTGAAATATATGCCAAAAATGCTCTGAAAGGTTCCAAAATGCCTCTTGCAGTGATAAATCTTTTACAGGTACGATTATGTGGAAGCAGAAATAAGAAGAAGTACATCCAACATCTGGAGTCAAATGGTTTACTGAAGTAAGATTACAAAATTAAATTTAAATGAACTTAATTAAAAGGGGAGAGGAATGTAATTTAATATGGACATTCATCATGTCCTCATTGAAGTTTCTTCTAGCACCAGAAAAACACAATGAAGTCTGAATACAAAAGTTGGATAAAGCCTCTAATGGAGTGTGAAAAGATGACCAAAGAGACACAGTCAGGCAGAATATATTCTCTTTTTCTCTTTGCCATTTAAATGACATGGAATACCCAACTGTTTTGAAAAGGTAGTATCAATCAAGAAACTGAGCTTGGAAACTTACCTGTTTTAACTGTCTCTACTGTTTGGAGTTTCACTGTACAGACTTCATCACTTAAAGATGGTGATTACTGGGTTTGGTTTTTAATTCAATGATACCTGACTGAAGACTCCAACAATATGCAGTTATAAGAAAACGGAAGGAGGGAGGGAAGGAAGGAAGGAAGGAAGGAAGGAAGGAAGGAAGGAAGGAAGGAAGGAAGGAAGGAAGGAAGGAGGGAGGGAGGGAAGTGAGTGAATTAGTTAATTTTAAATTAAATCACCTGCCCTTTGGTTTTCACCCTCTAAAGAAAAAATAAATAGATAATGGACCCCCTTAACATTACGGTTCTGAGTTATTGCTGCTCATTGAACAGTTTCTGTCTTCCTAGTTCTCAAACATTCTGTGCTCTATGTGCTAAGGAAGATGTATGAAGAAATCAAAATTACACACTATGAAGTCACATATCTATAATTATGTGGAGACAATAGAATTTGATTTTATTAAACTGATTATTTATAGTTTCTAGAAAAGGCAGTTAAATGTTATTTTACCCTTTGTAGTTCTACACACTACGGACATTGTTAGAGGTTAACTTTAAGAAAACTTTTTACCATCAACTGACACTCAGGTTCCCATCATCTCATCTTTCCCTTCGACCTCATAAATATTTAGTTTTTGTCACACATGTCATTGGCACCTTTACTTCTGATCCCCCCTTATCTAGAAGAGAGGCTCCTAATACCTCCCCATTCCACCCATAAATCTAATCTAGCATGGTACACACTCATCAGTCAAGTGAAAAGTAAAGGCAAAAAAATCCTTAAGCAGAAAAACGGAGTGAACAGTTGAGGATGCCAGAGAAACAGAAAGCATCAAAAATAAAGCATTAAAATTAATCTATCACCTGAAGTCAAAACCAAGGAGTAGATGATAAACATAAATTATTAGTGCATATTTATTTAGGACCTACTCTTTATAAGTGCTGAGCACTTTCAAATACATGAGGGTAGTTAAACATAGCAACCCTATGATAAGAAAATAGAGGATAATAGCACTTCACTGATGTCTTCAGCATTGTATAGCTGGTGAGCAGCAAAGCCAGACTTTTTTTTTTTTT
>NW_012121598.1:2443363-2541004 GCF_000951035.1 Colobus angolensis palliatus | reverse complement strand
CTCGGCCTCCCAAAGTGCTGGGATTACAGGCTTGAGCAACCACGCCCGGCCCAAAGCCAGACTTTAAACACTAGTCCTTTCCTGCCATATCCAGTGCTCTTACTCTATATGGCACTGCCTCAGAAACTGCAGGTGGTGAGAACCTGAAATTGAGAACCTAAGGGAGATTGAGAAGTATAACAAGAAGTCTGAATCTTGTCTTAGAACGTGAATAAAGAAATAACCAATGGTATAGGTGAGGATGAAAAGTGAATAATTTTAACTGTTAAGAAAAGTTCATTTATCTAAATCATGTGTTCTTCACTGACTCATATCATTTACTTCCAATGAAAAGTCCAAACATACCAGACTTTAAAATCCTTGCAATATCTCTACATTGTAAGAGAAGAAGAGCAACAGCAATTTCATGATTCACGATAACCCCAATGGTACTGATAGTCTCTGTCACTAACTGTGATCCTAATTCTATTCATATCTACTTCATATGTACACTTTTTTGTTCTAGAGAACTGAATAGCTGCCCCTAAAGTCACAAACAGAAAATAGCTTTACTTTTTGGAGACAGTGGGCCTGAGGCCTTAGATTTCATTACAACTTGCATTTTATTAGAGTCCCATAGAATGACTGATCAGAGGTAGCGCCTCCACAAACTGTATGAATATTATCATCCTCCCCCAAAAGATGTTGGTTTTAGAATTGTTTTAGATAAAAAGAGAAAAAGTTAACAGTCACTTATGATACAGCAACAGTTCTCACATCAGTTGAGCAAAGGCAGAAGGTCAGGACAAACAAAGGAGAGGACCACTAGGACTTGAAACGCACATACCTTTACACAGCTCAGAATGCACAAAATAGAAGATGAGCAAAACTATGGGGAAACTAGTATGCACACAGGAGGAGAAGAGAGTACTTCCAGAGACACTGGAGGCAATGGACATAAAGACAGTTATTCATTCATTCACAGCATCAAGGAGTAGAACAGGTTAGGAGAGAAAATGAGGGGAGGGGGAAGAAAGGTTGAAGGGAAAAACAGCACAGATCACAAAAGAATGCTTTAAATGATGAAAATAAGCTCACAGTCTGTACATGACAAGCCCAATAATATGACATTCTACTGATGAAGGAAGGTAAATGTATCCTCTGATTAAAGTTGAGCCATTGGGCTCTGTAATGATGAACTCAGAGGGAGTCAGCCCATTCAGTGTAAGACCACTGAGCTGAAGGCCACTGTTTAGTTCGACTTAAGAGGGTATCTGTGTGTTCTGAGCACATCACCCTTCTGAAGGATAACAGTCTCCTCAGTAACAGTCAATGGTCACCTGAGAGCTCTTCATGTTCTTGGAAAGGTCTGTCACACCCCCAAAACTTGCACATAACTCTCTTTCCTCTAAACACTCACAGCCTCACCGCCACCACCTGCACTGGACCAGCAGACCAGCTATTATTGGACCATGGCAGATCAGTCACCACACCAGCCCAGCACTTCCAGGTCATCTCTTATCTCCTCTTCTCTAATCCTCACGTGGCTTTGTTCACTACTTGTTCTGATCTTAGCCTCATACCTCCTGAAAGTCTTTCACTGAATCCTCTGGGACTTGAGGTCAGTCATCAGTAAATCTGCTTATTGTCTACTTCCTGTGGAAACTTCCCTTTCTCCGTTTTGCACTAGTTGAGATCTGACTGCCCACATACTCATTCCACTAAAGTCCTTTCAAGAGGCAGCTTTTACTCTCCTAGATCCCTCTTACCAAGGAGCATAAAAGTATAGGAGGTGTCCTCTGTGTTCTTCATTACTGTGTCCAGGCCTTTTGTCCTTCCTCCTCAACAAAGCTCCAGCTTTCTCTTTCATGGCATCAGACTGTACTCCCCTACTCTTGTTGGTGCTTCCTCCACCATCCTCCAGTTCATTCTCCCTCCATTCATTGGAGATTTTAGCAAATGGCTCATTATCACTTTCTCTAATACTATCCCTATTTAATTTTTGGCCATTTTCATATCCAATGGCATGATCCTTCCAATAACCTGTTTTTCAGTTTCTGGACTACTTTGCTTTTAGAGATTTCATCAGCCATCCTTCTTGAGCCACTCACTTACACAGTCCAACACTTGACCTCGTGGTTATCAATAACTGACTCCTTGCAAGAATCTCAATTTTAAATATTCTCTTCTGTGATCATGATCTCTTATTTTTCCCGATCACTCCTTCTAACACCCTAACTCCTACAATTCTAAAATCCCACAACGACCTGAAATTCACTCTCTCTGTCCCTGAGATATAGCTCTCTCATGAAATTCTCTCCCTCCTTTCCAGCTTAAATTCCATAGAGGATCATTATAATCTTTTCCTAGCTCCTTTTTTATGTTGGTGAACTTTCCTGGTGAAATCATAACCCTCCTTAAATTCAATCAGGTGATCACTGTATGCTTACACTTACGCAGTCTAATGTGACTGACATTTGCTAAACAATCAAAAGAGAACTTTCATATTCTGTGACTACCATCTCTTCCCACCTATACACATCTTTCTTGTTCTTACAGACAAGTTATTTGCGCTCTTCTCTACCTAGGCACAGGACCCTATCCTCTCTTCCTGAAGTTACTGAAGCAGTCTCCTAAGTGGTCTACCTACTTATGTCTTCCCTACCCACCATGTGAGTTTCTTCCTACTCTGTTATGGGCTTCATGTTTACGTTCTGCCAAAATCCTTACGTTGAAATCCTGACCCTTTAGGTGATGTTATCAAGAGGTGGGGTGTTTGGGAGGGTGATTAGGTTATGACAGTATAGCCCTCAAAAATGGGATTACTGTAATTATTTAAAAAATCCCAGAGAGCTTTCTCGCCTCCCCCACCATGTAAGGACAAATGGAAGGCTCCATCTATGAACAAGGAAATGGGCCCTCATCAGACACTGAATTTGTTGATGCCTTGATCTTGGACTTCTTAGCCTCCAGAACTGTGAGAAATAAATTTCTGTTGTTTATAAGCCACCCAGTATAGCAGTGTAAACAGACTAAGACACACTCTCAGCATGGCAGCCAGAGTGATCCTTGTAACGATTCAGACTGAATAGCCTCCCTGCTAATTTTGAAATATACTACCCATTCTCTTGTCCCAGAGCTTGTGCACTTACTGTTCTCTCTGCCTAGAACAATCTTCCTCAGATTTCTGCCTGGCTTGCTGTCTCATTTCCTTGAAGTCTTTTTCTCAGACGGTATCCACATAGAAAATCTTTACCAGGTCACTCCATGTAAAGTTCAGCCCCATATACCACTTCATATCTCCTCTTTTTTCTTTTTGCACTCATCTATATATAAAAATATATATGGGAATATAAAATACATAAAAGCTATATTTTAGATCTTTTTATCCCTGCATCATTTATCTCCTCCATTGAAAACTAACTTCCTTGAATGCAGACATTTTTATCTGTTGGGTTTACTTCAGCATCCTCAATATATAAAACAATGTCTAGCAATGCCTACATGGTGATCGATAAACATTTGTTCAATGAACGGCTTGCCAAAAAAAAAAAAAAAAAAAAAAAAAAAAAAAAAAAAAGGATGCATGAGTGATTAGGAAAAGAAAAAACAAAATGATTAATGCCTTTCACATGGAAAATTAATATTTAGAAATGTCTGTTTTTACCATGATATCCTCCATTTATGAAATCAAGATTTCAGGGGATCCAAGGACACAACAGTTGTCATGGTAGTGCCATGACAATATGGCACTACAGCTCACTGAAAAACACACCAAAACAACACTAAGAATTCATAACAATTCTAAAATTACTATTTTTAATCTTAGCAGTAATTGTCACTCCTTAAACAATAGACATTTGGTAAACCTTGCCCCTTCAGGCAACCTCTGAGAGTTTTACTTTTGACGATAACTCTTTCCTACTTTCTCAGACATTCATATTCTCTCTCTCTCTCTCTGTCACACACACATACACACACACACACACACACACAATATAAGCAGATAGAGTCTAAAAGGTAAAGTACATAATCATGGGATGGTATGGCAGAGTATATCTTCTTGCCTGATATGAGGATGAAATCATAATATGATTACACAATATATGTTTCTCATCTCCTCTTTCCCTCTATCTCTAAAACAAATAAATATTAAATATTCAAGCTTTTAAAATGTTTCTGGAATCATGTTTGTGTCTTTTACAATAATATCTTATAATGTATCAACACATTATTAAGAACTATAAGTCCCCTTTCCCCTCAATTTAGCAGAATCTTGTAGTGATATAAAGATTGCCTTTATCAGAGGCTCTCAATCTGTCCCAGTTTTTCATAAGTCACTGAGCTCCAATGACATTTTGTCAGAAGCAAAACTTGAAAATAAAAGAAGAAAATTTGCTTTTGACTTTGTTACACAAAAAATGTTTGAGTGATAGATAGGACCATTGCAGTTATGGCGGTTCTCGGGTTCCTGTTGTTAGTCATGGGTTATTTTGATAAGCTGGAAAGTAATAAGGGGTGACTAGAACAGAAAATACTTGCAGTTTTCTGGAGCTTCACAAAATGCTAATAAAAATAGCTGAGATTTGAGAGACCCTACTAGAAACTCTGTCAAATTCCATAATGTCCTGATCCCCTTCCTGGGAAGGGTCCTAAGGAGCTCTCTTTGCTGATTATATCTTACCTCCACATTGGCTTTGGGGAGAAACAGAGGTCAGTGATTGAAAAGAGAAATTACCTTTTGAGTTGGGAATGCTAGAAATAATAGATGTAGCCAGATCTGCCAGACAGTGAGTACACTGTTTGATTGAGTTATTAGTACTATGATCTGCTATGATGATTTCAAACTAATTTTCAAGCTAATTGGATCAGTTATAAACACATGGAAATTTGGGTGGAGTATTTTAGGACAACATTTCCCATACTTAACCTTATTCTCATCTTAATTCTCTTTGGTTGCTTTCCCAGATTAGTCTCAGAATTTTGTGACCAAGGAAGGTTTAAATTAAGTTCTAACATAAGGACAAAATAGATCATTCCCAGGCTTGAAGGAGCTATTAGTTACTTTTGTTCTCTTGGGATAACAAATTGGTAGAAATGAGGGTGGATTTTAATTGTCACAGAAGGTACAAATGATGCTGCCATGTGACTGGGGGTCTTGGGACTGGGGAGGAGTATTGTTATCATTAGGGAGGACTATAGTGCACACAAATAGGTATCTCCACAATGGTGACCTTGGCATGGTGTGCAAACTTTATTCCTAAAGAAAAAATAAATGGATGATACTCTTGGTTGGTATTTCATATGTCAGGCAATTTCTTTGACCCACATCCATTATGTTAACGTTCTTCTCTAGCACTCTGGATAAAAATTTGGGCCACTATGTTTAACTTCATCCATTATTCATAGTCCTTGATTGCTTCTAACATTAGTACATGAACTGGAAGCTCTGAAAGATTTTTTATGTCATGTGTAATTGTTGGAATTTCCTGTGTATTTAATTTAAGTTACATTTTCCAACAACTTGGCTTTATTCTTAAAAGACATGTGATCAACAGTTCTTTGCAAGGGCAAAGATTATGGTATGTTCCAGCAAATTGTGTTTGTTGACCTAAGACATTTCCCCCCCACCCCCAACTCATATTGATTGTCTACAACATTTGTAATGAAACAGAGTCAGAGAGTAAACTCAGGGCTATGGGGGTATATTTGTCTTACAGATCAAACACTTAAAGCAGGATTTATGGAAGCAGAAGGCTGTGGGTCAATAGCTAAAAAAAACCTGGATTGTAAACAATCAAAGGACTTTCTGAGGTGTGAAGGAGAGGAGAAAGGAGACAGGAGTGGGTAGAGAGGAGGAGAAGGGGCAGGAAGATACACAGGGTTTGCTATGGTAGGAAGTCTACATCTGAAAAGAATTAGAGGAAAGGAGGTCTGAGAAAGATGGCTTTACCACACGGATGAGCCCCAGAGACCCTTTCTGCTCCCCTTACTGACAGGGATTGTATTGTAAACATTTCCTCTGTACTCTCCCATACTCTCATTTGGAGTAATTTTAGAACACTGAAATTTCGGATCAGTGCATCAACAACACTAAAAATAGATACACATACAATTCAGGGAAAGTTATAATGATTGCATTTTGTTATCATAATTTAATAAGAACAGTCAAGTGTATTAGAGCTCAGAGCAACCGTAAGCCTTCATTCAGTGTGAAAACATAGACCAGATCGATGAAGATGCTTTTCTGACCTAATGTTCAAATCAGACAAGTGCTATTAATAAGGAAGCAACTTTCTAGCAATACTAAATTCTGTGTAGTGATTTTAAGTTCCACAAAGTATTTTTTACTTACTATTTTATCTCCAGCTAAGTCTACAGAGAATAGCGCAAGTATTAAACCCCTTTTACAAATTAAAAACTAAGGACTGACATTTAGGGGCTATTTAAAATCTTAGAGACAAAAGAAAAAAAATCTTATCCAGCAAAATCAGGTATGGTTTTAGGATTAAGATTGTGGTACATTGGTGTCTACATTAGTGCTTTTCTACTCTGTCACTCTACATGATTATATTACTTCTCAAACAAGTCTATCTGTTCAACAGTGTCCTCATATGCAGAAGTGGGACAGTATTCTGTATGGTCCTTGGTTCTCTACAGAGACAAGAAGCTCCAAGGCCAGTTCTTTTTTTTTTTGAGACGGAGTCTTGCTCTGTTGCCCGGGCTGGAGTGCAGTGGCCGGATCTCAGCTCACTGCAAGCTCTGCCTCCCGAGTTTACGCCATTCTCCTGCCTCAGCCTCCCGAGTAGCTGGGACTACAGGCGCCCACTACCTCGCCCAGCTAGTTTTTTGTATTTTTTAGTAGAGATGGGGTTTCACCATGTTAGCCAGGATGGTCTCGATCTCCTGACCTCGTGATCCGCCCGTCTCGGCCTCCCAAAGTGCTGGGATTACAGGCTTGAGCCACCGCGCCCGGCCCCAAGGCTAGTTCTAAGAAAATCTTCCCGCTTTCTAAATGATGCAACTCAATTTAGCAGGGTCTATTGGATTTTTTTTTTTTTTTGCAGGCTTTCACTTTGGATAACAAAAAGCATAATTTGATACACACAGTTCAGATGAAATGATGACTTCTGTGGTCCAGATGTGAGCTGTAGGCCACTTCCTTATAGGCTTATAATATCATTAAGGCCAATCATATGCGTGTTTCTCTTACTTTTTTTTCCTCCTCACATTGCTCAACTTTGGGGATTTTTAAAAGCCCTATTCAGTTTAACTCAGCCCCTTCTGACATCGAAGATTTAATGACTCTAACTAGCATGTTATCTTAAATTCCATGTACATATGAGGAAACCATGACTTACATATGGAAGTTAGGCTTTGGTGATAGTTCCTAGAAAGCACTTCTAAATCATGAAATAAAATATGAAACTCAAGTGCAAAGTTATTTAATTTTCAAGGGGAATGTAATATTCAGATAAAATAAACCATAATGATACATTCATTTACTTTTATATGCATAAAAGTGTGAAGTTTTACCATCACTTCCAGGTATCAGTTTAAGTAATACATCTTCCAATCTATTTCACAATCATTCTTCCATTGTTCCATAAATAGATTTTGAGAATACAAGCTGTTAAACTAAAAGTTACTGCAATAATATGACTGAATAAAGCAGCAAGGCAATTTGAGAAGAATATACTAAGAGGACTAAATAAGAATGCTGAATTTCTAAAATACATCCTTCAGAAATTCACAGATGTTACACCATGGTCAGCATACAAGAATAAGCAAATCAGGCTTCTCAAAGTCCCATTTTACTCAATGCACCATGGATCTGCAACAAGACCACATGAAAATTGGGACTAAGAAATATATAGAAACTATATTAGTGGCTGAATGCAGTGGCTCACCCCTGTAATCCCAGCACTTTGGGAGACCAAGGCAAGAGGATCACTTGAGGCCAGGAGTTCAAGACCAGCATGGGCAACACAGTGATACCCTATCTCTATAATTTTTTTTAATTAGGATGGCACAGTGGTGTTTGCCTGTAGTCCTAGCTACTCAGGAGGCTGAGGTGGGAGGATCCTTTGAGTCTAGGAGGTCAAGGCTTCAGTGAACTGTAATTATGTCTCTGCACTCCAGCCTGGCTGACAGACCAAGACTCTGTCTCAAAAGAAAAAAAAGGAAGAAGGAAAGAAAGAAAATATATTAAAATGGTAGCTCTCAGAGAATTGAATGTGCCAAATATAGGCTCACTCCAGGAAGATGTGACTTAAGGGAAGATGGTAATGGAATGCGTATTATTTTTTAATTTAACCTATTAAATTAAACAACACAGGGCCCAAAGAATCCACCGAGGCCTAGATGATCTTGTTAGACCATTTAACCCTATCATGGTGCAGTTTCTACTTTATATTGAAAATGTGTCCAAAGATGGTGCTCTCTTTTAGTAAGAATGTAAATTTTAATTATTACTTTTTTCAGTATTACATTTTGGCCTCAGATTTAAGGGAGAGAGTATACGTGTGTCTGTCTACACATATATATAAATGCACATACACACAGAAGAGTGGGAGACTTCCCTTTTCAAAATGATCTTCCAGTAACACAATTTGCCATCCATCTGTCAACAGTCACCATTATCACTCTCTTTTTAAGTAATGGCGTACAGATGTCTCGGATGGCAGCAAGTGTCCAGCGTGCGGAGGTGCACTGTCATCGGCTTACAGAGGCCTCATTTTTACATAATCTCCCAGCTAACTGCACATGTGGTTGTTTTAGAAACCAAATATCTGGACCCATGTTAAGGGTATGGCTGCCCCATGCAGAATTGAAAACAGAGTCACTTTTCCTTTCTTTCTCCCCATTGATCTTTAACTCTGTATCCCTTTGTGCTGTATAATCATATCTCTTCTGAATATACATAGTTTCATTGTTCAACATGGAAACCATTTCCTCCACTTAGTCCAATGATGCAGACACTTAAAAAATCTAATTATTAGTTTTCCTATTTTCATTCATACCAACAAGCACTATGTTCAATATTTATGGGTTATGGATTTATCTTGTGTTTGCATTGATTTTGCAAGTAGAGATCTTTACTGATCAAAAAAGATACACCTAAACAACCTCACTTTCGCATCTAATGGAAAAAGCCAGAACCCAGTAATATTTCACGCTCTTAGTTGTTATATATTTAAATCTTACCACTGCAAGCAAATGTGAAATCCTTAAATTGCTGGCCTCAGTGTTCCCATGTCAACTGGCATATGCTCAGGTTGGAGATCCTGCCAAAAGTCAAAGGAAAACATTCATGAAACAGAGCCTGATGGATGATTATTCTAATCCTGTCTGCCCAGCACTGCCGGCAACCTTGGTTTATAAATGCCTGCTGCTGCTTTAATGATAAGACCTCTTAAACACAGCTGAATGCAGTGCACCAGTGGATTTTCTTTTTTTTTTCCTCTCTCTGCCCTAACTAAGAGACTGATTATTGATCTCTACCTGGATGTTCCTATTGCGAACAGGCCAGTCATGAATACAAGCAGGACGAATAATGGTACACGGCCTAGGTAGTTTTAATAAACTGCAGTCAGGACATGGTCTCTGTGGGGGAAAAAAGTAACTAAACAAATTTTAATGAAGTATGTGCTTCCATGACTGCAAAGTCATGCACATTCTACGGGCCACACACTGGGTAGCAGAGGGCAACTGCGTTTTCACTGAGTCCCTTGTCAGTTTGGATACCCTATACTCTTACTCAAGAGAAGTTTCCAAATGCCCTCTATTGCCCTTGAGATGAGGCTCTGAGGGCTGGAGTAGATTTATCCTGCTCTGACCACACTACTGGAATAGAGGGATCTGAACCCAGAAGTGGCTACACAGACACACAAGGTATGCGAGCCCACGGAAGCACTCAAGAATCCCAAACCTGAAGACAGAGGGGGTGAAAAGCAGCTGAATTAATATCCCCAGGAGTTCTATGAAGCCTCTTTGAAAACCAGAGAAACCTTAGTTCAGAAATAGAGCAAGGTGTTTTAAAGTTAGAAAATGTCAGACTTTGTCATTCTTAGATGAGTTTTTGTTCTGCCAGTATATGAGTGTGTATGTTAGCTTGTTTGATGCTAAGAGGAGATGTAAGTTTTACATTTACTATCTGCTGAAGTATTTTGTTTTTTTTTTTGGAATACACACTTGATATTTCTGTATTTCAATAAAGTCAAGCAGAACTACAGGGGTAGTTCTTCAATGGCAGGAATGCATGCAACTGTGAATCTTAAAACAAGAACTCAATCCCAACACTTTGGGAGGCCGAGGCAGGTGGATCACAAGGTCAGGAGATCGAGACCATCCTGGCTAACACAGGGAAACCCCGTCTCTACTAAAAATACAAAAAATTAGCTGGGCATGGTGGCGAGCGCCTGTAGTCCCAGCTACTCAAGAGGCTGAGGCAGGAGAATCAATTGAACCCAGGAAACGGAGGTTGCAGTGAGCCGAGATTGCACCACTGCACTCCAGCCTGGGCAACAGAGTGAGACTCTGTCAAAAAAAAGAAAAAAAGAAAACTCAGCTAAGGAATCATCTGGAAAATGAGGGCCACCAAGAAGAAATGTTGATACCCTACACCATGTCCACCATGGTATGAGTCAGGCCACAGCCACTCATCTCCTTGTATTTAAGTGGAGAGAAAAAACATTTTCTTTGAAAAATTAAATGGTATGTTTTCTATACCTGTATTACTGTCTGAATCCTGCATCACCTCACCATTTCAAAGACCAAAGAATCATTTAGGATAGTATTATCATTAGATCAGTTTTGTTAAAGACTGAAAACATTTGGGCTAGTATTGAGAATGGGTGTTTTTAAATGTGAGTGTGCATAAGAGGTTTTGGAGAGTTTGTAACAACACAGATTCTTTGGCCTTACTTCCTAAAGATTCTGAATCAATAGGTCTGGGCTGGGGTCCAGGACTGTATGCTATATATTTTCAAGAAGAACTGGTCATTTTAATGCACCTACCCCAAAGATCCAATTCAATAACTAATTAGTAGAGGCCTCCTTCAGATTCACTTAATGAGAAAACCTTTTCTGTTTTAGCCAGCCCCTTGTTGTGTTATCTGACTATGGTTGACAAATGTGGAGCACCGAATTTAGCAGAAGTATTTGTAAGAGGAACAACAGCTATAACATTTAAAAGGGGAACTGGCTTTTTACAAATCAGAAACTGCCATCAACAAAACACGTGAGTAAGACTTATTTGGAGGGTAGATATAAACCTAAATTTGGTCCAGTGTGTTTTGACGCTTCTTGCACAAATGAAGCTATTAAACCAAAGAAGCCAGAGGCACACTTCCCATCACATATAAAAACGTTCCAGCCAGGTGCAGTGGCTCATGCATGTAATCCTAGCACTTCGGAAGGCCAAGGCAAGCGGATCCCTTGAGCCCAGGAATTCGAGACCAGCCTGGACAACATAGAGAAACCCCTTCTTTACCAAAAAACTACAAAAACAATAAGCTGGGCGTGGTGGCACATGCCTGTGGTCCCAGCTACTCAGGAGCCCAGGAGGTTGAGGCTGCAGTGAGCCGAGCACTCCAGAATGGGCGACAGAGCCAGACCCTGTTTAAAAAAAAAAAAAAAAAAAAAATCCTTAAATATTTGGTTCCAACCCCGACTTTCAGAAATAAAGTGTTACATAGGGTTTTTAGCCCGAAATCTAAGACCTGTCTCCCCGCCGCCCTGCCCCAACACACAACCCTGATAGTAGTTTGCAAATTTTATGGATTTACTTGGGATGCATTTGCTCCTCCCATCCCTTCTCCACTCCCAGCAGGTCCAGGGCTTGCATCAGAATTTAAGGTGGACTGTGACTCAACAGATGAAGAGCCTTTGGACTGGTGTTCTGAGGATACTGGTCCTAACCTTAGCTTGGCTTCTACTTGGTTTGGTGGCTTTTGACAAATAACTTCACCTCTCTACAACTCAGTTTTCTCATCTATGAAATAAAAAAAGCTGAATTAGAAAAATCTGAATATTTTTCCAGCTTTACAATTCTAGGAAGTGCCAATAAAATTGGGAGCATCTGGCTGGAAGGTATCTTGACATTGACGTGTCTTTGGCTAATCTCCTCATTTACAGGGGAGGAACTGAAGTCCAGAGAGTTTACCACACTCTGTAGTATGTGAGACATATCATTACGGTGGAAGATCAAAAATGGAACCCAGAATTTCCAACTCATCCACCAACTCACTCTTCATTCTAATGCACAGTTAAGTTTCTAAAGCTCTATTTCCAGCTCACACTTTCTCATTGGCCGAGGGTGCATTTCAGGCAGGATTTTCTTTTCTTGGCAGAGAGAGGGGTACAGTGTGTTCTTTGGGGCTCTCTCCCAGATTTTCTCCAGGAGAGAACATATGCCCAGGTCCCCAGAGAATTGTGCTCCCACACTCACAGCTGTACGGCAGACAAGAAAAAAAGCTGTCTACAAGCTTAAATAAACTATCAGCATTTGCAAAAGTGCTATGAGATGTCTTCAGGAAGTGTTCCAGGAGAATTGCTATTCTAAAAAGATAAAAGATCACTAGGTTCTCTTGTCCTGGATTTTACCCTACACTCAGACATTAATACTTGAAGTGCATCAGTGATACTCATTTATTCATCCAAAGTTCAACATTCAGGTTTAACTGGCAGCAAAACACAGAGAGTCCTTGCACTTATGCAGATGAGTGTCCAGTATGGAACTACAGCCTCCTGCAAGTTCTGCTGCACTCCTGCCTGTGTGCTTTGGAAAGCAGGGAGAAGCACCTACTCCCCAAAAGAGATGCTCATGCTTCCTTTGAGTTGCCCTCTTCTAAATTACATAGTTCTGGGAGAATCTCTATTATCTGAGCAGGAATCCGTTTATCCAAATCGCTTTTGTTAAACCTAACAGCATCAGGCTCTGTGCGCCTTTCCCCACTGTGTCAATCCCTATTTGCTTATTAACACTTTAGTTGTCCAATAATACCTAGATCAAATTCCCCCCTTTTAATCTCTCTGTGCAATTTTATCTCATGTACCTTAGAATGCACAGAGCAACCTCATTTATTTCTTGGTTATAACACTGGAAGTGGAAGAATTTTCAGGCTTTACTAGTGTGCAGGAATTATAAGTCATTTAGTTTACCCTTTTTTATTGATAAGGATAGTGTGATATAGAAGGAAGTCAGAGTCATTGTTAATAAATTGTTATAAATCAAAAAGAAGGAAATGGAAAGTATATTTTTGTTAGTTTTTGTTCTGTGTATGTTTTCATGAGATATTTAAAATATATTATTTAATCTAATTCTTGGAAACACTATTCAGTAGATATATTATTATGCCCCATTTAGAGGTGCAGTAAGTCTCAGTGGGGATAAATAACTTAAACCAGGTCAAACAGCTACAAGTGGTAGCTGGCAGAGGTGGGGCTCAATCCCAGGCCTGTCTGAGGATGCCAGAACATGCCAAGGTAGTTGTCTTACCCACCACGCCTCTCCAATTCCACACCAGGTCACAAGGATGGGAGGAGAAAATGCTGAAATTTACTGAGAAGGGGGTTTGGACAGCACAAATGAGAAACTGCAGGTCCTTGACAACTTGGTCAAGAGTCCTACCTACTGCCCTCCTTCTGAGGCCCAACCTCAGACTCTGCCAGTCTTCACCATGTCCTTTCACAGGGAGATTCCCAACACACCCACTCCACCACCACCACCAAGGTGCAGAGAGGAGGGAGAAGGGGTGAGGGCGCCATCTCCCTGTGAAAGGATGATGCAAACTAACAGCAGCATCTGCAAGCATCTGAGCTGCTGGCTGGTTACCCATCAGATGTGCCTTGACAATCATGCTCAATCTTTAAGTCCCAGAAAAGATAAGAACTCAGAGTTGTGGAATGTAAAAACTGCAGGTCTGCACTTTGTATATACCACTTTTAAAGGGCATCTCCCAATCCTCCTTTCCAAACACTACCCACCTTATACATATATGAGGTATTTGGCAGCTTTTTGCACCAAGAAGGTAGATAGGAACCGGGCTTGACAGATGAACGCTTCAACTTCTCTGTTCCTCAGTAACAACACTGCATCTCCTTCAAGTAAACCTTTCCCAAATATTTCTGTAACAATGACAGCCTAAGTACCTCCAAAATAATGATGATAATCACACGTTCTGGTTGTTTGGAATTGTTCACTTTATTAAGTATTTTTGTTTGTTTTGTGGTTATTTTTGAGACACAGTCTTGCTCTGTTGGCCAGGCTGGAATGCAGTGGCACGATCTCGGCTCACTGCAACCTCCATCTCCCGGGCTAAAGCGATTCTCCTGCCTCAGCCTCCCGAGCAGCTGGGATTACAGGCATCTGCCACCACACACCACGCCCAGCTAATTTTTGTATTTTTAATAGACACAGTTTTACCATTGGCCAGGCTGGTCTCGAACTCCTGACCTCAGGTAATTTGCCTGCCTCACCTCCCAAAATCCTGGGATTACAGGCATGAGCCACCCCTGCCCAGCCTACAGCATTCACTATTTTCACTTAATTTCCACCACAAAAACTACATGAAGTGAATAGGACAGTTTTTTGTTTTTAAACTTAACAGTTTTCTTTTTTCTGTTTTTGTTTGTTTCTTTGTTTTTGAGGTACGACTGACAAATAAAAATAACATACATATCTAGGGTACACGATATGATATTTTGGCATAGACATACATTGTGAAATTATTACCACAATCAAGCTAATTAACATATCCATCACCTCACAAGTACTTTTTTTTTTTTTTTTTGGTGGTGAGAACACTTGAGATCTCTCGTAGGAAACTTCGGGTATATAATACATCATTAATAACGATAGTCACCATACTGTACATTAGGTGTCCAGAACTTATTCATCTTATAACCGATGGTTTGTATCCTTTGACCAATATCTTTCCTTTTCCCCTATTCTCTAGACCCTGGTAGCCACCCTTTTACTCTCTGTCACTATGAGTTTGACTTAGTTTCAGAAGTCAGAATAATTATTAATAAATAATTATAAATCAAAAGGAAGGAAATGGAAAGTATACTTTTGTTAGCTTTTGTTCTTGGGTATGTTTTTATAAGCTATTTTAAATCTGTTATTTAATCTAATTCTCAGGAAACACTACTCAGTAGAGCTATTATTATGTCCCATTTACAGGTACAGGAAGTCTCAGTGGGGATAAATATCTTCAGCCAGGTCAAACAGCTACAAGCAGTCGAACATTTTCCTCCATTCCAAATTCTTCAGGCAACATTATCCATGTCAGAGTCATCCAGGTCCCTGATTTTGTTGCCCTCGCTATGTTCATATAGATTGAGCTTTGTTGCTATTTCACTTTCCCCAGTAGCTGCTGATGGTAAAGTTACCCGACTACATATATGCAAAGTTGTATATGACAGATAATTTGTACACTCAGTCAGACCTTTTTCTCACTCCTTTTATTGGTTCAGGAAAAGAAAGTTGAAGCCTCGTGCACAGAATAGAGAATGGAAAGAATATGCTAAAGCAGCTTCCTTTCAAAGAGCAGTTCTCAGGTCTCCCTGCATATGCCCCCCCCCCCAAGTGTGGCAAGTACTTCTGAATCGCTGTAGGGCATGTGGCTCTACATACATATGCATAATGTCCTCTTCACACTTTGGAGCTACCAGATGCCTGGTTCTGCTGGGAAGAGGTTTGGTAACCCACTTGAAATTATGAGGATTCATAACTCATTTATGCAAGCTGCAGACCCCTCTAGATGACATCTCCTGCTCTAAAGAATGATTGAGAGGAGGATGTAATAGAGCTGAAAATGACAATGAAATATTAACAGTGCAGCAGAGTTTATATAAGGCCCCCAGCTAGATGAGGGAATTATACAAGTCAAAAGAAGAGGCACGCCTTCAGGCAACACGAGAAGCAGAAAACAAAGGAAACAAGAACTGTCTAGGTGTCAAGGACTGATTTTTTTTGCTATGGGAAAGGCCCTGAGGCATTGATTCCTTTTATAGGCTGGTATACAGCCCTCAATCCTGGACTCCTCAGGCTAGTAAGTTAGGTGAAGCTCCTCCTCCATTCCCACTTGATCCTTAAAAAGACTTAGCCCTCTGAGGTAGTGGAATGAGTTTGTGGGGTGGTGGAGGAGGGTGATGTTTAGGATGGACTCACACTTGGTCCTGACCCTGTCTGAGATGAGACTTTGTAACAGACTGGGATCCGCCTCTCCTGGAGCCACTCTCTCCAACCAAATCCTTCCCCACCAGCTCTCCAAATTTTGTTCGGAAACACTAAGCTCATGCCACCCCCTCCAATCCCTTAAAGTCGCCACCCCTCCTCCCTGCTACCAACACACTCCACTCAGGAAACTAGATTCCTGCTCCTCAGAAGAGAACACAAAGCCCTGAACAGCCGTGTTCTTCTTTTCAGCTCTTGTTACATGGCACTACTTCCATCTCCTGAAACACTTCCAACACGCCCTGCCTTTGCATTGCTGCTTTCTCCTCCTGGAGTGCCCTTCTCACTTCTCCCCCTACAGACATTTCCTACTCATTCTTTAAGAAGCAGCTGTCACTTGACTGGGGAGGTGAAGACTTTCTCATGGCACCTTCCACACATCTCTACTTGACCACTTAGCACTCTCCACTAGAATTCTACGCTACGTATTTTAGCCTGCATGAAACTATGGATTTCTGGAGTGCAGGAGCAATGTGTGCAAATATACCTTTTTATCCTTTACACTGAGCAAAATATCTGGAATATATGAGCCTGATAAATACATGTTGATTGAAAGAAAATGAATGAATTACTCACTAATTTCTCTCCCACATGCTTTCAGCAAAATAGCATGTGAGCCCTTATCATTCTCTGAGACACACTATAGTGGTGATACTGGAGAAAAAGAGACAAGAGATCAGAGTACTAGCTGGGCATCTTTCTCTTAAAGCCCATCCCTGAGGGTAACTTCATTTTCCCTGTTGATGGCACCCCTCTGATCCAATGTTAGGGTCCAGTCAGGTTACAGCCTTAAAGGTCTTAGAGAGGGCTGGTGGTCTGTGCTACAAAGAGCTCAGGCTTTTCAATCAGATGGTCCTGTCATAGAATCCAGGCATTTCCACCAGCAGCAACTGGAGCTGGAAAAATGTTCAGAATCTAGCTGAATTTCAGGTCTCTCCTTGGGAAAATGAGGAGGATAATACCTACCCTACAGTAGTAAAAATAAAATAAAATGATAACTGCCAAGATGATGGCTCATTTTAGGTTCTCAATAAATGGTAACATTTGTTTTTTATATCTTCAGCCTTAACCCCTTCCACTTCTTGGTTCCCACAAAGCTTTGCTCTTCCTCCAGAATAGAGGTTCTCCTTGCTAGGGTATTAGAGGGTGATCTCAACACCAGAATTATTTAAGGTGATTTTCCAAATGATATCCCCATTATCCCTTTTGAGAAACACTTCTGTAGCGTACCATCACTACTGTTACTGATGAAAGCATGTTTTCTTTCTCAGGAGTTATCAGACACAAAGGGGGCTGAGAATTACTTCTCTAGAACACATTTTTTCAAGTCTTGCTTTTTATTTTCACAGTCGTAATTCTACCCGGGACCATAAACTTCTCATCCTGAAACTGTTACAACAGCTTCCTAGTTGATCTCCCTATTTAGAGGTTATCCTTGTCAGTCCATCCTGTATATAATAGCAAGAACCATCTTGCAAATTCCAGAAAGACAGAGTGAACTTCTGATAAAATGGGCACCTCAGTAGTCGCCAAGAAAAGAGCCAGCCCCATCTCCCACACCGGCCACTCTGCACTGCTTCACCCACTTGTGCCTCTGACTATGTTACTGCTTCTAACTGGAAGGGTCCTTCTTTCCCTAGCCTCTCCCCGCCCCATGCAGTTAAAGAATTTCTACACATCATTCAAGACAAACTTGAGCGCAGCTAACTGTCTGCTCCTCTGTGCCACCAATGTACCTAACTCACCTCTGTGTGTTCATCATACTCTGTTACAAGTTATGAGCTCATGAGTCTTACTTCTGTGTTAGATTGTGACTTCTTTAAAGGAAGAGACTGTGTCTTAATCATTCATGTTTCTCCCCATAAAGTAGATGCTCACTAAATTTTTATTGAACTGCCCTAAATTGAACTGAGATGATACCCTGTTCATGCTCCATTAAATCATTTACCTTGCTCTACTACCTACTAACTACATACATGCACTGTTTGCATGTGTGTCTGCATGGCAGTCATAGCTGGGGTTTTCTCCTCACTTTTGCACTTTTTCCGAGGGCCCTTTCTTTTCTAACAGAGATTATGCAAAACAGAAGAGTTGCACATTTACTGGTCCATTTTATTTCAAAACCTAGGGAGGTTGGGTAAGCCAGCCAGCCAACACAGGGATTCTGGAAAAAAAGGCTTTTGTTAAAGCATCTTGTCACTTCCTACTCATTAAATACAAACTTCCTCAGGTGGACTGCAAGATAGTACCCAACTTGACTGAACCTCTACCCAATCTAGCTGTCTGGACTAGCCCAGAATGCATAATTGCTTTTCTTTGTGACTGTGCTGTGAATAGGACAGGATTCTGTTCCTGCATGTTTCCCTCCCTAGTGAGAACAGTGCTGCAGGCTCAGATCCCTGTGGAATGTCCATTACTCTATGATGGAGGCGTTGCTTCTTGAGGTCCCAGAAATTGTTGGCTTGTCCTTGATTCAATGTTCATCTATTTATACATCAAACATTTATTGACGCTTTTCCTGATGTCAAATGCTATGGTAAGTCCTAGGGAAATAAAGATGCACAACCAAAAAAAAAAAAAAAAGTCTGGCTCACAAAGAAGTTACTTAGGATGGGGAGAAGACAGAATATAAACAAATGGCAGTGTAATAATGCAAATGGAAAACAGATCTATATGTACAATGCTGGAGGGGCCCAGTGGAAGCAGATAAAGAGAAGCTGATGTTGTTTTCCACTTATTAGTTGTGCAGAGAACCTGAAAGCGCCCCAACACAGACATCCCCCTCAGGCTGCAAATACCCTTTACCAATTTGAAAATGCTCTTTGAGGAGACTGCTAGCCCTATTACATAAATCACGGTTGTGGTTACATGAGTGACACTACAAGCTTAAATTTTCCCTCTGAAGAGCCATTGTCCTAATAGAAGATCATTGCTGTCTCATTACAGCATCTTGAACTCTCTGCTCTCCAGTATATGCAACTCCCTGACTTCGAACAACTACAAGATACACTATATAACTGAGAAGGAAATATGGATGAGGAATACTCAAGAAGAACCTTCAATCAAAGGCCGCTCCAGCTCTGACTCTAGAACTGTGCTGCCCTGCATATTAAACAGTAGCTACTTCAATTTAAATTTCTTAAAATTAAATAAAATTAAAATTCCAGTTCTGCAGTGGCACCAACTACATTTCAAGAGCTCATTAACACACATGGCTAGTGGCTACCATGCAGTATAGATACTGAACATTTTCATCACCCTAGAATGTTCTATTGGACAGTGCTGCTTCAGGAAGTAATCTGAGCTATTAATTCACCAGTTTGCCTTATGATTTTGTGAACTGTTTACTCTTTAAAAATTCAATTCTGGCTTGGGAGGCAACAATCAAAAGTAAAAGGTAACTGTTCTTGAAGGGCTCACTGTCGAGTGGGGAAGACAATATTTGAGAAAGGAAAAAAACATTGGACAAATGTGCTGTGGGTGGTATGAAAGCAGAGACACAAAACAGTCTAGCTGTGACTTACAAAGTAAGAGAAGACCTCAAAGCAGAGGGGACAGTTGATGCAATTTTTATAGGATGTGTAGCGACTTTCCTAATTTACAAAGTGGAAAGGGCACTGGAAATGGTGAGAACAGCATATGCAGAATCACTGGGCAGGGAAGAGTTTACTGCACATGGGGAATCACAAGTCCCTCAGTATTCTGGGAGCACAGTGTAAACTTTTGGGAAGGTGGGTGAGAGCAGGCTGACAAAGTAGCAGACACGGGCATTGGGTGAGCAGGTAGAAGGAAGAAGAGGGGTTATGCATTGTAACACAGTAGTTAGAGCACTGAAGTTTTACAAAACAGGGTTTATGCTCAAAATTATCCATTGCTAGCTTTATTATTGCAGACAATTTTAAACAGCTCTTTGAAGCTCATTTTTTCTCATCTATAAAATGGTATTAATAATACTGCCAACATTTTATGATTGTTCTGTGGATTAAAAGAGACAATGTGCTTGTCATAGTGCATGGCACATGTCAAACATTCAAAAATGAAAGTTGTGACCATTTATTCTGTAAGAGATGTGGGATTATAAAAAGGTTTGAGGAGTAAAATAAAATGACTGTATTGTATGCAGAAGTAAGACACAAAGGAATTACTAATGTTAATAATAATAATTAAAATAACAGCTAATATTTACTGAGTATTTACTGCCTACTGGGCATGATTTCAAGTATTTTAAATAAGCTAATTCATTTAATCTGCTCAACAACCCTATCAGGTAGGCTACCATTACTAGCTTTCTTTTACAGATGGGAAAATGAAGGTATAAAGAAATGAAATAATTGGTTACACTACTAATAACTGACAGCAGTGGGATTCAAACCCAGACATCTGGCTCTTGAATCTATATCCTTAATTCTCAGGCTCTTCTGTCTCTATTAGAAATTCTTTGACAAAAGCCTACCTAATATTGCATTGAATGATTTCACCCCACAGCATGATGTCAGACTCATTTATTTAAGTACAGGTTTATTTAAGAAACAACTTTCTCATGCCATGAAAGCCAGTAAGCCAGTATGTGTGCTTTAGAAATAGGCCGCAGAAGGCCATCTAAATAGAAGCAGCTAGTTGTTTGATAAACTGAGTATCCTTCGAAGAGTAGGTTCAAAAGACTCCTTGGACAACCAAGACCTGACTACAATTCCAGAGCATTCTCAACCACAGTCAGCCCATAATAACCTCTCACTTTGTGTTAGGTCCTTATAAATGTCAGCTTCCTCTTAGGAAAACGGGGACAATGCCTGCCTCATAGCATTGCAAGGAATGTTAAATAAAAGTGTACAGGAAGGATTTCTGTTTTCTTTTTTTTCGAGACAGAGTCTCTCTCTGCCTCCCAGGCTGGAGTGCAGTAGCATTACCTTGGCTCATTGCAACCTCTGCCTCCCAGGTTCAAGCAATTCTCCTGCTTCAGCCTCCAGAGTAGTTGGGACTACAGGTGCACACCACCATGCTGGACTAATTTCTGTATTTTTAGTAGAGAAGGGAGTTTGTCCTGTTGGCCAAGCTGGTCTCGAACTCCTGGCCTCAGGTCATCCACCTACCCCAGCCTCCCAAAGTGCTTGGATTACAGGCATAAGCCACCACGCTCAGTTTACAGGAAGGATTTCTACAGCGTGTTCATTGGGAAGCAGCTGTTGCTGTTCTGATTTTGGTTCTTTTACTTAAAGCATCCTCTTCCAATATGAGGTCTCTGGAATTTTGGAAAACATTTCATAGGACTAACTTGAACTCTTAAATAGCTTAAGGATGGTGAGGAGGGTAACATAAAAATAAAATTCTTCAAAACAAACACAACCCAGTGTATGACCCAAACTCTAACTCTTTTTATTTAAAGCTTTCTCTGATTTAGGATTCAACAATACTTTGCAGGGTGTTCCTGTGTTTACTCAAATCTAGTAACGGGGAGCCTGACACATCGATGCTTTCACTGACTGACCTCACTAACCATTTCATCTCTCAGGGATGTTCTTTCAGATGTCTTTTCTTCCGACATTCCGTCCTTCTGTTTGATGTTCGTCTTCACATAAGTCCACTTTAATGAGCGAGATAATATAATTATCATCCGAATTTGCTTCTGTCCTTTAGTGCCCAGCTTCTCCTTGCAGAGCCATGGCTAGGACAACCATGTGTTCCCCAGCATAAGACACGGGCTGGGGTCAGCCTTGTTGAGGGGCATAAGTTCCTCTCGGTGACAATGGCAAGTAATAATTGTGGAAGGTCATATTCCTAAGCCACCAAAAGCAAATCCTCTTTTATTGGTCCTCCACATTTGGTAGGATCAGACATTCAGATGAGCCAGGAAGTCAATGGAATTGAAGTCTAGGAAGTCAGAATTTGGGAAGAGATAGGTTCAGATGGTGGATATACAGTTATCAAGCCTTGAGTAGAGTAAGATTCTGGAGAGATTCAGCAGGATGGTGGCTGGTAAGAGAATTGGAAAGTTGAATGTTGCTTTGGCACTTGATTAAAAGCAGATTGTTGGGAGCTGAGTTGTCATGGGAATCTCAGTGGACTAGAAAGCTCACTGTGGGTTTGAGGCCTGCAATTATCAGCTATGTGACCTTGAGCAAATCACTTAACCTCTTTTATTCTCTGTTGTTTTTTTCATCTCCAAAATGCAGATAATAATGGGCAATAATAAAAACTGCAAAGAGATTTTCTTTTTTAACTGAGGAAATATATAGAAGTTTGTATTTTTAGACTGACTTTGAATTTATAAACTATTCTCATGTAAAGAATTCATGTGAAGTGCTTTGCAAGGTGGTGGCTCATAAATGTTGATTAAAACATCTTCAAATCAGCATTTCAGTAATGTATTCTGATGGCCTTTTTTAAAGGACAAAGAGGTTAAGCATCTTGACCAAGGTTATGCTGCTGGTAAGTTCTCCCAGGCAGTGTGGCTCCTGAGCAAGTGTTCCTTTCCATTATGGTGCACATCCTCCACGCATGAGGGTCCTTACCGTCACAGTGGCTTATCTGCGTTCAAAAGGCAAACGCATCAGGTTGGTTTCTGAGAGGTTGATGACAGCTACCCAGAGTTCTCACCTGACACCAGGACAAAGGAGTGATTGTGGCACTTTCTGATACCACTTCCTTTCTCCTACTTTGGAGCCTTCACACATGCCTTTTTTCAACGCTTAAATTTATGATATCTTCTCTCTTCCGTGCCAAACCGAATCTCTCCCTTCCTTTAAAATTCTCAGCTGAATCCTCAGGGGCACAGAGAGTGGGAATTGAAATGCTTTTCATCAGCATTTCCAGGATGTATCAACCCCCTCCCAAAACCCTGTTTATTTTATTGGCATAGACACAGACCCTACGACCTGTGGTCCTACCTAAAGGCTTACCAAAGAAAAGCAGAAGTCCAGAGATGTGTAGTATCAAGAGTGAGGCATCTGTGACTTTAGATGGTTTAAAAGGGTATCTTATTTGATAGCAGCCAATAAAGCAAGAGACAGCGCCAGATCAGATAAGAAGAAAGAACATCTCCAGCCAGAATTAAACAGGCTATTTTGGGATATGTCAAAAGGAGTAAAGCTAGATTGGAAATGACTGCAAAGGTGATTAAATAGGTGAGAACAAAGAGAACACTTCCTGAGTTCTGGCTAAGAAGGGAAAAATTCTTAATCATTTTAAAATTGTACTTCATAATTAGCCAAGTCACAAATGCTGTGGCTTGGATTAAATGATCTTTCTTAAGGCAGAAACTGCTACGGATTTTTGCTAGGGAAAGTGTTGGGGGTTGGGGAATGGAGGGAGTGCTGACACCCTTTCGATTTGTATAGCGATTTAAGAACCCAGGGTTTATAAGCATGTTCGTTCATAAAGCACATTCTGAAAGATACTGCTTTTCTATTTTTGCTTTCATTTCCCTTTCCAAAGGAAATGAAAAACAGCGATGGAAATTTTTCCAGAGGAAAAATATCTCAACAAACAGTGAAGCAAACAGTCACTGGAAATTGCTTATGAAGCTCCTGGAGATAACGGATGTATGACATCATAGTTACATTACATCTTCAATGACAAGTGGTAAAAAGCAAGGAAATGCTGAAGTTTCATCTGAATGAGTTATTCCACACTAAATATTCTTAATTACTATCACAGAAAGCATGGAAAACAGGTTAATTACTTACAGAAATAAAACAATAAAATCACCTCTAACAAGCATGCACATAGTATATCAATGTACAATTTCTGCTGGAAAAGCAAATCCTCTCCAAATTAGAGGGAGTTCAGAAAGACTTTGGGAGAAAAAGAAGACTCTTGAATAACTAGTTGCTTACACCTTTATTCATTTCTTGAACATTTATTTAGCACCTGTTATGTGTAAGATTCTTTGTTCATTGATAGGACTGCAAAAAAAAAAAAAAAAAAGAGGCAAAGGACACTATCTGCCCTCATAAGGCTTGCAAGCTAGGGAGAAAATCTCTCCCTTGTCTACATATCTCTATGTGATTTCATTTGGTTTATGACTTTAAATAAGCTCTACATGCAGACTAATTTCTGATTGATATTTCTAGCTGGACCTCTACTATGAGCACAGAACCCACATACTCCCTAGGTCTGAGAAGGCCCACAGGTTGTCTACACAGATGACTAAGAGGGCTTGGCTTTCTAAATAACTGTATCCAAATCGGAGCCGACCATTTCCCCCATTCCTTCCTCAGTCCTTCAACCTCTACTATGGTTCAAGTCCATCAGCAGAAATAGTTGATGTGGAAGAGAAGGGACTTACAAATAGGTCCAAGAGCGCCCCACACTTGTTGTAATGTTCTGTGGTCTTGAAATCCTTAATTTTTTTCTTTGAACTTGTGTTTTGTAAGAGAAGTTTGATGGTACAATGGAGCATGTGTTAGAAAAGGAGACACACAGATCAAAGGCAAATCTTGATATTTTAGCACCTTTAATGGCATTTCCCCCTGCTTTTTTAACAAAAGGTTTTATATTTGAATTTTGCACTGGGCCCCTGTGAGTGTTAATACTGAGTATCAACTTGATTGGACTGAAGGATGCAAAGTATTGATCCTGGGTGTGTCTGTGAGGGTGTTGCCAAAGGAGATTAACATTTGAGTCAGTGGACTGGGAGCTGCAGACCCACCCTCAATCTGGGTGAGCACCATTTAATCAGCTGCCAGTGCAGCTAGGATAAAAGCAGGCAGAGGAATGTGGAAGGACTAGACTGGCTAAGTCTTCTCACCTCCATCTTTCTCTCATGCTGGATGCTTCCTGCTCTTGAGCATCAGATTCCAAGTTCTTCAGCTTTTGGACTGTTGGACACCAGTGATTTGCCAGGGGCTCTTGGGCCTTCAGCCACAGACTGAAGGCTGTACTGTCAGATTCCCTACTTTGAGATTTGGGACTAAGGCTGGCTTCCTGGCTCCTCAGCTTACAGATGGCCTATCATGGTACTTTACCTTGTGATCATGTGAGTCAATTCTCCTAATAAACTCCCCTTCATATATACATCTATCCTATTAAGTCTGCCCCTTTAGAGAGCCCTAATACAGCCCCTAACTTAGTCAGCTTGAGCTGCCATAACAAAATACCATAGACTGGGTGGCTAAAGTAACAGATATTTATTTCCTATCGTCCTGGAGACAGGAAGTCCAAGATCAGGCACCAGCATGGTCAGATTATGGTGAGGGCTCTCCTCCTGGCTTGCAGAGGGCTGCCTTCTTGCTCTGTCCTCACATGTGAGACAAAGAAAGCTCTGGTGTTTGCTGGTGTTTCTTCCTCTTCTTATAAAACCATGAATTTCATCATGAAGCTCCACCCTCAAGACCTCATCTAATTCTTATTACCTCTCCAAGGCCCCACCTCCTACTAATATCACACTGGGAGTTAATTTGACATATGAATTCCGGAGGGATGCAAACATGCCATCTATAACAGCTCCATATATTGAGTAGCTGATCCTGTATATGAATATTGTGCAAATGAGATGTAGGCAAAGTGACCCTTACACTGTGCCTGCCCTCTATGCTAGGTATGCGAACCTACTGCAAGTCTATGCTCCTTGCTTTCTCCTGTGTGTTTTAAGTTGATTTGAATATCAGCATTTGGTCTTTGTCTTCCAGGACTGCTGGTATAGCTTGACTGGTGGTGGACTTGGAGGATACCATTGCATCAGGGCATTTCTCCACATGATAGCTCCTGCCTGCTGGACAGGTCCTCTCTTGACTATGTGTATTCTCCAGAGGAGCAGGTGATGACACCCTAATGTTTTCTTATCCTTTCAAAATAATGGGTTATATTTACACCACTCAATAATTGACGAAGGGTATTTTTGACAATCCATGAAATGATTGAAAAAGAAAAATGATGTACAGTAAATGTCTTATTGCAACCTTCTGGTTTGAAAACCAGGGCTTGCTCTGTTCCTTAGGATTTGACTATTTCATTTGATTTCTCTATTGACAAAGCCACTGAAGATTTTGCATGTTAAATTTCACAACTTTCCAATGACATTTTAAAACTCTCACTCCCCAAAAGCAGAAGTGTTTTTTAAATTCCAAGAGTACTCTTTGAAGAAAATCTCTTTCCCCTCACAGTGCTTGTTAGAACAATGTAGTATAATATATTTTCCAAAGTACAACTAATTGAAGCACTTTGTTTTTCTTAGTTTTCTGCATTTCAAAATACCTATTGTGTATGTAATCTTATAGATCAGATATACTTTTATGTATTTGGGAATTTCCCCATTCCTCAATTTTTAAAACTGTCCAGGAAAGCTGCATATATCTGGGGACATGGCATCTCAGGAAAATGTATCTCTAACACCACAGAGATCATAATGAGGTTTGCTTTGGTATAAAATGACAACAGGGAAGTGAAGAATTACCCTACTCTTCACTTAAAAAAATAGGCATCACAGGTTGCCACTTCACATAATGTCTTAATATTCTCCCATTTAATTATGTAAATCGTCAAAGAGGACTGCTGTTTATGGTAATTTGCACGTGTGGCGGTCTGCTTCCCAAGGTAAGCTAATTTAAATCAAATTATAACTAGAGGAGATTTACCACTTGTTGATTTAGACAGACAATCATTTATAACTCCACCAAATGGCTAGTGAAGACTGCAGAATTTCAAAAGTGAGGTGAAACAGTAGTGATCCTGCTGTGAAAGGAATCAGCTGAAATGCTCTGGAGGGATTTAGGATTCCCATTGATGTCAGCAAGAACTGAAAGCAGCCTTTCTTGTGAGGGAAGTGATTAGTGAATACCGTTGACCCTCACTACCTCCACATTCAAGTCTTCCTTTGCACATGAAGTTAAAGGCTGTTCTCCCCAACTAATTTACCACTCTCTTTTGATACGAATCCAGCACTCTTCAGAATCTGCCTGCATTCTGGTTGCAAAGTTGTGCTAAGTATTAAATGTAATTGAGAAAAGACCATTGTAAACTGCTCAAGTGTTTGAATGTCCCCAGCTCTTTTCTTTTTCTTTTCTTTTTTTGTAAACCATTAAAGATAGTCCATTTCAGTTTGAGAAACTAAGCATGTGCAAATTCATTCTTTGTCTTATGGGCACATTTATTACAGAGCAAATGCGCTCTTTAGCTAATGAAACTGGCTATGTGGACTATGATAGACCAAGAAAGCTACCCAAGTCCTGAGGGAGCCTAGTCCTCCTAAATGCAGACAATGTACCCATGACAAGGGCTACATCTTGGTTTCAGCAACCAGGAGGATGAAGATAGCAAACTGATTAAGAGAGTAGCTATAAGAATTAGGGAGAGTGGGGTCCAAATATCTACCCTGCCTCTCACTTGCTAAAAGACTAAGAAATTTGCTAAACCTCTCTGAATCTCAGTGTCCTTAAGAAAAGATAGCATTAATTATACCTTCTCCATAAGATTTATGTAACATGCCAATGCAGATAAAGCACAAAGCTTTACATAAATGTTCATCTTCAAAAACAGAAGCTATGAATAACAATGACAACATTGTTAATAATGCAGTGTCATGCATGGAAATGGACAGCTTCTAACATATTTATGAGTAAAGAGTTAAGATAGCCTTTTCCCTGCTGCATGAGAATTTGACCTTCATTTAAATTTCACACTGGGTTTACCTGTTAAGGTTGGCTATGCTGCTAACCAGTATTGTTTACGGTAACACAAATCCCATGATTAATACTGGAGGGCCTATGCATAAGCTATATATATATTTGACAGGAAGTAACACTTGGGGACTTCCTGAGTGTGGTGAATTTGTAACTGACATGGTCTTTGTGAAGACCCTGGAAATTATGCCTACATTGCTGTCACCCCAAGAGATAATGGCTCTTGTGGGAATGAGGCTTTTAGGCACTTGGCCAATGTGGATCTCATCTCCTTGCATCTGGGCCATGCTGCACAGAATTCCCACAAAGACTCTCACAGAAAAGAAATACCTCGGGTTGTCCTGCTGGCATATTTGGTTTCCCATCAAGGTCCTTGAGTAAGTATGATGTCCAGTATCTCCTAGGGTAATATCATGAGTCTGCATGTTTAGCTGAGCCCAAGAAAACTCCCTGTAGACACTGTAGAATATTTTAATTTAATTTTTTGACGATTAGTGCATATACTTGAAGGATAAGATTGTGATGATGTTAGAATAATGTAGGTTCTAGATTCCACTGTGTTTATGAAATATCAGAATTTTCCAATGCCCATATATGTTTTCCTACTTCCCTGAGAGAGACATTTCTGCTATTGATGATTCTTTGGGACTGGCGAAGCCATTTGTGGAGGCCAACTGAAGACTTCTTTATTAGCATCAATTCAGAAATGCAGTGTTCTCAATATGCCACATGCAGGTGCCCAAACAGGACTAAATAACATCCCTGCAGGATAACAGTCTCCCTCTAGAGACATAAGTCGTGGCTATCTGAATGGCCAGTGGCAACTGGGGATGTCCCTTGTTTTCACTGGAAGCCTTTGTTTCCCTGGTGACAACCTTTCTTAACTGGAGTTTCTGCAGAGAATTAAGCCTGAACTCTCTAAAGCATCTGTATTACATTTCTGCTGTTGCCATAAAAAATTATCACAAAGTTACTGGCTAAAACCAACAATATTTACTATCTTTGACTTTTGGAAGTCAGAAGTCAGAATTTACTCCAGAAATTTCCCAGGGCTAACTCAAGATGTCAGCAGGGCTGTGTTCCCTTTGGAAGTTCTGGGGTATAGAGGGAATTCGTTTCCGCACTCTGCAGTTCCTAGAGGCTGCTTGCATTCCCCAGCTTCTGGTAATCTTTCACCTTCCTCCATCTTCAAAGCCAGCAGCATAGCATATTCACATCTGTCCCTGCCTCTGACCCTGACCCTCCTGTCTCCTTCTTTGATTTATAAAAACACATGTGATTAGACTGAGCTCACCCAGGTAATCTAGGATCATCTCCCCACATCAGGATCCTCAATTTAATCACATCTTCAAAGTTCCTTTTGCCATATACAGTAACAGATTCATAGTTCCAGAGATTAGGAAGTGAATATGTTCGGCCGTGAGAGGTTATTCTGGCATCTGTTGTTTTCGGTAAATTTTTCTTTCGTGCAACTGGAATGGTACTACTTATGTGTCATCCTCAGAAGAATTGAGAAAACTGTCATTCCGATCGTTTTCTGAGTCCTATGTTTCAGATGAGGAACTTCAGTTGTGAATGAGTGGTTGGTGGAAATGGTGAGAACAGCACCTTAAATAAACAGGCAATGAGATTCTTCAGGGACAGTAGTTTTACAGTTCTTTTAAAAAAACTGGATAGAGAAGGATGGCAAAGGAAGTGGGTGTTGGGAATTAAGTGTGAGCCCAGGGAAGCACATGGTGGTGTTTATAAGATGCATTTTGGGGAGTAAATATATCTATGAAGAGAGAGATATTGAGGGAACAGAGGTGGGGGAAAGTGTAAATATGACTAACTGGTGGTTCCAATTCCGATTTTTCTAAAAACATACCAACTATCAAAGTTGTCTTTCTTTCTTTTCAAAAAATCTAGCCTTTATTCTAATGACCCTTGCATACTTCAGTGGAGACTCCCACAAGAAACATTCAGCAAAAAATGCATTTGTGTAGAAATCATACAATAGCTAGTTTCACTCCTCTTACAAAAAAAAAAAAAAAAATCAATAGTTGTTTCTGTCCCTAAATTTCATCTTGGGCCTCTTTGTGAAATGTGCAGTTCAATTTAGTGTTCATAGGTCATTCCAGCCAGTGTGGGTTTATTGCAATTCAGTATTAATTTCCAGCCAAGTGGAAACCAAAGTACTCCAGTTAGACAGAGTCACCTCTCCTCAGTCTGCTTGACATCGCCTTTTAAACAGTAATAGGAACCGCTGTCTGATGGATTGATCCTTGGAACCATCACATAAGCTACAGCAGGAAGGCTGGAAGACTCATTACTATCAGGACTTATTTAGAGCTGAGTGAAGCCCTTGGTATAAACTTCAGGCTACCTGACCTAGCATTTAGGATGTTTTCCATCCCAAGAAACAGTTCCACAGTGGTAGACAAGAGGCCTGGCTTTGGCCATAGCTCTGCCAGTATACAGTGTGTATGGACCAAAGAGCAGCTCGGAGAGCAGAGGAAAGGAGGCTGGCTGTGCGGGTTACTGATGACTTACTGGGGGGAAGCTTTTATGAACTACTGTCTGGTAGAGGACTTGGAATATCTCACAACTTAAGAGGAAATATCCTCAAAAGAGAAGTCAGGGCAAAGGGGTTAACTTATTAGACCCTGGTAAAATGAAGAAGCAAGGGCCAAATTTAGGAAGGAAAGCTCATACTGGAGGCAAGAATCTTCTTAGAAATAATGAGAACTGGGTGACTGTAGAGCTGTATGTGCACATTTGCAAACTCCTGACTCTGCTTCTGAGTTGCATCCTCCTGCTTCTCGGTTATTAATTGTAAATGGGAGCTAAAATTGCAAACGATAGGAAAAATGGAAGAAAAACTTGGTCTAGTAGGGAAGACGGATTCCAAAACTTGTACAAAAAAAAAAATAACAAACTGATATAAATACTATGAAGAAACAAGATGCTGAGAGAATCACAGGAGGTTATCACCTACTAATGTCTTCACAAAAGACCTGAGGAATCGATACTTAAGTTAAAATTAGGAAGAACAGCCCTGCAAAGACTTAGAGCTTGATGGAATTACATTTTCAAATGTCTTGAGGTACAAAAGAACTTGTCCTGTTTGAAGAACTGAAAAAGATAAAATAAAATAAAACCCCGGTGAGGCTGGTTCAAGGTGAGCAATTGAGATGGGGGTGGAAAGGCATATGTAGTGAATTACTTTTAGGCAAATATTCATTCCCTCCTTCCTACCCAATTTCATGAAATGAATATACTTGGCTACTTCACTGCTGTTGGACTTGGCCGTGTGACTTGTTTTGGTTTCATGGTGGCTGAGTACACTTTGCTAACCCTTTAGTTTGGGCTCAGCTATGTCTTTAGTTAAGGGGACTTAAGCAAATATAATGCAAGAAGAGGTTTAAAATATGCTTACACAGTTGGGCTCACTCTATTGCTCTTCTGTTACTGTGGTGAAAGACCACGTGCTAGACTGTCCACTGGTAACAGGAGGGTGAGGGATGTGTAGCAGATATGGATCCAACATGCAGCTTGGATTCAAGACCAGCTAAGCCCCACTGAGATCAGCCCCCTCCAACTGATTTCCAGATTCTTAAGATTAAATAATTATCACTTTAAGCCACTGAGTTTTGGGGTAGTTTGTCAGTCAGTATTACTATGGGAATAGCTAACAGACAGACTATATAAAGATCACCTAAAAGAGCTTGTGAAAAAACAATTGAAGTGTTTTAAGTAGGGAGTGATGTAAAATTAATTATGTTTATGGAAGCTCACTCTGGCCGCTGGGAGAGACCATTAGGAGCAAAGAGTTGGAACAGTCCTTTTGGATAGAAAGGTAGCAAGGAGTAAAATGGAAGTGAATATATTTGAAATAAATCTTGGAGGTAGAATCAATAATATCCACTAATGAGTTACATACCCAGAGAGAGGAAAGTAAAGAACTAAAGGGTGACTCCCAGATTTCCAGCCTAAACAACTGGGTGGAGAGTTAAGACACTTTGGGCTTTCCATGTTGCTACTTTTTTTCTACAATAATAACTTTAATGGTTATGCAGTCAGTTGGCATAGGGTAAGTGACTTAATCATTACTTTATGTTGAAGGTTTGCATTGAAAGTTTATTTGCATCCAGCTTTATCTTTTACCATAACCTCAATAGTTAACCCCTAAGTACATTAAAGTTTTGTGTATTTTAGATGTCTTTTTTAGGGGGTGAGTGGATTCCCAGAAATGGAATAAGTGGGTCAAAGCATTTCAGTGATGCCTTTTTAAAATTTTCTTTCCAGAGTACATTTCTCCTCCAGGTAGAAAGTAGAATGTGAAATGTGGAAAAAAGCACCTTCACAAAGAACAACGTATTTTGCTTTGGTGAAATGTCACAGTCTCCTTAAGGCGGCTCCTAATAATAGCAATAGTCAACCTTTATATGATGTTTAATATGTGCCAGACACTATTCTAGGCACTTTATATATGCATTAACTAATCTAGTCTCACAACACTTCTATGAAGTAGAGACTAATGCTATTCCCATTTTACATACAAGAAAACTGAGGGAGAGATGCTAAGTTGCTTCTAGGAACATGAACAGCTTTATAGAATTCACTGTGTCTGTGGTACGGATGATGCTAAAACATTTGTTTCACGCATTTGTTCACCATAGGTGCCTTACTTGGACCTGCAGAAAAAAATCGTTACTTACTTTTGCACCAAATAATCCTTATGCTTACTGAAATGGCGGATTTGTATCTGATGAGTTTGGTACCAAATAATCGTGTTTCTCCTAAGCAAATGGCAGATTTTTATTGGTAAGATTTTATAACTGATTAAGTTCTACCTCCTAGAAAATCTGGAGCCAAATGTCTAACCCATTTGTGGCAAGTGTCTAAATCTTTATGTCTTTCATATCTTCATTCCTGCATCTCCATTATGCCTCCTCCTATCTCCTCTTCTCTTTTACATTTAATTTTAATTTATACAGTGGTGGATTTTATATATCTTGAAAGTTTCCTGACCATAAGAGACATAAATAAGTATAGGAGTGCCCCCCTTATTCACAAGGGATATGTTCCAAAATCCCCAGTGGATGCTTGACATCAAACCCTATATATACTAAGTGTACTATGTTTTTTTGATCTGACGGTCAGACAGCTACTAAGTGACTAACAGGTGGGTAGTGCCTACAGTCTGAATACAATGAACAAAGGGAGGATTCAGGTCCTGGGTGGGACAGAGCTGGACAGCAGAGGATTTCATGACACTACCCAGAAGGGCACAAGATTTAAATCTTAGTAATTGTTTATTTCTGAGATTTTCCATTTCATATTTTTGGACTGTGGCCGACTGTAGGTAACTGAAACTGCAGAAAGTGAAACCACAGGTAAGGGAGGGACAGCTGCAAACAGACTCAGAGAAGCCTCAAAACAAACAAACAAACAAAAAGGATATCAATATAAAAACAACTCAGGCTATGTATATAACGTCCCCAGAATAAATTTTATGGATATATATTCATTGATTGGTTGTTTGCTCTTAACAACCTTCTCTACCACTTCCAATTTTTTTTTTTTTTTTTTTTTTGAGACAGAGTCTCGCTCTGTCGCCCAGGCTAGAGTGCAGTGGCCGGATCTCAGCTCACTGCAAGCTTCGCCTCTCGGGTTCATGCCATTCTCCTGCCTCAGGCTCCTGAGTAGCTGGGACTACAGGCGCCCGCCACCTCGCCCGGCTAGTTTTTTGTATTTTTTAGTAGAGACGGGGTTTCACCGTGTTAGCCAGGATGGTCTCGATCTCCTGACCTCGTGATCCGCCCGTCTTGGCCTCCCAAAGTGCTGGGATTACAGGCTTGAGCCACCGCGCCCGGCCTCACTTCCAATTTTTTAAGGTGGTGTATAGTCTATGGATCTGATCAGGAAATGGTGCCTGAAAGAGCTCCCCACCGCCACTCCTTTTCTACCCATCCCCAGGGAGCCCTAGTACAACGACCAAATAATAAAAATAATAATCCTTAAAATAGTAATGTCATTTTTAGATAATAATGGCACTTATTAAGTGCTTACTACTATTCTAAGTATTAGAACTTAGGCACTATTCTAAGTACTTTATAAAAAATTATTTTATTTAATTCTTACAAAACAACACTATGAGGGTGCTACTCTCCTTATGCACAGGTTACAGATGAAGAGACAGGTTTTAGGGAATTAAGCGACTTCTCCAAAGATGCGGAGCTAGTGGTGGCAGACCTGAATTTTGAACTACGTTTGTTGAACACACAAATCTGTGTTGTTAACCACACAGTAGTTTCTCATATTCCTGGAATAATGAGATCCCAACTTTCTCTAAAATTATTTCTCATTTTTCTTTTTACAATTGCCTGTCCTGATGTAACTGTTACCTGAACTAATCAGTCACACAGTCAGAAGAAAGAAATTAGCATTTACTGAATCTCTCCTTTATACTAGCTGTGAAACTAGGCACTTTCAACATTATTCATTTAAACCTCACAACAATTTCATGAGGTTGATATTACTGTTCATATTTTAAATTTGAACATGTTGGGACTCAAAAAGTTTATGGTACTAATACAAGGTCACAAAACTAGTAATGGGCAAATCTAGGATTGAATCTGAGTTCCTCCAAATTCATGTTCTGTTTTCTTTCTATTTGTTCCACTAGTAGAGTATAAGCATGACCTTGGGAAAATTACAACTTTAATGCACCTCAATCTTAATATCAGTAAAATGGAAATACAAGGGTTCCCTTAAATTTCCTTGACCGAGTGCTAGAGATGAGCACATATAATTATCAGATAGGGATATGCTTTGGAATTTATTGCCCACTGCCCTTTCTGGGTTACTATTCACAAAGGATTTTTAGTGTCCTAGAAGACAACTTACCTCTGGGGATGTGGTCACATCTATAAGTTGACTTTGAGTTATTCTGATAAGGGGAAGCCACTGGCAACATGATGGAGCCACACAGGCAGCAGCGCCCGTGAGCAGTGAAAGACAAGGATGGGCTCCCTCAGTGTGGGCCAACACCTACAATGACAGTGTTTGCAGGGGCAGCGTTCTTGCCACTGCTTCCTTCATTGGCATCCCTTACACCTATTGCATTTGCAAATAAACAAAAACACAGATAAATGTTCTTGCTTCTGTGTCTAAGCCCAACTGGCCTGTAGGATATGTTTAATCCTGGGTCAAACAACCCATTCTAGCCTCTGTGCTTATGAAATGGCTATAAGAACATGCCTGGCAGAACTTCTACTAGTGAAAGGGGAAATGACCAAGGCCTCCAGCTATTGCCCTCTGAAACCTGGCACCAGGTGTTCCCAGAGGTCACGCTTGCCATAGGCAACTGCCAGCCAATGCCTGAGCAGATAGGAATACTAAGACAGGTCCATGCCTAGGAGACATGGATTCTGCTAAAAGCCAACTTTGGCTCCAGGACTCCCCGATGGCCTTGCCAAACTTTCATTAGACTGCATGCCTATCTGGGACCTTTCCCCTCTCCTTCCCTGAAGCCAATCTTGGATTAAGGTCTGACATTTCTCCCAGTAGCCCCCTCTAACTCCACATTTTTGCTCACAGGCATTCCACTAACTAAATGCTCATACATTTAATCTCATATTGGCGTCTGCTTCATGAAGACCCTGGGCAAATGCAGCTTATGATGTCTCCTTCTGCTTAGCTTTCTTTTAATTCCACCCTTCAGACCTTCCCCGTGGTGCAATAATTGATTCCCCCAAGTCCCTACCCCCAGTTGGAAGCTTTTTCTGTTACTTCTTATCTTCACCACTTTGAGGGTATGTAAATTATTTTACCTTAAATTATGGTTATCTGTGTAGATATTTTATCTCTTCTACCAGATGTTGCGCTCCTTGAAACTAATGGCATCAAAACTTATTGATATATTATATCACACTACGCCAGGCATTGTCCTATGGTTTTACAAAATATGTTACACATATATTGAATCCTTGTAAACACTCTGTGAGGTATGCATTATCAAATCTATGTTACAGAGAAGAAAATTAAAGCCCAGAGAAATTAAATGACTTGCCCAATGCTGCACAACTAGTTAGTGTTAAAACTTATTTTGAATTTAGGCTTTTAGACTAAATCCTATGTTCAAATTATTATTCAATCCCTGTCAAAATTCCTTGCTGACATAATGAGTGCTAGGTAGCTCATCCTATTTCTTATCTTAACTCCTTGGAAGCAGAGGGCTAAATTTTATGCCTGGTTGGGGCAGATGTCCTTGACTTGGGATTCAGTTACAGTTATCATTCCCCAGTTCCAAATTTATTGTATAATTCTTTTAAAAAAAAAAAAACTTTATTGCTGTAGTTCTAATGTACATGAGTCTTTTTCTTGGAGGAGTAAGCAGATATAGAAAGCAAGGAAGAACCTCTGGACCTGTACGCTTTCAGTTCAGACGCATATGAACACAGAGATACATTTCTCTGTCAAAGTCAAAGCAGGCTATGAAAAATAATCTCAGGGAAAGCAGAGGCCAGGTGGCGCTTTTCTCTCTTAAAACAAAAAGAAATGATTTTTTACAAATTCACACAGCAATTTGGTTATGGAAATTAAAATGGAATTCGGTACTCCCAGTTCCCAGAACAAAGACCATGTTGCCTTCACAGCAGAATGGAACAGCATAATGTCTACTATGACTATACCAACATGTATATTCATGTGTCTTGAGACAAGGTATTGTAAATGGAAACCAGGTCTATGAAGCCCCTTACTTGACTTAACGGCACTTATCTGCTCTTGAATTCTTTATTACAATGTTCTGTTTGTAGTGTAAATTGCGTTATTAAGTATTGATGAAAATTCCTAAAACTACCCCTCTATCCAAAAGTTGGATGCAATATTTGCATGAGTTATGAAAACTGTTGTATATCATGAGTCAGAACACTGCCTTATGAGTTCTATGGTAAAAAAAAAAAAAAAAAAAATTACAGTCCAGCTCCATGAATGTAATTATTCAGGCACCTCATCTGATTTATCATCTTGATGAGAAACTAAGCCATGAAATATTCTCTGCTAGAAATCAGCCTTCGTTCACTTCGCAAATACACTTGAGAGAAGCAGGAGGGGTGAGAAAAAAACAACAAATGATCTGCCAGGACTAGAGGAAACATATTTCTTTTTCTTACAAAAAAAAAAAAACTTTAGTAATCAAATGTTAATTCTGAAATAGATAAATGGGAAAATAACTACACACTCCTCTATATGGTTTTGGCAGTGTGAGCCTGACTCCGGGCTAGAGATGTTTGCTTTCACACCTCTTGTTCAAGAGCAAAACCTAAGGGTGGGGGACACAGAGGGAGGAGCCTCTGGGCATGAGGCGTGGAGGCGTTTGGAGCTCTCCACTCAGACATCCTCATATGCTACAGTTGGTAGCTGATTAGTCCTTTGCAGGCTGCAGGGCCTCCGTTGGCCCTGCTCACTGCTCATTGCACAAATTAGTGAAAATGAGTCACAGCATGTGCAAGCAAGCAGGGCTGATGAAATCCACAGAGGTCAGCTTGCTGAGAAATCCTTTCAAAGGCAAACAGGAACTTCTGACAGATGGAAGAGTGGGAAGCAGATAAAGATGTTTCAGGGAAAAGAGAAAGGTGAAGTGGGAAAAGCACCAAGCTTCTGAGCTCGAAACAAGAGGCCGCCTAGTGAATAGGCGCTCGAAAGGCAGCAAATATTTTGAATTTGCCCGTTTTTCCCAAATCTGTTTTAAAGTAGCTCTTATGCACTGCTAAACATGCATACAATGTTTGGGCTTTTCTGTTCCTTTAATACAACTGTTGTCACTGGGTTGGGAGGACCTCGTGTGAAAGCTGGCAGTTGCCTATTCTGATTTGTGGGAAAACTTAAACCCTGCTACTTTGGTCTTTCTGAAGATCCCTGGAATTCTTAGCATTTAAAAAGTATTTAAAGGGCCAGCCAAAAATGAAACTGGGTATAAGCAATAACGGAGCCTATTGTAAATGAGATCATGGAAAAACACTGTGTGTGTATCTGTGTATATGTGCATGTGCTTTGTGGAAGCAGGAGCCTGAATCTGGGTCTTGAGGCACACAGAGATACTTCTGAGAACAATGAACAATTGTTATGAGAAGTCGAGTGTGTGCTAAAATTTCTTAGCATACTAGAGAACTGCCTCTGGAATCGGACATAACAGAGTTTGAGTACTAGTCTTATTCCTTGATATGTCAATCTGGGCCACTAGCTGACCTCTCTAGCTTCAATCTGGGCATTAGCTAACCTCAAAGCTTCTATTTTTATTGTCTTACAAAATGGGCTGATTTTAATATTTAACTCAGGGTCCTTATGAGTTAAAACTGGTAAAGCATATAGCTCATTGCCTGACCAATAGAAAGCAATCAATAAATTATGATTATTATTATTTTTACTACTCCTCCTCCTACTCCTCCTCCTCCTACTCCTCCTCCTCCTCCTCCTCCTACTGTGTTGTACCAAGCCGTTGGCAGTGTCACGTGTGAAAATACCAGAAGCCTGATCTCAAAGCGAAAGAGTATGCCCCCTTGAGGAAGGCCAGCACTGGTCGGTTTCAAAATCAACTGGGAGCCAGGGGATAGGAGTTAGAGACAAATCATAGTGCCGATACCCATTTCCCCTCGGCATGGGAGGCACTATCATCTCACATCCTCCTGTACTTTCTGTATGCGCAATCTGAGTTAATGAATTATCAAGATGAATCAGAGGCTTTGCTAGAAACCTTTGTCCACAACTCTTCCCAGATGAGCTGAGGCTTGAAGAAACCAGGATCATACCTCCTTAACCATAGGGAATCATCATCTTCTATGTCCTTGGAAATAGAGTATCAGCTTAGAACCACTAAGTTGCATCAAAGCTGTAAGTGCCAGATGGCTGAGATGCTCTGTCCTCGTCGGGATAGGCACAGAGGGAAGTTCCCTGGATCATTTTGAGGGAAAAAAAATTAGGACCAGGCTGGGTGTGGTGGCTCATGCCTGTAATCCCAGCACTTTGCGAGGCCAAGGGAGGGCGGATTACCTGAGTTTGGGGGTTCGAGACCAGTCTGGCCAACATAGTGAAACCTGTCTCTATTAAAAATACAAAAATTAGCCTGGTGTGGTGGCAGGCACCTGTAATCCCAGCTACTCCGGAGGCTGAGGCAGGAGAATCGCTTGAACCTGGGAGGCGGAGGTTACAGCGAGCCGAGATCACGCCACTGCCCTCCAGCCTGGGCAACAGAAAAAGACTCCGTCACTTGTCTTCACCAAATGGTACTATAGGACTAACAAACAAGAGTTAAGTACAAGCAGAGGGTTGTCCCTCTGACCCATGCTCTTCTCTTGTTTCAACTAGTTGACTTCACATTCTGTGAGGACAGAAACCTTGTCTTAGCCCTGTCTGTATTCCACCTATATTGAGCAGCATTTGTGTGATCTTATACAGTTCTATAAATGTATGCGGACTTGGTTTTACTTTTAAAGATATCTCTTTTTGTATAAACATGCCTTCGTGATCCCGTTCTTAAAAGGCTTGATTCATCATGTAATTGTTTATTTGCAAGATAGATAGTTTATATAGTAATACTATTATTTGTTTCTTTTGCCATGTTAATATGGCGATACTCTATAAAAAGCAAGCAATAGTGATTCTTCACCTCTTTGTATCTTTCTTTATTTCATCAGATATTTCCTTACCAAGAAGAAAAGCAAAATGCAAAATATCCTCAGAACATTGACAGGGTCTTATCCATCTGTGCCCTCCCTAAACGCAATACAGACTCTGACTCAGACTAAATATTCCACATATCTTCACTGAATGAAGAGCAGAGAGGGGCTGGGTAGGACAAAGACCATTTCTAACTATGCACAAGAGGAGTTAGCCCCTATGTTCCCAATGACTCCTTAGTCACCCCTCAGAAGGTGTGTTCATGGTGGCTATAAGTTCCATGTAAAATGTTAAAGTTTACAACTCATTTTTCCTATAACTTTATATTAATATCATCACGTCACCTTGCATTTCCAGACAGTTGTCTGTTTTCTTCTCTTAGAGTTTGGTCACAACTGTTATTTTACTCATCTTTCCTCTGCTAAAAAATATTTTCATTGATAATAAACTCCCCTTTGATAGACTATCCTGAAATTTTTAAGAAAGCCCTTCAAGTCACTCTTTTAAGACAGCCCTGTTACAGGACCATCTTCCCATTGATCTTTATTGGAGTAGCCCCAGGGTCACAGGTGTAGCTAGTATGTCCCTGGGTCTGGAACATGAATTAGGTTGGTTTCAGGAACTATGTTCTGGGTGTCACTCCAGAGACTGTTTTGGGTAAGAAAGACCCCATAGATTGAGGCCATTCATGGTAACTGTGCAATGGTTATCTGTGATGAGTGCTTGTTCAAAAATAAAAATAGCATCTGTTGGCTGTTTCCAGCAATGAGCTAAAGCCATGAATATGATGCCTCTAATTGGATTGCTCAAATTTCTGGTTGAACCTATGAATTTGCTTTGAAATGGTTTATTCTGGAGATTGTAAATCTACCACAATCCATTGTAATTTTTGCCATGTAGACATAGTCCAAGTTTTCTGCTGCAGTAATGTTGAACCAGATATTCAAAGTGTAAAATCTACCAAAGAATTCTGGCCTTCAGCCCTGCAGGCCGGTAGCTTCCCCCTGGCTTAATTCACATTTTTGCATTTCTCTTATGTTTCTGGGCCATGAAGACGTTTTTTCATTGCAGCTGTTTTAATTTTCTCTTTTTAGCATTTTGTTTATCATCACTAGGGACTGGAGTCATGGGTGAGGTATGATCACCTCCAACTATTTTGACTGGAAGCTCTAGAGTTGCCTTCAATTGACTCCTAAGTGTAGGGTCACCTTTGAGCCTGCCTTCATCATTTTATTACAATAGTTATTTCAATAGAATATCTTTATGTCGACTAATCTTTACTTAACTGACTTAATACATCATTGAACTCTAAAATACATGTAATGAGATATTCCACATGTTAAGTTCTCTCCTTCAGCAGATTCTCATTAGTAAGCCTGTATACTTCCATGCCCATAAAATGAGTTGTCTACTTTCTAGTAGTCACTTGTGTATGTTCCTACATCTGCTTATGTAGCTATTTTATTTACAGCATTTATAAAATTGGATTAAAATAAACTAACCAATTAAATATGAATATGAAAATAAAGAGCTATTATTATGGAAATTGCATTGATGTGGATTCTTCTGAAGACATATCCCTAAAGAACCTGCCAACAAATTCTGTAGAGGTAATGCAACTGCAAACGTTTTTGGGGAAAAATAAAAGCCAGAGTAGGAGACTGTGTCCACATTGCTTAGCAAGTGCCTCAGAGTTCTGATCTTGCTTCCAAGGGACTGAACCTGGAAACTGATGATAATATATATGGGTGTGGTTAATGCAAAAGAGTCATCAGAAAGAAGAGAGACTTGAACTCAAAGAGAATACTCTGGCATTACGTTGAAAATTTGTGATCGGGTGTATGTTTATAGGTTTGAAGTTAAAAGAAAATGCTTAAGGTATATTTTGTAATTCCTTTTTTCAGCTCTATTTTTGATTAACCAATCAAACTATGGCAGATGTAAGGGCTTCTTCTACATTTCTAAATGTGAAACTTACCCAGGCTAAAAAATAAAACCTTGGCCGGGCATGGTGGCTCACGCCTGTTATCCCAGCACTTTGGGAGGCCAAGGCAGGTGGATCACCTGAGGTCGAGAGTTCGAGACCAGCCTGACCAACATTGAGAAACCTCGTTTCTACTAAAACTACAAAATTAGCCAGGCGTGGTGGCGCATGCCTGTAATCTCAGCTACTCAGGAGGCAGAGGCAGGAGAATTGCTTGAACCCAGGAAGTGGAGGCTGCAGTGAGCTGAGATTGTGCCACTGCACTACAACCTGGGCAACAAGAGCAAAATTCCATCTCAAAATAAAATAAAATTAAATTAAAATTAAAAAAGTAAAATCTTATTTTCTGCTCAGCACTTACCATTTCATGTCTCACGTGAAGACTATTTCCCTCATTAAAAATTCCTCTCCACTGTTCCTTTTTCAAAATTCTATTTAAAGTTCACCTCTTCCAGGAAGGCATCTCTGATTAGTCTCATCTGTCTTTTTGTTGCCTCTGCCTTATATCCTTTTAACATATATGGGCTCAATTTGCCTCATCTCAGTTGCTTATTCTTTTTATGTTCTTCCAAGCATTATATGCTTTTCTTTTCTGTGAGGTTGGTTGGTCTCCCTAAATAGACTACACATTTTTCTAAGGCAAATACTGCTTCTTCTCTACTTAGAAATTTCCCTTAGTGTTTTGATAGTACTCTTTATAAAGTGAGGTTACTTGATGTATCTTAACTGACCTATTATTTTAGAAGTTTAATTGAATGGATTAAATAAATGACTTAATATACACAGATATCTTCCTTTCAAATCCAAGTTTTGAGGAAGGCATAAGCAGCTCCCTCAAGCACATTACTTCCATCCTAAAAGCTATAAAAATTTGGTCAGAGAAATGTAAAAGATTTGAATTAATTTATTACTGAGATAATACAAAAGAGGTCTTAACCAGTTAACTGTGTCAATGAAGGCTTTATAAGTTCAAAAGTTCACAGCTAGTTTGGAAATTATGTTCCAGGCTATGGCAGTTACAGAGGCAGAAAAAATTTTCCAACATAATTCTAACCTTTCGGTCTCTGTTTTAAAACAAAATCTCTGGTTGGAGGAGAAGAGAATTATCTGAGAAAATGAAGTGTTGTCTTCTGAATTCCCTTGCCAACTGACTACAAACTGCTTACCTCGACTGTCAGAGTCAATGTGGCTTCCATAATATCCAGCTTATGTCTGAAAGCAAGATATAAACTTAGGAACTGACCCAGAGAGCAGCTTATTAAATTTTGTGATATCAGAACAGAGTTTATTACTAATAGAGCTCTCTGTCATTTCAAGTAATCCCATTTCACAGATTGTAGAACTGATTAAGTCAAATCTGGATTCATTTAGCAGAATTTTGTCTTTCCAAACCATAGCACATTAGGGTTTGGAGGCAGCATTTGGTGGAAAATGATGTATTTAGTCATCTTTATGCAATCCGTTGTCCTAGCTGAAACAAGCAAGCTAGTAAGAAGTTTGTCTTGGAAGTGGTCACCAAGTTTGAGATGCAGAGAATACACAGGGAAATTTTATTCTATTTTATTTTTGAGACAGGGTCTGGTTCCATCACCCAGGCTGGAGTGCAGTGGTGCAATCTTGGCTCACTGCAACCTCTGCCTTCCAAGGTTCAAGTGATTCTCCTGCCTCAGCCTCCTGAGTAGCTGGGATTACAGGCATGTTCCACCACACCCGGCTAGTTTTTGTAGTTTTAGTACAGACGGGGTTTCTCCATGTTAGCTAGGCTGGCCTTGGACTCCTGACCTCACATGATCCACCCGCTTTGGCCTTCCAAAGTGCTGGGATTACAAGCATGAGCCACCGTGCCCGGCCTTTCAATCTTCAACATTGAGAATGTGGGTTTGATTTTTAAATGGAAGCAGAGGGAAAACAACATTTACTTTAAACACACTTCTTTTGGAAGCCACCCTTGCTGAGGACATTGCTTCTATAAAGGAGAGAATCGTGTTTCTATTTCTGTTATCAATCAAGCTGCTTCAAAACTACTTTCAAGGCTCAAGCATGGGCTTTTAAGCCTCCTTCCCATGAACAACATTTCCAGGTGATATATTCAGTGGAAAGGGACCAGACAGTATAAACTTTCACCTAATAACTTTAGTATAAACATGGAGGAGTCTCAGAAAACACATAGCTATCCCAAACACCAGTCTGGACAAACACCACCCTCTGACTAAAAGGAAACGCAGAAGTAGTTTTGTGACACGTTCCTACCCTTCTCAACCAGCCATGAAAACCTTAATTTTCCTCTTAGATTCTTAGGGAAGGGACTAGAGGCCACCTATGAGACTACACTTACTTCCTAGTAAGTAATTTTCCAGACAAATTTTCCATTTCTATGCCCAGACACTTGCCTCCTTCTGACTCAGCCACTCCTTGGCTCCCTTACTTCAAAACTGACTCCATAGGATGGTAGAACATCTACTGACAATGTCTAATCCTCCCACTTACTGAGTAATGATTTTTTGGTTTTGTTTTGTTTTTCATTTTATGAGGACTTATTTCCCACATATCCTTCACTGCTTCCCTGAAAGGACTCATGGGCTCTGATACGTGTCTCCAGGAAAAAGCTTACCCCCATCCACCCCGATCCTAAGCCGTTGCCCTCTATTTCTCATCCCTGTAGCTCAGGAGGTGCTTAGAAGCAGCTACAAAAGGTTACTATTTCCATCTCATTGAATTGCTAGGAATTACCGAATTTCCCCATGCGGCCACTTGTTCCTGTTTTCTGATGTTTCCAAAGATGACAGCCAATCCCTGAAAACATTTCATTTGTTAAGACACAAATTTATTATCACCACGTAAATTATATATTTGATTCAAAATCCATGCTAAATGGAAAAATTAGATTATTACTATGATCCTGCATAGATTTTCTTATTAATTTGCTCATTTAAAATTTAATAATTCTAGGTGGGTCAAATAAATTATTTACAATTGTATTCTGCCCCGAGACACAAAGCCAACATATCTTCAGGTATGCAATCACTCATCGTATACAGCTTCTTTAGAAGTCAAGAGGCTGCCTGGCAAGTAATTATAGGGGGATACAGGACCAGTGATCATTAGTTATCAGGCATCAGTTTGGGATTATTTTAAGTCAAATAGGTTGTTTAAACTACAGTTACAGTAGAAGAACACTAGACGCCTTCATATCCAAATTGTACTTCTGATGTGATCATGGGAAAAATAAGGGGCTGAACAATTTCTCAGCAACAAATTTACAAAGGGTCAACTCAGGGGTTTAAGGAGATTGCTGATATTTAACATATTTTTACCCCACAAGAAGGCAAATGCCGTTTAAGCACACATTTCTGGCCATCCCTACAGTCATGTGTAACCTAATAAGGAGCCAGTGCTCCCCAGCTTCCCATTGTCTGGGTAGAGTTGTTTATCTTTCTTTAGCAAGCTCTGCAGAAAGAAGAGCAGTTTTCTAAAACTTAGATGAACAGTCTGGGTTTACAAAATAGCATTTTGGTTTTCTCACAGTAGCAATTTTAGGCGACACTAGTGCTCGCCTAGAAAGCTGAACACAAATCATAAACAACCATTCATATAACCACCGGGTGGACATGATGATGGAGCCAACTTTTATGTTCAACATCTCCATTGTGAAACCAGTTTGGCATCTGGTTTTGTAAAAGCAGAAGTCAGTTTGTGCAGGGGGTGCTGAGGTGGATTTCTTGCTGTGCTCAGCATCAAGCAGCAGGCTGAATTAGTTATATCCAAATGCAGGTTGAGATGAAGAAAGGAACTTAAGGCAGAACTCCAAAGACAGCTTGGTCAAAGGAAGGGCAGATGGAGACTGGAATGAGAGAACTGCCACAAAGGGGTGCAGATCCACCAGGGAAGCACTGCCCAACCCTTCAGTGGACTACAGAAATGCTTGTCCCTGGAAATAACTGATCAGGTGTTATAGAGCTGTTTTCTTCTAAAAAAGACTAATACACTTTTTAAGTTTATTTTAACGGTGCATCCTGTTTGAAGACAGTGCTAGCTCCATTTTAAATAATTTGCCTCTTTATATAGGATACTCCTGTAGTTAATAACATAAACCATTTACAACCACAGTCTGGGAACAGTCAGTATGAGTGGATTCGAATCCATTCTGGGAATACACTGTTTTTCTTTTCCTTTTTCGTGTTTTCCATACACATATATGTATCACCAGCATTTAATCTTCTTCATCCTTTTCCAATGAATACAACAGAACATAAATGTGTATGTAATGCCTATTGTCCTTTAAATTATTTTCAGTGCATAAAAATTCCAACCTACACAATTAGTGGAATAAAACTATATTTGCTGTGCACCCATAGTAATTTAATTTTTAACAGACTTCTATAAGTAAATCCACTTTCTTTTCTTTGTCTTATAAGAATTAGAATTGTAACTGGGTCAATAGATGAATTTTTTGCTGAAATCCTGGAAAACTGAATTTGGCTTTTTAACAAATCTTCTCCAGCTGGATAGGAAGTGATGCCCTCTGTTTAGCAGCCAGTTAACATAACTAAGATATATATCAATATTGTAAATCAGCAGGCATATTGAAGGAAAAAAAATTAAAACAAGTAGTTTTCTTGGATGTAAATAAGAATACAGGAGGTAGATGGGAAAGGAGGAGGAGACTCTGAAAAGAAAATAGAAAAATGGAGGTGGAGTGGGAGAGGAAACGAAGGAAGAGGAATGGGGGAGGGAAAGGGAACGTTAGCATGAGGCTCCATAGTTGACAAACAGGCAATGGAAAGACTTTCTTCCCAAGGTTGTAGTTGTTCAACACCAACACCATCCCCTAATTTCCTACACCCTCAGATTCACACTCATGCTGTGCTCAGCTTCAACTGGACTGATCTTTGCAGAGCCAGGTAGATTTTGTTTTCACAGCATCTATACCACCTGGAGATGTCTAATCTCTTAAATATTAGACTCCCTAGCATGGCTAGTCAGCTTTTCAGACATGTCACAAGGAGCAATACGAACAAAACATAGTTAAGAAATAAGAATGTCACAGATTGCAAATACTATATAAGATCAGAGGTGAAAAGTTATGAAGTGCCCTGTGGGAAACAAGAAAGAGAGTAGTAAGTAGCTGGGGGCTAACTACCCATGCCTGCCTCTGCAACAGGTCTACAACAGAGCTGCAGAAGCTAGTCCTTCATTTGATCAGGAGGAGTAAAGACATTTTAGCAGCCATTTTCTTACCTTTCCCTCTCAGCCTCAGTGCCCAGATCTAATAGATGTTTCTATATCTGGTTCCTGGAGATTTAGATGGCAGGAGTAATAGGGTATCTAGCCCTAAGATGGAGACATTTGTATTTTGTGCTTGCTGCTCCTCCTCTTCATTCCTGCACAATAACCCTGGGCCTGAGGACAGATGCTAAAAGGTCTCAGGAATCACATGGAAAACCCTTATCTTAATGGAGCGGGACTCACATGTAGTGGACACAGCCAAATCAAGACTTAACATCTATTGACAGCTGGCCTTCATAGGGTCTTTCTAGACAGAGAGGAAATAGAGAACTCTGCTTCCAGGGAAGCCAAGGAGGGAGGAAGAGACCTGAGTCTGACAGAATCAACGAGACAACGAATTTCACCAGCTGTATGTGGCTTGCACTTACCCACTGCCATTCCTGCTGACTAAACAGCTTCCCCTAAAGAATGGAGAAGATTCAGCCCTCACCTTGACAATGAGCTCGGCCACCATTTTCTGCTTGATTCTTATCCCTTTAACAGACGCAAGGAAGGGTAACCAGAGATTTGAGGACTTCTCTTTCCCACCCTCTGCAACTCCAATGGGATTTCTTCCATGAGCCAATTTGTGGATTCTCGTTCCATTGTTTTCTCTTCCAAATAAATGTTCCAGTTCCTTAGCTTAATACTCTTCCCATTTATTATGGATAATACAGAGAAGTAGTTATTAACATACGTACTTAATATTGATGGTGAATAAGTTGGGAGCTCCAGTGAATGGTTATTCTTTTTATTTGCTAGTATTCAGCATTCTTTGCCCTAGTGCATGTCCAAAATAAAGTTGCTTTCTGCCAGCTAATCTGGACATCTGCTGTGCTTCAGTGTTTAGCCATTACGCGGCCAACAAGTTATTTACTGCTGAACAGTTTTGCATTGACCCCTGCTCATGGTCATGCCTAAAAGGCCCAGTGAAATGAGAGCAACCAATTACTTGCCTTTATCCAACGAAAAGGTTAGCTTTTCCATTCAGATTGTTTGTTCAAAAGCTAGGGAAACGTTTCTACCAGAGAAAACACAGGCTTTGGTAACAATTAGGAAAGAGCAACAACCCTGTATGAAACAGAGCCTGGAATTTGCCAGGAAACATCACCAATAACAATAGTTCCGCAGCTCTGTGATAAATAATAATATTCAGTTACAAGGTCGAGAAACACCCAACTTACTCGTTCACATATGGACAGCTCCTAACATACTATAAAGGTAAATTCAACGTGGATGTGGATGGGTATTTTAGAAAAGTGGGACAGGGGAACACTGTTTTTCCCTTTCTCACTTTCTCGTCCTCTACGAGGGCCCTTTTTTTCTCACTCCAGGTCTCCAGCATCCAATGACACTGGGTTCTCTTCCCTCTTAAAGAAGAAACTCTCTGAAAAGATGCTGATCATAGCCATGCATAAGAGTTAATATATGTCATTACGTACGTCAAATATGGGGTATACTGCATTTGTAGTTATCTATGGCTTCTGTCCAAGTTTCTTTTAAAAATACAAGCATTGAGAAACATGCACAGGTAGGGCGGAGAGGAGCCTTCCTGTCTACCACAATCCCACTGCCCATGTGGCAACTATGACAAGCACAAGCGGGTGGCCATATCGACAGCACCTGAGATGGCACCTTAGGGCCACCTGGATATTATGGGCTCTAAAGTCACATGCCCTTGGTTATTCACCCCTTGATTCTTGTCATTGTGCCAGACAATGCAGTGCACCAAGCAGGTGCTTCACAATAAGATGAGAGGTGGCAATGAAGCCCTCTGAAAGCTAGGCTGGGAAGTACAAGCTGAGATAGATTTCATGCCTGTGTGTTCTTTGTAGAATTACTGTTCCGTGATCTAAGTTTGGCATTTAGTGACCTTGTCATCAAAGAGCTGGAAGCTAGGAATTAAAGTTATGTTTCTTGTGACACACAATCTGGATTCTATTTCTTTCCTTAAGCCTGAATATGACCCTGGGCAGTCCTATGATTATCGACTAGAATTAGCAGTGGAAGACGGTCTAGTGAAAACATAGCTTGGGTGGCAGGAGGATAACATTTATAAGTATCCTGGAGGGAGTTGCTGGAGTTTCCGGGGCAAAGTTTAATGTGGCTGTTTCTCTCCCTTTTGGAACCTGAGGCTACAAAATAAACAACGTTGTGGTTTCATTAAAACACTAAATACATGGTGATTTTCCACTGACATTTACCTAATCATGGGAAAGAGTGTACCAAAGGGGCTCAGAGGGCCCCTGCAGACGTGCGCTTTGTAAGCTGTAGCATCAGCAAACATTTGCAGCACAGGCAGGAAGGTGAGCTAAATAGGGAGCTCTCAGGTTGTGTATATTTTGAGGCTAACTAAATATGGAGTCAGCTTCTGCTTTCCATCTATTTCATTGGGTCCACTTCTACCTTTACAAATAAAAAGAACAAACCAATGTCCATGTTATTTCATCCATCAGTTTGAGTATGTGAAATAAGATTTCCTGTCAGAGAGTGTCCCAGGCCAGGTATGTCTGATCTCTTCCTTGCCTGAAGACGAGGAGAGGCTTGGGAGTGGTGCCAACCAAATGACCTGGGGTTCCAGGTCTGAATTTGATTCTGGCAGTATATGGCTACCAAGAAGAACTATAAACAGATGAAGCTAGAGGCTGAGTGCCATCTGAAGCAAGAGTTCTAAGGTCAAAACAATTGCGGCCAAAGCTTTCACCAGGTCCAAGCAATCAGTGAAGAGCTGAGGACTGGGAATGAAACTGAAAAAGGTAGAATTGCTACAGGCAGATACACTACATTGTAGTGGTTGGCAGTGCCCGCATGGGGATTGGCAGTGTGGGCTTCAACATTGACTTCAACTACTAACACGCTGTGTGACCTTAAACGCGTTACTGGATCTGGCTAAGCTTCTATTTCCTCATTTATAAATGGGGAATGTGTGAATGCTGTGTCATTGCACTGTTGTCATCAATGAGAAAATATTTGCAAAGCATTCAGCACAGGCCTGACAAGCAACTAAGCACTCAATAAATATTTTCTACGACGATGATCATCGTCAAATGCAAAACAGAGCAAGAAGCAGAAAAAGTGACCTAAAGCATTATCTCTAGATGCTTAAGATAACCAGCTATTTTTTTAATGGCTCACAAGTTGTATGGTGATATTCTCCTCTTGCAAACAATGGCACACGAGAGTCAACAAGTTGCTCAGTACCACATCTACAGGGACAAAAATAGTCCACCTGTGATAGCACTGAAGGGTACCTGACGCTCGTATACATGAACAGTGTCTTCCTTCTACCCTTTCTGGAGTTTCTGGCATTTGTACTACTTTTAAAAGAGTTTTCTTAGGAAGGTGTATCATGTCATTAATTTGGAGTGGATCTTAATTGGGAGAAGAGAGTGATTAACACATGTAAGATTTCGTAAGCATGATGGTTAGCAGACACATTAGTTTGACTCATTTGTTTGATTAATGTATCACATAATAGTTTATTTATTTTGTTCAACAGACTTTTCTGCCTATGTGCAAGACATGAAGATAGGAGTTAAACGCGTGTCATCCTTACCTGACAGAAAGCTGGACTGTGAGGGCACTTTTGTAATGAACGAGCATTACAATGGACAGCAAAATGTCTCCAAAATGCCATCCTAGGCTAAGAACTTGGTTTAACGAAATACCTGGATACTGGATTTTCGTAAACTGTGGCCCTAAAGGAAAAGTACATGACAGTCCATATTGATTAGGGGAACTCTAAGTCAATATGATGTTTGGCATTCTTAGTTTCATTTGACACTGGACTCACTAAACAGGTCATGCCCAGCATCTGGGAACTGACTGGTAGGACGTCTTACCTTCTGTATCAGAGTCCTTTATAAAGCAATTCCGAACTACATCATTCCCTTTGCTCCTTTCCACATTTTCCTCCAGTCTTTCCTCTCCATCAAATAAACATAATACATTATTTATTTATTTACTTATTTTGAGATGGAGTGCAACCTCTGCCTTAGTGGGTCAAATGTTTCTCCTGCCTCAGCCTCGTGAGTAGCTGGGACTACAGGCGCATGCCACTACACCCAGCTAATTTTTTTTTTTTTAGTAGAGACGGGGCTTTACCACGTTGGCCAGGTTGGTCTCAAACTCCTGACCTCAAGTGATCCACCCACCTTGGCCTCCAAATGTGCTAGGATTATAGGCGTGAGCCACTGCGCCCAGTCCATAATACCTTCTTTATATCATTATCACTATCTTTTTTTTTTTGTTTCTGAGACAGAGTCTGGCTCTGTCACCCAGGCTAGAGTGCAGTGGCTCAATCTTGGCTCACTGTAACTTCTGTCTCCCAGGCTCAAGCCATCCTTTCACCTCAGCCTTCTGAGTAGCTGGGACTACAGGCATGAACCACCAAGCCTGGCTAATTATTGTATTTTTAGTAGAGACAGGTTCTTACTTTGTTGCCCAGGCTGGTCTTGAACTCCTGAGTTCAACCGATCCACTAACCTTGGCCTCCAAAAATGCTGAAATTACAGGTGTGAACCACAGATCACCACCCTTTAATTTATGAAAATTTCTCCCTACTTTTCTCATCACAAACCTGCCAAGTCCTCACTGTTTTTCCATTTAAGTTATTCTTGAAATCCCAAAAGACTTTAAGTATTGAAGAGTGAAGGATTGAAACCTTGAGAATCACCAGGTTGCCCTTTGCCAGAAGAAACAAGCCAAACTGAGTTGGTTTATATGTGAGTTCTACCTCTTACTGGCTGTATAATCAGGCTGATTATATAACATATGTGGACCTTTGTTTTTTCATCTGCAAAGTGGGGATAATAAGAGCATCTCTCTCATAGAGCTGAGTCAATCCAGTGCAACGTGCTTAAAACAGTTGCTGGTATTTAAGCATTTCTGGTATCAAGCATTCAATTAGTACAATTTTTTATATTTATTTTGCAGTAGATGCCTCATGAAAAAACGTGAATGCTTACTGCATATTGTGTGTAGATTATCTAGTCAGTATCATGGTGTCTCACTACCTGAAGATTTTCTCTATGGATAGGAACTTCCTTTATTCTTATGGCAATAACATATACTTTAGCAGGTGCTGGTAATCCAACACAATCCTAATGTACTAACCTTTTATGTATATGGTAAAACACATCAGTGATTACTATAATGATCAGTAAGGTTCAAAACATGAATCACATTTCATCCTAATCGGTATCTTATAGTAAAAGGAAAAAAGAAGAATCGTTACTTTTGAATTTTAATGGGAGGATTTAAAGTCCTGATAACAGATTGGGATTTAAATTTTCACTCTAAGCCCAACATAGTAGCTGAAACATCAGCAATAATGGAAAGATGTGGGAGGACAATTTTCTAAGATTTTAAAAAATATATAAACTATTGTCTTTTTCCCCTTGAAAATTTCAGTAGATTGTGAAAGTGTCAAACAATTCAAAGAAGGTGCTTCAAAACCCTCTGAGCCCTAAGCCAGATGCAACTTTCAAGAATGTTTTCACTGAATTATAACACAGGTACTGAAAAGTGTAGAAATCATAGGCACATCTTTTAATTTATATTCACAAACAGAACACTCCCATGTCACCAGTTCTAGATTATGACCAGCACCCCAGAAACCACTTAAACACCCTTTCATTTCCTACCCTCTGACAATAACCGCTATCTTGATATCTAACACCAGCAATTGTTTCGCCTGTTTTAACTTTTATACACGGAACCATAGGTAGTTATCTGGCTTATTTCGCTCCACATTACGACACTGGCCCATGTTGTGTTTCCTTCAAGTTACTTACAGATTAAAGTAACAGTGTCGCTCTCCAGCCAAGAACCCACAGATTATTTGGGATATTCAGTGTGATTGCTGAGGTTCTAAAGGGATCAAGAAGCATCTCTAAGGAAGATTGCATCTCTCTCCAGGGGAAATTTGAAGAAATGTTAAATGCTGGGAAGTAGAAGAAAGTTAGACACTTTTGACCAGATGACTCTCCAATTCTTGCTGTTACTCTGGTACAGACTTTGAGCTTTCAGTGATGTATTTGTAAACATAGAAATTGTAGAGTCTGGGAATATAATATAAGGATTAGTATTGTTGAACTCCTACTATGTGGAGTTCAATAAACGCTAATTTTCTTGCCCTCTGTTAAAAGGCAAAAGGTATCCAAAAGAGTGGCCTGGATTGCGTGGAGTGGGTATGTGAGGGAAGTGAAGAAAGGAGCCAGGAAATCCTACTTTGTTGCCTAGTGATGGTGTTGGAGAATGAGATTTATGGGATGCTTTTATGGCTATGAGACTCAAGTCTTTCTCACCACCAGCTGATGGAGCTGCCCTCATCTCATCCAGCTGCCTCCCTGAATCACTGCATGGGCAGAGGCTTGGGGCTTGCCAAAGCTGGGGAGCCTGGCACAGCGCTGCTGGTATTCCATGTCTTAGAGATGACTATTGCAGTGGCTTCAGTGTTGCACACTGGAAGCTAAATACAAAGATGAAATGCTGAGTGCACCTTTGGGAAGAGATCAGAAAGACTAGAAAAGGCTTGTTCTTCTACTATTTTATGTTGGATCCAAACATTATGTTTAAGTCACACACTAAATGTTCTTCTGAAAAAAAAAAAAAAAGGAGCATTAAGCCACAGGGGGCCCTTGGTCTCTCAGAAGTGTCCTCATCTTGTCAAAGCTAAACTGGAACTTTTGACTATGAGCCAAGACTTGTCAATAAAAAAGCATAAAGCATCGCTCCAACATTCTTTAATTAAAATGTTAAAGAGATGCCTATGCTGTCAACTTAAATACAGATAGCAGTATTATTTAATAAGGAAGCCAACTGTATTAAACTTTCTCTCTCTCTCTCTCTGTCTCTCTCTCTGTCTCTCTGTCTCTCTCTCTCTCTCTCTCTCTCTCTGTGTGTGTGTGTGTGTGTGTGTGTGTGTGTGTGTTTAGGGGGAAGGGGAGAATACTCATAATGGCAAAAATTACAGACTAACAGTTTTCGTTTCCACCATCTCCCTTCAAAATAGCTTAAGGTGACTTTAAGCTATAGTTTAGGAAAAAAATAAAATTATAATAAAGCAATGAACAGAAACCAGAAATTAAATGCCCCATAGTTGAGTATACAAGAAGGCAGCAGAACTTTAAAAAATGTGGTTAATTGATGTGACAAAATACTTAGGATTTACTGATTCTCTTCTGACTTCAGTGTTGTCAATACCAAGTAGGTCTCCAGATGACCTGAGGTTTGCTGTCTAGCAAATGCAGACTAGTTATTAATAATCTACTCAGAATAGGATTATGGAGAAATCTGGACTGCAGGCTTTGTGAAATTTGCAATAATAATAGTAATTTGAAGAAGGGGGGGAAGGGTGATAGACAGGGAGAGAAAGGGAAGAAGCAGAAGCATAGGAAGATCCACCAATAGTTATCGTGCAATTGCAAAGTAGCAGACACTCTGGCAGGTGAATTACAGCAAAGATTGTCTCATGTCAAACTTACCCCAACTCTATTAGGCAGATTCTATTATTAATTCCCTTAAAGAGCTGATGAAACAGATGTATACAAAGGCTAAATAACCTTAAGAGATGAGTCATGCATACCCATTCCAGAGTCTGTGCTCTAAAACATTATTTTGCTGCCACCACAAGCAAGACAGAGCCTTATTGGCTGTCATTTTTCTGACCAGAGCCCACCTGGCTAAGCAGTCAGTACTGAATCCGTTTCTCGATAAATTTTACCTTAGCCTCCAAATAATTTAACAAGGATTCTATGTGATCTAGCCCTACCCTACCTTTCTAACTGTATCTTTCCTCATACCCTTTCTTGCCTATACTCACTGTCCCCATTGCTTTTAGTGCTGAGGAATCTCTGCCCTCCATAAGCTGTGCTCTTTGTAAACTTACGTCTTTTTACACAAACATTTCTCTTCCTCAAATTCTTCATTCACTCTGTGTAATATCAACTCATCCCTCAAGACCAAGGTCTAATGTCATCTCCTCTATGAAGTCTCCCTTGATTCTTTCAAGCAAGTTAACAGTTCTCTTCTCTGTTTCCCCATTGTACTCTGTGTATACCTCAAATATAGTCTTAGGGCCTGCAGTGTAATTTTCCTGTCATTATTTATTTCCCTTTGACAGAGAGTACTTTTTAACAAGCAGGGACTATACCGTCATCTCGGAACTCTTACTATGTGTTACTGAACAGATTACCGCCTTTGTCCCTGCAGAACAGATATACCCAGAGCTGTCACACATGGCTTTGTAGGTTCACACTGAACAACTCCAGAAGGTGCCACCCTTAATAATACAATATGAATGGCTCCCCTGGAGTCACAGTGCACTCTCTGTACATCCAAACACAACAGCCTGGTATCAACAATAAGATATTTAAAAATAGGGATGCATATGATAGCTGTGGCACAGGGCATGTACTATATAAAAATAACAGATCAGAGTGACACAATTTGGATTTTCAGTCCAAATCTTTATCATTTGTGATCAGTTTTGTCCCAATTTGAATAAAACATTGACCCTGTAAAAAGGGAGGTCAGTTCATAACTGACCCAGGTCATCATCGAACATCTCTTAAATGTAATATGCTCTGGAAAAAACTGTGGTGGGTTCTGTTTCTTTTTTCTTTCTTTCTTTTTTTTTTTTTTTTTTTTTTTGAGATGGAGTCTTGCTCTGTTGCCTACGCTGAAGTGCAGTGGCATGATCTCGGCTCACTGCAACCTCTGCCTCCCGGGTTCACGCAATTCTCCTACCTCAGCCTCCCGAGGCTGGGATTGTAGCTGGGACTACAGACACCTGCCACCACGCCCAGCTAATTTTTGTATTTTTAGTAGAGACAGGGTTTCACCATGTTGGCCCGGCTGGTCTTGAACTCCTGACTTCAGGTGACCTGCCCACCTTGGCCTCTCAAAGTGCTGGGATTACAGGCATGAGCCACCATGTCCGGCCCGGATTCTGCTTTTAATATTGTGTCTAACATGACTCAGGCATCAGCAGACTAGTTTCATCGTAAATATATGGAAAATTGACCCAGTCAAGAGATGAGATGCTGATTTAGAAACAAATTGCTATCTGGGAAAGAGATATTCACAGCCCTTCTAATCACCACAGAGGAGTTCTTTGGGCTGCAGTGGGGGTGATCCGCCTGCGGGAGTCCCTGGGCACCGCCGTAGGGCAGGGACATGAAGATTGTTCACACTTCATCAAGCAAAACTTCAAACCCCAGGAAGAGGCAAAAGTGCATATGCTAAGCAAGGGAGAAAGCAATCCACACTGTGCGCAAAGCGTAAATAAAACTGGCTTTCCGGTTTTCACCTTGCCTCACCAGGCTGTCATCTTAAGGCCTGATGATCAGCAGGTCGTCTCTTTTGCTCAGGTCCATTCCTAATGAAGGTTCTGTCTGTGGGATATCCTCTCGGAGCCTTTTAGGCCCTACCAGGCCAGCTGAAGGGCTAATGATTGGAAGCTGCTTTTAATTTCCTCCCAGCTTCCCTTTTGTTATCTTGCTGCCTGCCATCTCTCAGATGCTTGTACTTGATGGATGCTGTGGAGATAAAGATAAGGGTAATTTCTTGCCTACCATGCTTTTCTTTTGATCTTTTGTGGTTTTATTTTTGCACTTTGGAGTGCAATACTCCTACTGTGCAGCCAGATGTGCCCAGATCCTATTGAGATACAGCTCAGAGCACACAGACCACAGAAAGAGTGTTCTGAGATGGCCGGCATCATTTGTCTCCTGAATCCAGGTTGGGGGGTGGGGAGGAGGGTGGCAGTAGGGGGATGAGGGGAGGGGATAGGAAGTACATGTGAGGCTTAAGATGAGAAAGCACTGGGGGAGGGGCACTGGAGAGAGGCTGTGGAGTGATGGCATGGTTGGCTGCCTCCTCTACTCACAGTGTTAAGCAATGTGTTTTAGGGGACTGGAATGCATTCTATGTTGGTTACATAGAAAACAAATCACAGCTACTGCACGAAATTCCACATTTGCAGTGCACAGCTATAAATAATGGTCATTATGCTTCTTCTTCTCCGCATCTTGCATGTTGACCCTGAGCAGGTCCCTGGAGCTAGCCTATTTGAACTAAAAATTCCCTTTAGGCCTTTTCTTCTATGGTCTCTGGCATCTTTCCAGTGACTGATTATGAGACAAACAGCCATGTAGGCCTTGGTCATTCTGAAGCTGCGATAATACAATCCAGTGAGCTCCTGCAGCGCATGGATTCAGTCACAGGTGGTTCTGACCTGCAGCTTCAAAGGTATGAAAATAGTTCCACAACCTCCTACCAGGACTTCTTAAAGAAGTTTTGTTTCAGAGCAAGTCTACCCGAGTGATGGTAGGATTCACACGATGAACATGCACTGTCTGGCTTGGTTATGCTGAACCTGACTCCTAACCTAGAAGTCAAGGTCTTCATTTAGTCAGCTTCTGATATGGTTTGGCTCTCTGTCCCCACCCAAATCTCATCTCAAATTGTAATCCTCCCATGTTGAGGGAGGGAGGAGACTGGATTATGGGGGTGGTCTCCCCCATACTGTTCTGATAGTGAGGGAGCTCTCAGGAGAGCTGATGGTTTTATAAGCACCTGGCATTTCCCCTGCTTGCCACCTTGTAAAGAAGGTGCCTGCTTCCCCTTTGCCTCCTGCCATGATTGTAAGTAAGTTTCCTGAGGCCTCCCCAGCCATGCAGAACAGGGAGTCAATTAAACCCCTTTCCTTTATAAATTACCCCAGTCTTGGGTATTTCTTTATAGCAGTATGAAACTAAGTGAATACAGCTTCCTTCCTGTGGTGGCCATGCCCTTCACTTTCCTGACTGTATGCCATCTGTATCACAGATTTTACCTTGCCCTTGTCACTGGCACAGTGATGAAATCACCCCCTGGTCAGTACTTTCATTCCACTTTTTTACAAATATTCTACTTGCTTTGTATCCTAGGTCATGTTTTGTTTTGTTTTTCTGGGAGTTGAGAACAGGGACAGCTTCACTGGCCTGCCACCTGTGCTGAGAAGGTCCCCATGCCCTGTTTAACTCTCCATAGATTAATATTACCATCTTGAAATTCTTCAAAAGTTTGGAAAAAGCCACCCTACATGTAATTTACCTTAGGAGCTGAACTCAAATTCATAGACCCACCCCCCTACCCCCACACCTAAGGTCTACTTTGTGTTAGGCTCATAATAAGTGTTTCATGGTTATTCAATTTTAGGATTGTGTTCTTAACATAGGGGCTTAGAGTCCAGTCTCTGAAGCCAAATAACTTGGTTACGAATTTCAGAATCCACCACTGATTAACTCTGTGACCTTGGGTAGGTTACCTCTTTATGCCTCAGATCCTTCATTTGTAAAACAGAATAAGAATATCTATCTCCTAAAGCTTTTGTAAGGAAAAGCTGAGTTACAGTACAACTTCACAGAGCAGTTTCTGGAATACAGTAAGTGAATACTATAATAATAATAATGTAAATTTATTACAATAATGTAATAATAATAATTACATTATTATTATTATTATTATTATTTGGAGACTTTTTCTAATTAAACTTGACCAGGTATAAAGAGCGGCAGGGTTGAGAAGGTTTGCTAAAAAAGTCAGACTAGTTTGGAGGCTTCACGGTATAGTCATTAGCACGGAAGAGCTTACACTTTTCCCCAACAGCAAATGAGCAGCATGAGACTGTTGCCTTTGGAAGCTAACACTCTCTCTAATTGGACAAACTCAGCCTCTCAATCTGCCAGTCCTTCAGTAACAAGAAAATGATGGAGCACTAACAGTGAAGCTCAGGGGCTTGCAACTGCCTCCTCCCCCTCTTCATCAGGCCAGCCACTGTGGGGACTTCATTATGGCTGGCCACAGCCACTGCTCTCCTCTCCAAACTGGTGGTTAGGAGGCTCCAGAGAGGGCACTCTGCTCTCTTCCCACTGATAACTATGATCTCCAAGAAGCTCAGAGACTAGAGTAGATTTCTTTGGGGCTGGCAAGCTCATATAAGAGGTCTGGTTTGGGGTTGGGGGGGTGTAGTCAGCAGGCATCAGTGCCCGTGTGAGGCGGGGACACCGAGAGGCCAGAGTCTAAAGTCATCCTGGTCAGGAGCAGAACTGAGAACCTGGGGTAGCTCTGCTGGTTAATCTGTATTAGGCCACGTTCCAGTGTCATGAAAAAAGATTTTCCTGCCTAGGAAACAAGCATCTCCATTCTTGCTATGGAATCAGGAGGCTCTATATTTATACTGCACGCCATTAGCATACTATTTATCCACTCCTTTCCCAGACTAGTATTGCTATTCTCACAGAGCTTCACCAAGGCAGGCGTGAGTCTGTTTCCCCATAATGATTTCCACTTGACTATGTAGCCAGCTGGGCCCTGTCCTTCCTTCCCCTTTCTTTCTGTCTCCATCCCACACATGCCCCCAACCCCCAACTTCTATGAGAGTTGGCTGGTGACATTCCTCCTTGCCAATTAAGGCAGTCTTCTCAACTTTCAATAATTTAGAGAAGGTGACCACAGAAATCAATGTTTTGTAATAAACGGAGAACGCAGTTATAAAGCCTAAGTTACTCTAAGAAGCTCATTTTTGTTTTAATGTTTTTAAATCTTGGTAATTCTATTACATTGGAAGACTTCGAAGAGAGTGTTGCAAAAGGATAATTACACAGTACAGTTTGTTTCTCAGCCCCAGCTTTACAGAGAAATCAGAAATGGTAGAGTAACACAGTGGAGCTGTTGCAACTTTTTACAAATAAAGAGAAGAGCAGCCATAATGCTGGAGAGAGTGGAGGGGTGGGCAGAGGCTGAGTGGAGTGAAGGTAGTCTGTAACAGAGGCACAGGTCACCCACGAGAGCATATGCGAGGGAGGCAGATTGGGCTCCTCTCATTCATCTTTTCCTCAAATGCATACTGAGCATTGAATAAGTGATGGACACTGAGCTAGCACGTTGGGAGCTACAACAGGGACAGACAGCCCAAGTCCCTGCCCTCACAGAGCTGCTAGTCTAGCTGGGAGGCAGTGAGTAGTTCTTACTTAAGTTTGAGCTGTAAGAGGCAGTAAGAGACTTTCTACTCCAACCTTTCCATTTTATAGATGAGGAACAGGAGCCCATGAAGTATAGGACCTGCTGAAATCATGGTCAGCACTGAAACATATTCAGAACTCCTAACTTCTGGTTTAATGCTATTTTCCTCCTTTTGATGTGACTCAGGGAATAATGAAACTTGCCTAAAATATCTCCGTCAGTGGCCTGATGGGTAGTGTCCCTTATCAAGGAGATTTTGACTGAATGAAACCATGGTGTTACCAGAGAAGATGACTGTTCAGGGGGCTGTCACAGAAAAAGAGAGGGATTTCTCTCTCCACATAGCTGGATCCCTAAAATGCAGAGTGGTGAGTGTGGAACTGATAGGCTCTGGACTCCTGGAATGCAAGAAAGGAAGAAGGAAGAGAAGGCCCAGAGGGGAAGGTAAGGAAGAAAACAGGAAGAAGGAAAGTGCCTAGTAGTTACAAACTACGTACTATGTGCTGCTGTGCACCTATGCTTCCATGACAAATCTTCATGACAAACCTGTAGAGTTCTGCCTGCTTCTGTTCATGGGGCCACCATTAGCCAAGAGGCAAAGATGGACCGAAATCCAGGTTGGCTGGTTTCAAAGATAGATGTAAACATATGTTTCAAATATCCACTATACCCCCCTGATCAAATTTCCCAGTATACGATTTCCTGTGATTTAGTGTTTGATAGTAGCCTTATATTTTAGTTCACTTTCTTTTATATTCATTTTATTTTCTGACTGCTCTCTAAATATCATTAGGGATCCATAAACACCTAATCAGTGCAGGTAGTTGGATATAAATGTTTTTTGAATTGCCATATGAGGAGAATGGACACCTCCTAAATTTTCCTTTGTGTAAACCTCCATGTTCACAGGTTCAGTTTTCCTGAAACAGGACACCCTTGCTCTCTATTAGCCCCTGATCAATTTTCTCACCTTACGCCTGTAGTCTCACGAAGCACTGTCCTTCTACAATAATGGTATGTTCCACATCTTTGCTATCCAGTATGACAGCCATTAATCACATGTGATGACTGAGCATTTGAAATGTGGCCAGTGTGACTGAGAAGCTGAATTTTAAATTTTACCTACCTTGTAGTAATTTAAGTGTAAAAAGTCACACTGTGGCTAACAGTTAACGCATTGAAGAGCATGGGTCTAAGGGGTTCTGTCAGCATGTTGCTCCCATAGACCTACGCTTATCTGCTATGCAGGCTCAACATTCACTGGGGGAAACTGAAGAATGACACAAACTTACTCTGATATGAACACACCAATGTCAGAAGCAATCTGGTGTAATAGCTTCAGGAACATCCAACATCATTAGCGGACTTAAGGATTCATTAAGTTTTAGAATCCCTTCACTGATGAGCAGGATGCACTTGTCTGATATGGCTAGCTGTGTCACATTATTTTACAGGCAGAATGAACATTCTGGAAAATTTATGTCCTTGTGTAGAAGGCTAGGAAAATAAAAAGAAAAGAAACTCTCAACCTGAAGGCCTACGGAAAACACAAAACAATTCTGAAATCTTTTTGTGGGGCCAAAATCACACCAAGCAATGGATGTGAATGTAATCGAGTATTGTCCAACCAACTTTCAGCACAATCACATCAGAATCTCCTTTAAAGCTTTTCCCGCCTTCCCCAGCTCTATTTGATCCCCTCAAAACTACGCTAAGTTTCTAGTATTCCTAGTCACCTTGCCATAAGATTGAAGCTAATTCTGAAAAAGAATCTCTGAATGAAAAGCCATTCTATCAGATATACTGCATTTCTGGTAGCAATGTGAAGAGCATTTTTTTTTCTTTTGCTTTCTCTTTTTCTCTATTTTCATTCTTTCAGTGAACTTAGTAGCTATTAATCCCCAGAGAGATTATTTTAGTTGGTATCTGAATTTTTAAGGTAACTTTTAGTGCTTGAAATTTATCATAACTATGTCTTCTAATTTCGTAGAATCTTGGTCTCAGAACCTTAAGTCTTTACACTCATTCTGCTTCACTCCTAGAGAGCAGAAGGAGGATGAATCCCTACTCTGTCTCCACACACTTTCCATTTCCCAGGCAAATGGCAATAGCCCAGTATATGCTAAGCACTTTTCTAAGAGTTTTATACTTATTAAGTCATTAATCCTTACAACAACCTTTATGAAATTATTATAGTTAAGGAAACAAGCACAGAAAGACTAAAAATTATTTAAGACCAATTATTTAATTAAGACTAAATAACCAATTCCATAAGTACTAATTGGGTGTCATATATACACATACACATATGTATAGATATACACACATGTACATATACAGTCACATATGTGATATGTATCACTATATACAGAAATACATATACACGCAGTGATATATATAAATCACTGTGGTAGGTGCTATAAGGCATAGTTCTCACCCTGAAAACATGTCCAGTCCAGGAAGCGGAAAACACCTGCATCTAGATACCTAAGATTCAAGGGAATGACATGACAAATTTCATAAAAGATACTACAGCAGATCAAGCACAGTCAGGAAGTACTCAAGCTGTTCTCAGTATGAGTGTGAAAAGCCTTCTCTTCTGTTCTATGACTCCCTGGAAGGCCCACAGTTCACAGCAAAGTGGGCACCAAAGGATTGAGGCTCTATTCCCTAGAGATGGACACCCAGAATTCATGTTTAAAAATGGAAAATAATCTCATAAAATAGTTGAATCTTCCTGGGCATGAAACAGCTATAGCCATGATGCCAAACTCAGGGCCCTGCCTGAGTGCCCCCAGAGCTTTCTGCTGGCACTGATAATGTCCAGATCTCCATGCACACTGGTGCTGACACAGCCCCATCAGCATACCACTACTTCTGTCCCATGAAATAAATCACAGCAAGGTGGTCACCTATGCATTTCAGAAACCAGAAAAGTGGAATGCTTCAAGGTGATCCTTTCACCAGATGACTAAGGATGCTTTTGGAGGGTAGGAATAGGAATAGGAGGAGTAGGAATCATATTTCCTACTGTCGCAGTTCATTCCTTTACCTCTTCCCCAAAAGACCATGATAAGCTCCCATGCTTAAGAGGATCTTCACTAGGAAGCAATTACAGTCTCAGGCTAAAACTATAGGCGATCATTTTACTACTCTAAAAAATGTTTTATAAATAAACCTGGGAAGGAGGCACCAAAATTGCTGTGAAAAGAAGAACAAATTATGAACAAAAAAGGCCAAGAAATAGATGGTAGTTACCATGACATCCATAGTGGGTCTTCCATAAGTCATAGTAATCATTGCCTGCAGGAAAGCAGCCACTGTGCATCCAGGGACACTAACGTCATTTTATTCAAGGACTTGAGGGGGCCACCGTTCACATATGATAGCCACGCAATCGTTGGACAAGAAAATGAAGAGTTTGGGGAACAGCATCATCTGCCTTCAGGGAAAACTCAGAGACCTGTTCTAGAATAAACTCTAGGGCTCTGAGAAAATGATTCTCTAAAAATATCAGAAGTCTACAGAAATATGGAGATTTTTTTCAAAGCTACGTTTAAATACATTCAGTAAATCTGAAATATATTAATAAACATTGTTATAATATGTCTTTCTATTAAGAATAATAGTGACAAGAATTCCCCACCAAAATCACCTTGTGTTGGCTGGACAACCTGATGTCATTGCTACAAGAGTGAAAATGTTTCAGTCTCTGACATTACCATGTAAACACAGTAAGTGACTGTGATGGTTAATACTGAGTGTCAACTTGGCTGGATTAAAGGATGCAAGTATTGACCCTTGGTGTGTCTGTGAGGGTGTTGCCAAAGGAGGTTAACATTTGAGTCAGTGGACTGGGAAAGGCAGATCCACCCTTCATCTGCGTGGGCACAATCTAATCGGCTGCCAGCGTGGCTAGAATGTAAGCAGGCAGAAGAAGGTGAAGAGACTGGCCTAGCCTCCCAGCCTACACCTTTCTCCCGTGCTGGATGTTTCCTGCCCTCGAACATCAGACTCCAAGTTCTTCAGCTTTGGAACTCGGACTGGCTCTCCTTGCTCCTCAGCCTGCAGACAGACTGCTGTGGGACCATACATATTTCAGCGTACTTTAGGCTCCTCCAGCCACTGCTTTTACTGGGTGGCTCTCTTTGGTTTGGTTTGGTTTCGGAGTATTTTGCCAATATATCATGCATAGCCCCATTTTATGTAAGCATTAATGCATGTTCACAGTCCAAATACAGAGGTATTGAAGATCATCTGCTCATTTGGGGTAGTCAATATCTCTCTTCCCCTATATGATTATAAACGATTGAAATTTGGTTCTATTCTCATTTATGTATCAAATAAAATTAAATGGTTTGGGTCTGTTTTATACATGTGTACTGGGCAGAGAGTTCAGGGCATTGGCTCCCCTAACACACTCTGAGGCCTTCAGTAGAGATGGATGAAATGGTGGACAGACAAGCAGATGGAAGGATAAATGCATGTGTGGACAGCCTTGACCGAAGAATTTCCTGAAAAAACGATGGCTTACTTATACAGCTGCATTTGAATTGCAATAGGAAACTTTGTTCAGTTGTTCTTTATCCTTCTGTGAGATGAGAGGGATGAAGGCATGGTCCAGCCCTCACATCCTATGACACACACCTTTGTAGGGATTTTTTTTTTTTTTTTCGTTTTCTCTTCTCTATTTATATAGGTCTGTTTTAAATTCCCCCTCTTCCTTCTTCCTCATCTTCCCACAGCACAATCCCTGGTGAACAGATCCTTCAACTCTAGGCTCAAAATCTTCTGATTTTCCCCAGCTTTAACTGTGCTCTCATTTGTGCCCCATACTGTGGGGCACTTCTCATGTTTTAAATTGTTCGTAGAATATTTCACAAAGTCTCTAGACTGTTGAATTCTGTGGTTTTCTGGAGAGAGGAGAGGTCTTGTCTCACGCATTCAGAACTGGGGTAGAAACCTAGTAGTTATTACTATTTGTTGTTCCTTCCGTTTTAAGGATTATCCTCCCTGAGGCATTTAGGCTTATTTTGTCTCTTGTCATCTCTTTTCTTTTCTCTGACTCTCTCAAATGAACATTTGAAAAAGAGTAAGAAGAGAAGAAAAGGAAAATAATATTAAGATAGAAAAACCAAGAGAGGGAAGATTGAGTGCAATGGGAATAACCAAATACTCAGGGGGCTGCCAATTCCCGTGATTCCTCTGAATTTCCCTCTGGGTTAGACCGTCCCTCTTTGGAGCTCTGAAATTCTCAGAGCTCACTATGCCCACCATAGTATGCAGTATAGAATGTCATGTTTAAAAATACTGTAAACAGAGACTTGGAAGAGCAATTTGAAACAATAAAATGTTGCCCTGAAATTGTTTTTGTAATTATAATCTTTGCCCTGGGAAAACATGGCCTTCTCATTTACATGCCCTTCTAGCACAAAGGTCTGACACATTCTGAGCTATAATATAAATCATTAGAAAAGGCTGCTAGATTTAAGAAAGCAGTTCTCTAACTCTATAGTCAAGTGTATTGGGTTATTTTTTCCTTCCCAAAGGTGGCTTAAAAGCTATTTAAGCAGGTAAGTGTGGTCCTAAGAGAAAAAGCACACGAATGGGAAGGTTACAGGACACAGAAAATGGAGTTAGAGCAAACCAGATGTTTGCCTCTAAAAAGACTACAATGGTAAAACACAGGTCTGACATGTGTGAAAGTCTCTTTCTCTTTCTCACACATACACACATACAGTCTTTAATCTGTCAATCCTCAAATCTAAAATATTTTTTCCACTTCTGATCTTTGATTTCTGAATGTCTTTCTTAGGCAACATCATTACAAACAAAACATGAAGCTTTTCATTTGTATCTAGAAACAAAAGAAAAATAGCTACACTAAGAAATTTTAGAGGAGGTAAAGTTATCATCTGCTTGTACTACTTTCTTTTGTAATTTAATTTTTGTTTGAGCATTTTAGTTTCTTAGTCCTCCTATCTGTAATTAATTGATTGAGAATTCCGTTTATTCATTCATCACCCTTTTCCTTCTGTCCCAACTTCCGTCTCCAGCTCCCTTAGCCTCTCCCTCTTTTCTCTACAACTTGAACATCAAGTTAGACCTCTGAAGAGAATAATTTCAGAACACAGAATAGGGTACACAATTTAGAGTTTGGTTCCCCAGATGGAAAAACTAAAGCACTGCCATCTTTAATTCCATGCTTAAGTACTCCTTTCTGGCCTCTTAGATCTTCTCCTAAGTTGATTTCAAATAATATGTAACGTATCTGATGAATTCATGAGAACAATTTCACAAATCTTTGAGTGATTTTGTCCCTTAGGGCTGAAGACACACATTTAAGGCAGCTTAAGGCTGTTAAGTAAACTCATTTTGTCACCTTTTTTTCCTGCCCATGAGCTGCCAGCAATAGAGAGACAGTGTGGATTGCAAGGCCTGTTGTTGACCATGCAAGTCTGCTTGGTGTGGAGTAGCAGGAAGCCACATATGCCAGAACTACCATGAGCCTGTATCACTGTGGGCACCATTCAGCTGATGCACACTAACCCCTCCTCATTGAAGTGAGATACTTTTGGAAAAATTTCGGAAATATGTGTACATATGTGTATATATACATATATGTGTGTATATACATATATGTATACATACACACACTTCTTACATATATGTATTTTTATATATGTATATATAAATAATATATATGTATATTACTTAGTTCTTTTTCTGTGGAATTCTTAAGTCATCTCTACTTAAAAACTCTTGTTCCATATATATACAGATATATGTACATGCTCTCTCATTCCATATACACATATTCCATATATATATATAAGCTTTCACATTCCATATATAAGCTCTTTCATTCCATATATAAGCATATGTGTATATATATAAGCTCTCTCTCATTCCATATATACATAATTCTTAAGTCATCTCCACATATAAGCTCTAATTCCATATATATGTATAGAAGCTTTCTCACTCCATATATATAAGCTCTTTCATTCCATATATATACATACTCTCTCATTCCATATATATATGTATACATATACACGCTCTCATTCTCATTCTATATATATATATATGGAATGAGAGGGCTTATAAGTGGGGATGAGTTAAGAATTCCACAGAAAAGAACTAAATAATATTTTGAATTCTTTTTTTAGGAAACATATCTTTCAAAATCTTGAAACTTGTCTTAATATTCTTCATAATTGCCTGCATATCTCATCTCTAAGTCAATGCTTTCAATAAAAAAGGAAAAGATTCTGCATGTAACAGTCTTTAAAACCTTACCCAATGTTTTACACAAATGATACAAATTCAGCTTCACTGTTGCCTTTAGGAAAAGGACAGTGCATTCATTCTTTCTGGAAAAATGTTTACTCACTACCACTTTTAGACATTGCCCCAGGAGCTGTGGTGGGCTCAAAGATGAGATATTCCCCAAGTTTCAGTAGTTTATCTTCAAGCTGGGAAGATCAGATATTAAAATTTAAAATATTAACATAAGGGTTACAAGGAGATTTAACATGGTATTAAAGTTCAGAGGATGAGGAGGTCAATTTGTCTGGATGAAATCATAGAATTCTTCAGGAAGAAGGTAACATATGACCTCAGTTGACACATTCCCAATGGAACGGCATGTGGAAAGGTATCCAGGTAGAAAGCACGGAATGTGCAACTCTTTGTTAGAAGCGTATGGTATAGGGAAAAGTGGAAGAAAAATCATGTTCTACCATGAATGCCAGGAAAAATAATTTGATTTTTATTTCATTGGTTCTAGGCAGCCCTTGAATTTGCTCTCATTATGAATTGGGGAGGGGGTAAGGGGGTGGTTCTCTAAATAGAATGCAGTTCTAAAGAAATCTAAGGCCTCCATTACAAAGACAAAACACGTAACTCTTTAGGAAATGTCAGTGTAATTCACCATCATAAAACTCAGGCTCTTTTGTGAGGCCCTTGGGGTAGCCTAAAAAGGTTAATCCTTCAGACTTCTTTATGAATATAATTTGAATGAGACTCAAATTTACATACATACACACACACACACACACACACACACAAAATAAACTGCCATTTGAAAATAAAAACAAATCAAGACCCTAATAGTATCTCTCACGACATCTGTGTAGAGTTAAATAAACATTTGTATAGAGGATCACATGTTAGATATTAAGGTCCCAGTATCCAAACTATGCACATTCAACAACCATTCTATGAAATTCTGTCAGCCTTGTTGTATCTACATGATACTAACTGCATAGGCAGGAAACAAGCAGATAAACCCTCTTGGGTGACTGGGTCTATTAGCATAATATATCCAATACTGGGAGTATACTTCATGTTCAAAAAGTCTTGCAGTATATATACTATTCAATTTGACCCTCAAAACTACCATTAAAAACTGTCAATCAACTAAAGCCTTTACCCCCATCTCTTTTTATCTCATGAACGGGAGGTGGCTAAAAGAATTCTAACTAACTCTCTTTAGCATCCAATGTACAATTGAGGATGGAGTTAGAATAATTACGATAATTGATCCAGAATAGAAGGTTCTTCATCCATTCAAGGTCAGCTCCTCATGGGCCTACCTACTGCCTCATTAGCGCGAACTACATCCATCCTCTGATGGGGCATTTCCTCTCTGAATCAGTCTCGGCCATGAAGGAGGAAATAACAGCGTGTATTCAAGGCTGCTACTCTCTTGAGTTTCCAAGGCAAGGGAGTAAAGATAAGACAGCTTGTTAAAGATAAAAAGGTTATTAGTTTCTAGATAAGACATCTTATCTTCAACACCTTCTCCTACTTTAATATTGAGTCTTTGTCAATTCAGTGACACACATCTTGATGGAAATCAGTCAATTATTCAACTGTTTGGTATCGTATAAATGTAAAGAAATATAATAAAAATTAAAAGATAAAAATAACGTTATTCACTTTGTGTTCATTACTAAAATATCATTTGTAGTAGTCATTGTTTCACTAATATTAATTTTCCTTTTATTCAAACACAATTTCTTTACTTTCAGTGGGAAACAGATTTCCAGTTTCCACATCTATGTGTAATATATGATGACTGTGAAAGTTTAAAGGCATTTACTCCTTCAGGAAGAAGACAGTTCTTATTTATTTTCAGATCTACCGGATAACAGATTTTAAAATCCTGTTTTAATTTTATTCTCTTAGAACACAGCATTTCTTTTGGTCAAAGCTATATTTTCCATTTTATTTGGATGACAGTTAAACATAGTACTTTCCTCCCAAGAAATCTTCCATGTCAGAGCTATAAAAGAATATATGAAAGGTTCTAAATTTTCAGTTGTTCACCAGATAGTTCTGAAACACCCTTACTTTTGTGTGAGGCACTGAGTTGAGTCATGGTTAGAACACCAGGAAGACTCGAACATAAATTTAGCCCCCAGGTAACAAGTACAGTAATTCAGGTCATAGGTAATTACACAAAAATGTGGGAAGTGGCAAGTGATATGGTAAAGGAGGTGCAGGTTTGAGGGACAGTCTAGCCTGTTGGTTAGGGAGAAGGTCTAAAACTAGCCACCTGACCTTGGATAATTGTTATGCCCTCTCTAAGAATTACCTCTTAGCTGAATCAGGAATAATAACAGCACCTACCTTATGGGGTTGTTCTGCAGATTAAATGAGATAATGTACATGAGGAAATTTTCATATTAAAGAACACATATTTAATATTTATCATCATTATTGTTAGAGTAGAAACAAAAGCATCACAAAATGAGACAATGCACTAAACTGCTTATTACAGTGCTAGATTAACCTTTAGAAGTCAATCAATAGTTTACAATGAGTAGTGGTAAAAACAGTAATACATATCTTTATCTATCCAGAGATAGGGAAAATGATCATGTCATACTTAGGGAATTCTTCAAAGAATTTTGACATTTGAGTTGACCCTTTAAGGACAGATATGATATAAACACACAGAAATGGTGAGAAAGAACATTTTCTTTAGGAATAAGGTGATATGCAGAGAAACAGAGACAAGAAAACACTGGGTATCCATGAGAGATAAGAGGCTGCTTAGCTTGACAGCTGGGCAGGGTATTTAATGAAGAGTCAGGCTGAACTGCTAATATACATCCAACAAAAATGTCTGACCTTGATTCTGACCATGACTCTAGCCAAGAAAGAACACTTCAGGAGTTTGGCAATGAAAGTTATCATACAAGCAAAACAGTATGTCATAGACATGATACAGTTCCACCTCTGAACAGGTACAGAAAACCTTACAAACAGACTGGCCTCATGAGTTAAGATAAAGAAGCCACTCATAATACCATTTTCCTTAACATTTGTATTTTCACTAAAGTTCAAACAATTTGAATCCACAACATCTGTCTTAAGCTCAATAGCTAAAGCCAAAACAGCTTTAAAATACATATTTTAAAATACTAGTTGTCCAATCATTTTAACAAAATACAAATGAAGCTTTACCATTTTTAATAACAAAGATAAGAACAAGCTTTTGCATTGGAAATATCTGGATTTTTGTCTCCCCTGCACAAAAACAGACACCATAATCGTGTTTAAGTGGAAAGCCCAGGTATATGGAGACGGCTGGCAGAAAGGGACAGAGAGATGACTCAAGGGTCTGTGGTTTGCTGCTGTCATTTGAAACAAAGTGGTCATGTGAAAATAAGCCCCTGCTAACAGAATACCTTGAGTATCTAATTTCAAAGATATTCAAATATTTGACCCCATGTTCAAGTTACTGTTTGAAATTAAATTTTCTAACATTTATTTTTATATGCTCTATGCAGGATATGAGGCTGATGTATGCAAGCCCATTATTTGCTTAGTTTCTGGCCTAGTGACTGCCCTGGTTAAGGAGTTCAGAGCAGGTTTGACAACAATAAAGGACTATTTTGATAGTGTACTAATCTAAGAGCAGTTAAATTACTAGAAACCTGATTTGCTTTAGAAATTATTAGAAACTTGATTTGAAATTAATATAAACTTGATTTGTGATTAAGGGATATGACTGGGTTATAATGAAAACACTTATGTGACCACATACATATATGTGCACACACAAAAATTTTCCTAATGATGTTTGACAAATGAAATACTCTTGTATTATGCTGATTTCTGAAATGAGTCAACTGTTCTGAAGTTGACAAAAGGTCATTCTCCAACAAGAGACCCCATTTAGTTAATTTCCTGTTGTTGTGTTGTTGCCGTTGTTGTTGTACACTACACAGTAATGGCATGAGAACTTCCAAGGTTATTTCATCTTCCATGGATGAGGAGTTTATCTCCATGTAGTAATAACCAAGATTAAGTCAGTATTTTATTCTTGAATATATTCTACCACATTAGCATTGAGACCAAATTTCAATTTACTCCAGGCAGTTACCAAAATCTGTTTTTCTATTAGGCTTTATCTCTAGATCCATATTTTTTTATAATGATCTCAATTCCACTTTCTTTTCCGCATCTTTTGGTAATAGCAATCTCTGCTTAAATGCAGTTAAAATTCATTGTAGCACCTTATTTATACTACAGCCTCATACAATATTGGCTATGAAAACAGCATTCACATTTTAAAACATTCAGACAAAGGCCCTTCAAGCAGCAGAACTACTGGGAACCACTGGATAATATTTCTCTGTCTTTATATTTAATACATCTTGGCATACTGAATTGGTGGTGGGGCCCACGTCTGCGAATGTCTCTTCTCTGCGCTTAACCAGATGCACCAACATGCCCTGTAGAGTCATGAAGGACGAACAAATAAACAAAAGTGCCTCTGCCTCACAGAGATGTTATCCTGCACCTGCAAAACCTCAAGTAGCATTCTCTGATGATGAAATAAAATCAAATCCACAAAAAGCGCCTTCAGCTTTTCAGAACAAAGTTGTTACCAATATTCCTGGCAGTATTGCTCCTAATGCATATGATTCCCTTCTGTATGGGAGAAGCAGGCTTAGATAAATGACTATGGCTGAACCATTGTGTGTTTATACTGTGTAGACAAAAAAAAAGAGATAAGGTTCATCTAGGTCTGCTCTGGGAGAGGTGGGGAGAATGAAGCTTGGTAGATTATGCCTATGGATACCCTGGTCCCTTGCTCCAGCCCTCCTATCCCATATCCTTCAAGAGCAGATCAACAGGGTAACTGCAGCAACTCCTTGGCTAAGAACAAGGGCAGTCACAGAAAGGATCTAATTTCTGTAATCATGTTGTTTCCTCTACCACAAATGCCTCTTCCATCCTCTATAGGACAACTCTCATCAGGACACTACCTAAATGTTAACTCCTCTTAAAAGCTCTACCTGAGTCCTCCCATAGAATTCAACCAACACTGTTGATCTGGTCTGGTATAGCAGGAAAAAAATCTCTCTCTCTCTCTTTCTCTCTCTCTCTCTCTCTCTCTCTCTCTGTGTGTGTGTACGTGTGTGTGTGTGTGTGTGTGTGTGTGTGTGTGATGTACTCTTGAGTCAAGGCAGCCTGGCTTCATGAAATCACATATGTACTGGCTTCACAGTTGCAGTTCTCTTATGCACCTTTGAATTCCTGTTGCCTGGCTCATAGTAATACAGATTAAGTAGAATTTTCCACTTGTGGTATCATGTGGGTGCTCAAGAATTTTGGACTTTGGAGCATTCTGGATTTAAAATTTTTGGATTAGGCATGCTCAACCTATAGTAGCAACAGTAGTAATAACAGCCGACATAGGCAGTACTTATGTGTGTATGGTTCTGTTCTGAGAGTTTTACATATCAAGTCATTAAATCCTTATACCATCCCTATGATGAAGTACTAATGTCTCCATTTTACAGATGAAGAAGAGAGATGTTAGGTACCTTTTCCAGGGTCATACCGCCAGTAACTGACACTAGCTCTATTTAAACCCAAGCATTCTGGTTGGCTCTAGAGCTCATGAAGCACAATCAGTATTAAATGAAGCAAAGGAAGAGCAAATTAACAAATTCTCTGTAGGGAATGAGGCAAATATTTCAGCCTTATACCTAAATATATGTGTTAGGTGTGTCACTTAGGATGCAGGTTGAAATTATTCTGACTGGAAAAATTTTTATTGAGCTATATCAAATGAACAAGATTTTAATGGAAGAAAAACAGAGCAAAGAGTGGAGACTTCCCGGAAACAGTATGGAAGCATTTATGCAACAAGATGGAAGGGCCTCAGAAACTCTCCTGTCCCAAACAATGACCCCATAGAACCACAGATTTTAATTTGTATTACAGAAATCCCACTGAATTTCTTAATACCACACCAAGTTAATTCACACTAAATTATTAATAATAATAATTTTCTGGGTGTAGTAGCTCCCATTTATTTTAAAGAGATCCAGTGAATCTGGGACTACTTGTTTTCCAATGACAGATTTGGTAAAAGGGAAAAGGCATTATGAAGGAAATGACTGGACATAGAAAAGACTCCATATCTCATATCTAGCTTCTAAGATATGCCATGAATTCATCCTTTTAGGAGAGAAGCGGATTTTTACTAGGGAAAACAAACAAACAAGCAAAAAACAGAGAATAAAGCACTATTACTTTGAATACTTTTATTACCTGTGGGTTTTTAAATATCTCTAGTTAGTTCCAGCTTTCTAGTACCTGCACTGTGATTATGGATGCCCAGCAGATCATTAAAACAAGTGCTGTAGTCTGAAATGACTAGAAATTTTGATCAATAGTCTCAATTGTTATTTGGAGGGACATGGCTACTTTCTCTTAGAAGAGCCTACTCTAATTTTCAACACTGGTTGTAAATAGGTGTCCATTTGTTGGAAGAAGTATCAAGTATGTGAGGTTTGGATTTTAATTTAGATTTTAATTTTTACCATCACTCTAAAGCTGTCCCTGATATTCTAAGGTAATTTGGTTTATCTTAGACTATGTTAAGAAATATACTTTCAGCATGGTGGCTCATGCCTGTAATCCCAGCACTTAGGGGGGTCTAAGGCAGGCAGATCACCTGAAGTCAGGAATTCAAGACTAGCCTGGCCAACGTGGTGAAACCCCACCTCTACAAAAATTCAAAAATTAGCTGGGCATGATGGCGGGTGCCTGTAATCACAGCTACTTGGGAGGTTTAGGTGGGAGAATCGCTCCAAGCCAGGAGGGGGAGGTTGTAGTTATCTGAGATGGCACCATTGCACTCCAGCCTGGGTGACAGAGAGACTCTGTCTCAAAAAAAAAAAAAAAGAAGAAGGAAAGAAAAGAAAAAGGAAATATACTTCAGTGGAATCACAAAACCTATAGTAGGATTGCAAGTTGTCATCAATTATACAGTCACCAGCTCTCTGCCAGAGTTAGGGAGAGCTCTGACAGTATTAACTTCTTTTTTAAATGCTGTAAGAAAAAAATATATAAAAATTTACTTAAGATAGAAACCTGGGACCATTCTTAGATGAAAAGATGTGCTTTTAAAACTCTTTTTATAAAAATAGAGAAAGAGATAAGCAATTCTTTTATTCGGCTCTTACTATGTCACCATAGAATTTCACTATAATCATTCTGTTTCTAAATTTGAATTGGCTTTATGTGAATTTTATTTAAAGTCATGTAACTCTTCTCCTGTTACCCTGTGCTATCATCTGGTAATTAAACTTCCAGTCACCTCAGCCCTCTACAACACAGCTACAGCCTGAAGACAAAATGATAGTCATGAAAAAAGTTTTAGGGATTAAATTTAAGCTTCTTGTTTTCCATATGTGGCCCAGAGATGATAGTAAGTGACTTTTTTAGACACATGGAACAAATGAAGACAAAACTCTGGTACTGTCAAGCCAAAACCCCTGGTCTCCCGAAGCTATTCCATGGCCTTCCAAGTCTCCATTTTCCCTTTGAAAGGAAAAATCTTGAGCTACATGAAAAACTAGTCTCATGGAGCCCTAATACTTACTAGGAGACATGAATATATCTGTCAACCCAAACTCACAGATGTAATATGGTTGGCAAAACCAGAATTTTTAAACTAAGTCTTTGAGTTACTCTTCCTTTGGGAAACTCTAAATCTGGCATAGGTAGCAACAGGGTTTCCTGATGGTAATACACAAGATGACTTTTAGAGATATGTGTACAAACATTTTGTAACAGTTATATATTTAACATTTGCATAGCTGTTGTAGGTAAAACTGACATAATAAAACAGCTATATTTAAAAGGTATAGCCTAATAAATTTAGGCATATGTGTATACACCTATGAAACCATCACCATAATCGAGATGAGAACATACATATCGATCACTCCCAAATGTTTCCTTGTGCCACCCCCACACTTGTCCATCTTCAGATAACCACTGATTTGTTTTCTGTCACAATAGATTAGTTTAAATTTCCTTAGACATTTTTGTGAAATATAATCATGCAATACAGATTCTTTTTTGCTGTGGCTTCTTTAACTCAGCTTTATTATTTTATCGATTAATTCCTTTATGGGTCATGTTTTTAGTGTCATATCTGAGAAATCTTTGCCTAACTCAAGGAGACAAACATTTTCTCTTACATTTTCTTCTTGAAGTTTTATAGTTTTAGGTTTTATATTTGGGTCTCTGATCCAATATTGAGTTAAATTTTTTGTGTCTCTGATCCAATATTGAGTTAATTTTTTTGTTTTGTGTATGCTATGAGGTATAAATCAATTTCTTTTTGCATGTGGCTATGCATTTATTCTGGCACCAGTTGGTGAAAAAAAATTTACTTTCTTTGTTAAATTGTATTTACTCTTGTGTTGGAAATCAAGTGTCCATACATGAGTGGATCTACTTCTGTACTTTCTATTCTGTTCCACTGATCTTTTCTACTCCAAAACCACAGTTTTGATTACTGCAGCTTTATAATAAGCCTTACAATCTATTAGTGTTTGTCCCTTATGTTTATCTTTTTCAAAACTATTTTATCATTTTAGGTCATTTTTTATTTCCATATGGATTTTAGAATCTGTCAATTTCTACAAAAAAGTCTACTGAAATTTGATTTGGAATTGTGTTGATTGTACAGATTAATATGGATAAAATTGATATCTTAATAATAAATAGTTTTTCAACTCAAAAATACAGTATATTTACCTATTTATTTAGGTCTTCTGTAATTTCCTTTAGCAATATTTTGCAGTGTTTTATCAGCCGACTGAAACCTAGTTTTCAAGGTTTAAATTATGCATACTTGTTTCAGCTTTATTCCAAAGACCTTCATATTTTTGATGTTATTTTAAATGGTTTTAACTTTTTATTTCAATTTCCAAATAGTCATTGCTAGCATATAAAAATGTAATTGATTTTTGTATATTGATATTATACTATATAACTTTGCTAAACTCACTTCATTCAAGGAGCTTTTTCCACTAGGTTTTCTCCATAGATATTTATGTTGCCTGCAAACAACAGAGTTTTACTTCTTCTTTTCCTTCTAAGATGACCTTTTCTTCTTGCCGTATTTTGCTAGTTAGAACATCCAGTACGACACTGCACTGACCAGTACTTCACTGAATTCTCAAAAGAGATCTTCTGCAGATCTCTAGAGTTCTCTTCCACGTGGCTTTCTCTTTTCAAGACTTCTGTCCTGAGAACTTCAGCCACCCTGGTCTTCTCAGACTCTCAGCTTCATATCCTCAACACAGGGAGCATACCATGATCCTCCTTGGTTTCCCTCCCTGCACAGTGGCCTGGAAACTCTCCAAAGAGTACACCGGAGCACTCACAGGCCCTACCTTGTTTGTTCTCCACCCCTCAGGAATCACTGTCCTTCACTACCTGACATAAAGTATCTTGAGAACCATTATCACATATATTTTATTCATTGTTATTTGGTTGTTTCACAAAGGAGTGTAAATCTATTCCTTTTTACTTTATCTTGGCCAGAAGCAGAAGTCCTCAGATATTTAGTGCACTAAAATATAAATGGCAGCTATACTAATAATACAGTAGTGATACAATTTCCTTTTAAAATAACTTTAAGTAAAAAAAAATCCAAATAGTCCATTAAAAAAAAAAAAAGAATTGTGTATAATAACCAAGATTAAATGGATGTGGCAAAAAACCTGAAGACTTTTCAGTGAAATCTCTAAATTTGGGGAGCCCTATAACAGGGATTAAAGTAGCGATAGGTCAGGGCTTACACTAAAAGGAAATCAACAGGGAAGATACAGGTAACTCTAAGCAAAGAAGCAAACATATTAGATGTCTTCAAAGTAATTTGAGGGCTGGGCGCGGTGGCTCATGCCTGTAATCCCAGCACTTAGGGAAGTTGAGGCGGGCAGATCACTTGAGGTGAGGAGTTGGAGATCAGCTTGGCCAACATGGTGAAACCCTGCTTTCACTACAAAAAAAAAAAAAAAAATTAGCTGGGTGTGGTGGCACGTGCCTGTAATCCCAGCTACTCAGGAGGCTGAGGCAGGAGAATCACTTGAACCTGGGAGGCAGATGTTGCAATGACAGACTGTGCCACTGCACTCCAGTCTGGGTGACAAAGGGAGATATTGTCTTAAAAAAATAAAAAAAGTAATTTCAGCTCTTTAGTGTAGGGTCAATGAAGCAAGCACCCAGCAAAAGTTATTTTAGTAATCACTGCACTAAGATAACTGTTGCTCATAATGATAATTTTAGATTTTAAAAAAGGTTAAACTATGTTCAGAATACTATGCTAAAGTGAGTAATGGTAGTACATTTTTAAAACAATAACCATTTGAAACATTTTAACAATAAACACTTGTTAAAATTTCCTGCTTAAGGAGGTAAGACAGATTTGCAGAACTTATTCGCTTAGAACATCTTAATAGAGTTTCTTGAAAACCACAGAACAAGATGTTATTGCTTATTACTTCTTAGTTGATGAACAGTTGTTACAAAGAATAACTTCAGACAAAATAAACTTAATAGAGTTTATTTGAGCAAAGAACAACTCATGACTCTAGTAGCACTCACAATCAGAGGAATTCAGACTGCTCCGCCGCAGTGCGGGCAACGAACTTTTAGGTGGAAAGAAGACAAAGGGGATGGACATGATTGGTTTAGAGTGAAAAGACTAGTTAGAGATTAGTCGTTGGTTTTCAGTAGTTGGGTCTTTAGTTTCCTTGTACTGTTTACGTTAGGCTCCAGTCGGCTAACACAGGAACCTAAAGCACTGGGCTGTATCAGGCTAATGGCCTTCCTTTTGGATTTTACTGAAAACAAACAAACCAAAAAAAAAAAAAGAAACAGGGTAAAGTATGTGCTAGGTCCGACATGGAATGATTTCATTGAATTTAAAGGCCCAGAGTTGGAGTAGCTCAAAAGCGTCTGGTACCGTGGTGATCTCTCAGATCTGCAGGTGAAAGGAGGGAAAGGGGTGGGGGGCAAACTAAAAATGAGCTCACTACTGGGGAAACTGGCCTTCCCAGAAGGCACAAGGAATGAGTCTGAAAGCAGTGTCCTCTGAAGCCCTCAGCTAGAGAGTTTACTTTGAGTAATGTTTTCTGGAATAACAAGTGCCTCATTGAAACTGTATGAGAATCACGACAGACAGATTCTTTCAATCCCACAGAGCTATATTTATTTATAATTTTATAGTTAAAAAAGTACTCAGTTACATCTCAACTTTAATACTCAGAAAAATTTACAGACAGAGAATTATAATTATCCGTGTATTACAGACAGGAAGGTTCTGGGAGAATGCAACCTGTCCACAATCATACAATTGCTCAGGGGCAAGACAGAAATGAAAACAGACCTTTCTCTTCCAAGCAAGTGTTCCTTCCAACATACAGAAATTAGTTGGGGTGTCATTTTTAACTCTATTTTTGTTTTGTTTTGTTTGTTTTTGGAGACAGAGTCTTGCTCTGTCACCCAGGCTGGAGTGCAGTGGTGCAATCTCAACTCACTGAAGCCTCTACCTCCCGGGTTCAAGCAATTCTCCTGCCTCAGCCTCCCGAGTAGCTGGGATTACAGGTGCCCACCATTGTGCCTGCCTAATTTTTGTATTTTTAGTAGAGATAGGGTTTCACCATGTCGGCCAGGCTGGTCTCAAACTCCTGACCTCAAGCAATCTGCCCACCTCGGCTTCCCAAACTGCTGGGATTACAGGCATGAGCCACCAGGCCCAGCCCCTAACTCTATTTTTGATCCTTTGGTAGTGTTAAAAAAAACATAACCTGAATCCACTGGCTGACATGAGAGGTCTCTAAATCTCCTCAAATAATTTCATATATATGAACCACCTTTTCTGTGTGAAGGGTTCAAGGCATTAAGATTCAAAATGGGTTAAAAATTCTACTTATTCTAGATAGTTTTGGAATGATCACTTAAGCTGCAGTCATAAATATCTCAGCACTTAACACTCCCAACAGTTCCTCCCATTCTAATGGCACCAGGAGATACTGAGAATTTCGTCACAAACACCAGGACCTCAGAAAGGAGACAGTGAGGGTGGTGTTTCGGTATCTATTCCAATCAGTACTTTCCTACTCCTTACGTCTCTTTTGCTTAGGACAGTTTATTTGAAGCCTGGGGCTGTGATGCCACAACATTTCACTCCCCAATCTCATGTGGGCATGATGTGTCCATCAGCCAGCTGAAACCCACTCCCGGGATTCAGCTGATGGCTTCTAGATCAGACCCTTGGAAAAAGTAAATATTTTCTAGAAAGAATGCTTTTTTTTTTTTACTATAAATGTAAAATCATAGATATGTATTCATTTCTCCTGACAGCAGGAGCTGACCACTTTTGTGAAAGGGGAAACAGACAGTAGATAACGATCCATGATTAACTGAAAAGGCTAGAGGGTTCCCTGTTCTCCTCAGAGACGGTTGTAGCAGTTACCATTCCAACTGCACCTTCTTCCAGGCACATTTCTCTTTGACACTTTTTTTTTTTAAGTTAGCACTTAAGTAACTTTCTTTGCCTGGTTCACAGATAACGCTTGTTCTGAAGAATGGTTTATGTGGCTCACTGTCCCGTTCTCCTTAATTTCCAGGCAACCTCTCCAACAAAGGCCTGTCACTCATCAGTGGGCTCCCACTTGGCTCTGAGACTGCATTACCATCTCTGCCTACTCTGCTCCATCCACGTACCCTGCTCTTCTTGAGAACTGCCAAGCATGCCTCTACCTCAGGGCCTTTGCTCCTAATGTCCTCTCTGCTTAGAATGCTTCCCCCTCCAGACAACCACTTGGCTAGCTTCTTCGTTTATTTAGGGTTTTTCCCAAATGTCACGAGATTAAACACTACCCTGTAAAAAACAGTGACCTTACAATTCCCCACACTCTCTATCTCACCTATCCCATTTAATTTTTCTTTTTCTTTTTTTTTTGGTTTTCTTTCTTCTCTTTCTCTTCTTCTCTCTCTCTCTCTCTCCCCTTCTCTCTCTCTTTCTTTCTTTTTTCGAGACAGGGTCTCACTCTGTCGCCCAAGTTGGAGTTCATTGGCATGATAGCTCACTATAACCTCTACCTCCCAGGCTCAAGTGATTCTCCCACCTCAGCCTCCCCAGTAGCTGGGACTACAGGCGCGTGACACCACACCTGGCTAATTTTTGTATTTTTAATGAAGACGGGGCTTCACCATGTTGCCCAGTCTGGTCTCTAATTCCTGGGCTGGCCCGCCTTGGCCTCCCAAAGTGCTGGGATTACAGGCATGAGCCACTGCACCCAGCCCAATTTTTCTTTATAGCATTTTCAACATCTGGCATAGTATATGTGTTAGGAAAAACTCTTTCAAACCATGTTTTTTCTCTGCTCTCACACCACAACAAGGATCATCAACACAGAAGAATACTGCTGTGACCAGATGTGTGGAGGTTTCCCCTCTACACCAAGTGGGGTATCGTCCAATTTAATGCCAACACTATCTGGAGATGGTGTCACATCCCACGGGTTGAAGGCCAAGAGGTCCCCAAGACCCCTCCCCACCAGATACCAGTCACAAGTCTGGGTCCCTGGAACTTCTGAGTAACTGGCTTCAAGCTGGGGTTCTCATGACCCCATTTTGGGGTTCAATTAATTAGCTGGAGCAGGTCACAGAACTTAAGGGAACACTTACGTTTAGTGGATTATTATAAAGGATACAGATGAAGAGATACGTAGGGTGAGGTATGGGGGAAGCAGCATGGAGCTGCCATGCTCTTTCTGGGTGTGCCGCCTTCCAGGAACCTCCACGTGTTCAGCTATCCAGCAGCTCTCTAAACCCAGTCCTCTTGAGTTTTTATGAAGGCTGCGTTACATAGGCATGATTGAAAACCATGTAGCAATGTGATTGGACCAAAAGTACATGATCTAAACCCAGCAAGGCCTGTCTGTCCAGATTTTTCTTGCCCTTTCTATGTAGCATTCCTTCCTCTGTGGTATGCTGCAGGAATGTCTCTGAGATGAGGGTATTTTAACCCACAATCAGATTAGAATCCTGCCTTGGACAGATGAAAGGAGGACAGGAGAAGGTCAGAGGAAGACATTCTATTCCTAAGGTCTAAAGTGCCCCAGAAACAGTGGATTAAAAACCAATGTATCTATCATAACATCACAGGCTGCCCCCTGGTTTTTGAACATGGATCCCCTACATCAAAAGAATACGCAACTCAAAAGATGTTGCCACATTACTAGAATCTCATTCAGTCATTAATAATTAGTCCAGTCCATTATACAGTATTAATGTCTCCCAGGGTGAGGCTACTCAGGTTTGCAGGCCTACCTTCAATCTTTTTTTTTTCTTTTTAACGTTCCCATAATTTTTTTCTAATGTAATTTTTAAAATTTTTGTGGGTACATAGTAGGTGTATGTATTTATGAGGTACATGAGATGTTTTGATACAGGCATGCAATGGGAAATAAGCACATCCTGGAGAATGGAGTATCCTTCCCCTCAAGCATTTATCCCCTTCAATCTTGGCAGCATCCAAAAATAGCAGTGGTCTCAGCAAACACATAACTTCACTCTTTCCGGTATTTGGTGTACTTGCGTTAAGAGAGAAGTACACCGAACAGTGGTCTGAACCTCTTTCAAGGTGTAAATATTGGGTTTCCTAAATTAATAACCCATTTATTCATTTCTTTACTCTCAGCTACCAGTTCTCCTTCTCTCCGCTAACACCCAAACTTTTTCCCCTTTGGAAAGGACCTTTGAATTGCCACTGTGTCAGTCTACATTGCAGGCAGCACTGCTACTCTAGCAAGTGCCTTCTCCTCAGTCCATTTCCATTCAGAGAGCATAAGGTTACACAAGTGCAAAACTAGTGAGCTATTTTTGCCTGCAGGCAATATAGCTGCATTCACTCTTAGCCTCAGTTTTTCTAGATGGGGTAAAGGCACAACTGACCCCTACCAGGTCCTTAGGAATTCTGGGGGAAGGAAAAAATTGTTGAGGTGATTCGGGGAATGAAGAAAAAATATATAGTCATTATTTCATTATACTCCTCCCTTGGCAAGCATTGCATAGTCTTAGCAGCATCCTCCCCTGTCCCCTTCCCCGGATCAACCATAAAAACAGAGAAAAATCTAGTGGGGCACTCCTTGAGTCCTCCCCACACTGAGTGTGGGCACACTCACGAAGGCATGTAAGCTAGCCTTCATGCTTTCATCTCTCCCTGTTTCAGACAACTGATGCTTCCAATGCTTGTTTACTTCTCTACCAAACTATTACTCGAAGGAGCATTATCTCTCTGCCCATTGTTGGAAATTATGGGTTGTATGGTGTATTCTTTGGTCTGAAGAAATGATGCTTGGCCATCCAAATCCATGCAATATATTCTGTTTTTTTTTTTTTTTTTAAATAGCCCTCTGAGCATTTTCATCTTCCATTGGGTAAGCAAAGCCCATTTCAGAGAAAGTGTCTATTCCTGTCAAGACTCATTTGTAGCCCTCAGGGTTATCAGCATCAGTTTTCCCTTGCCAGCTATGACTCAGGCCCTTTCCACTGAGGAATCTGCCCCATGGCCATCAACGTTCTCTTTTTTGCTGATAAACAAAACAGTTTTTATTGACATTCTGTGCCTGAGGATGTAAGAGTAACATGTCTAGATTCAGCCCATCTCTGCACTGCTGCAATACTCCCATATCCCATATCCACTGATTTCATGGACCCAGGTGATTGCCTTAGGAGAGCACATGGGGATATCTGCTTGTTGATTCCAGTCACTTTCCAAAACTGGACTAGGGTTCTTCTTATGGGCATTTACTTGCTCTACCTTAATACACCCCTCAAATTTCCTTTCAATAGGCCAGATTTCCATCATCCTTTTGCCTGAGTGTATGGCCAGGCCATTGGTCACTGCCCTTGAGTCAGTAAAAACCCAAACACACAGGGGCTTCCACCACTGTTAAACTCTTCCATTACTGTTAGGAAAACAGGATGCCGTCCAACCCACTGAGCTGATCTGTTTTTACTTTCTTTGGACAAAGTAGCAGGCTTCCAAACAGGATGTTGTCCGTTCACTTTGAAACTGCTGTCAGTAAACCAAGCAGCTCCAGTGGAGAGCTGGTCACGGTGCACTGTCCAAATGTCTATAGAATCCAACAGCACCCTACACAGTTTCAGAGTCAGTTCTAGGGGTAAAGAGGCTCCCTGCCTGTACATATCTCCTCCTTCCATCCTCCAGGTCGCACACTCCTATATAAGCCATTTCCATTGTATTACAAAACACTTCTGGACACTGCCGTCCCTATTAGAGCACTTCTCTGCTATCACCCAAAGCATTCTGGTTATTTCAAGTTTCAGTGTTCTTCATTCATAGGGGTAGCTTCAGTTAATGTCCAATAACAAGGTAGTAAATGCACCTCTAGTGAAAATTCTCCAGTCCAAAGTCCCAGTAGTTGTTGCTGGGAAGTGCTCACAGGCTTTTGCCATGAGCCCCAGTAACAGCTCCACAGATAATTATCAGGTGAAGAATTTGTCCCTACCAGCACTCCAGTTTCCACTCTGCACTATGTGGTCTTGGGCAATCTTCCTGAGATTCCCATTTAGCATATCCAATTGCCTGAAGGCCAGGTTTACAGGCCTTCTCTTTTACAGTGTTAGGTAGGGGAAACATTCCCCAATCAGATACAATGTCCATTCCCACGACACAATCAGGTAAAAGAGACACAACCACTTCACATGAACCATGCTGAAATATACCAACTTCATAATCACATAAACCCTTACGTTTTTCTGTTCTAGTTCCAGGAACTTCTCTTCTCCACACGCAAACCATTTGACTCTTTCTTGTGCAAAAAGCTTTAGGTGTGGGGCTGGGCGCAGTGGCTCGCGCCTGTAATCCCAGCACTTTGGGAGGCCAAGGTGGGTGGATCATGAGGTCAGGAGCTTGAGGCCAGCCAGGCCAAGATGGTGAAACCCCATGTCTACTAAAAATACAAAAATTAGCTGGGCGCGGTGAAGGGTGCCTGTAATCCTAGCTACTTGGGAGGCTGAGGCGGGAGAATCGCTTGAACCAGGGAGGCGGAGGTTGCAGTGAGCCGAGAATGTGCCACTGCACTCCAGCCTGGGCAACAGAGTGAGATTCTGTCTCAAAAAAAAAAAAGAAAAAAAAAAACCTTTAGGTGCCCAGCCAGAGGTTGAGCTAAAGGACCCTAGCCCTTTATCCAATCTGTATTTTGATTAATCTGCCTCAGGCAATGTCAGATCAGATTTCCCATTGTAATCTCTGCTTTTTGACTTTTTAAGTTTCTCCATACTGGAGGGAATATGGCAAACTGGTTTAAGGCCCTTTTATGCTGGGGGAACATCACAGGCTCCGTCTGGTCCACTTGACCTTCCACAGTGTTGTAGTAAGAGCTCCGTCTTAACCCCATCAATTTCCATTTTATTCACGCCATTTCTTAGTAACCAGTTAAATATTTCTACCCTGCTTGGATGAGTCCTACGACTCTCCCCTTTTTCTCTTCCCATTTTATTTTTAATTCCTTAGTATCAGTGAGACCCATACATGGAAGCTAAGACCACAAATCAGATAAGGCTTCTTGAACTGTTGTTCGTTTCTGCAGGAATAACGTCATATGGGGCACTCATGTAGAAAGCACTTCCTTAATCACAGAATTTACCATAAGCTGGGTAACAGACATATTCAGGGGCCAAATATCCCAGTCATCATAAGGCCAGTCCAACATGACTTGCACAGGAAGCATATCAGCTGCTTCCTCTGAGACGCTCCACTTGGCATTTATAGGGAGAGTTGGGCAGTCCCTCCTCTCACTGTAAACTGACTTTACAGTGGCTTTTATTCAGTTCACTACACTGGCTGCTTCCTTGGGAATAAACTCTTGTATATCTGGATCATACATATCCATCTGTGATTGTTCAATATGAACTGTGGATTCTGCATCAACCCAAACATGTTCTCTGCAGCATTGAAAACCAAAGACACTGCTCCTAAATTAGTTACTCTCACAATCCATTTTAAAACAGGTTCCTCAGGGAGCGTATGACACCTATCCACAAAATGAGATAATTCCTTTACACTGTACCCTCTAGTTTCAATAGTTTCTTGAATTTGCCCTTCCCCCATATCGACTAACTTCTTGGTGACCAAAAAAAAGGTCTTTGAGGTACTTTCTGTTGCCTCGACATAATTTTCGCCTTTGTGGGTGGCTTTAAGGCTAGAGGCCTGAGCTCAGAGAGACACACATCAGACCTCAGTCCAGCCCTGAGGCCTGACTCAGAATTCTCTTTTACTTTCATTTTAGCTATTATAGATAGCAATAACCAAGGGATAGTGTGTTTAGCACGGTTCTTATTATTTTGAATTCTCTTGCATATCCAATAAGCCAATTTCTCAAAAATTGAGACCGCTATCCTCCCTTAATTCCACTGGTAACTTTTACCTTTAGTAATGGAATGCAGTGTAACTACAGTTTCACACCATGGGTGACTAGGTAGCCACCCAGGAATTAAATTCCCCATCCCCCCTTCTTTCATCCTTCTTTTTTCCAAACCATATGTTTCTGTGGGCCAGGGCCATTCTAGCAAATCCTACTTTTGACACCAATTGTGTAGGAAAAACTCAAACCAGGTTTCTCCTCTGTTCTCACACCAAGATAACAGTAATCAACACAGAAGACTTCTGTGATCAAATGTTTGGAGGATTTTCCCAAATACTAAGCAGCAGATAACAGCTGAGTGTCCTAGAATTCAATCTGACGCTATCTACCTGGAGATAGCGTCAGATTCCATGGGTTGAGGACTCAGTCCTTAAGACTGCTCCCCCTGCTCCTAGATACTAGTTGTAAGTCTGGGCCCCAGAAATTCTGACGGGCTTTAAGTGGGGGTTCCCATAAACCCCACTTTGGGTTTGATTAATTTGCTGCAGTGGCTCACAGAACTCAGGGAAACACATTTAGTGGTTTAATGTGAAGGATATTACAAAGCATACAGATGAAGAGATGTGTAGGGCAATCTAGTGGGAGGGGGCATGGAGCTTCCATGTCCTCCCTGGGTGCACCACCCTCCAGGAACCTCCACATGTTCAGCTATCCGGAAGCTCTACAAATCCAGTACTCTTGTCATTTTATGGAGGCTTTACTACACAGGCCAACTGACAACCACGTAGACCTATGAGGAAATAAAAAGTGCATGATTTAACCCAACAAGACCTAACTGTTCAGATCTTTCTGGGCCTTTCTGGGTAGCATTCCTTCCTCTAGAGTATGGAGCAGAAACATCTCTGGAATGAAGGTTTTTTGACCCACAATCAGATTAGATTGCTGCCTTCGGTAGGTAAAAGGAGGACAAGAGAAGGTCAGAGGGAGATTACGTTTCCCGAGGCATAAAGTGCCCCAACATTATAACAAGAACTACCGGAGCTGTCAGCCAGGAACTGTGGATGAAAATCAATATACCTATCATAACACCTCAGCACACATGGACATGTTTACTTATTTATTGTTTGCCTTCCCCCAGTTAAAATGCAATGTCCATGATATTAAGGGTTTTATCTGTTTTGTTTCATGATGGTCTGCAACAACTAGAAGAGCACCTGACAAGAGGAGGTACTAAATCAATCTTTGCTGACTGACTGACTGAATGATGTATGCCATCAAATTCACTTCCCAATATCCCATTACATGTTGACACCTGCCATCAAATCCTAGGTGGTACTTCTGGGTTTGGGACTAATGACATTATTGTCGTCTAGATACTCAAATAAGCTCTTACAAAGTGGACTGTGGGGTGCTGTGTATGGCCTTTTGAGCTGAACTACACAGATATGTTCACTAAATGGGAACTATGTTAGCATGCCTCAACTTACATCATTCATGGTCTACACATTTTTTCTTCAAGTTTTTAACCCATTTTTCTTTAGGTTTGGATTAATTATTCTATTTTACATTATGATATATACTTCACAACAATGTGGACTATTTCAAACAACAAATAGTCACTCATTAAATTGTAATCTGTTCATCGTGGCTTATCTAGCCAGAATAAGCACTGTAGATTTGAACAGAGGTCATTTTAAACCATGAATTTTAAGAGTCATAAAGAATAATCAAAGGTTGCCAAGCCTATTCTTTCACCGTGCTTACAAATTCCTCCCAATAAAAACAATACACAGTGATGACAGTGACAGCTTCCATGTAACAAGTTCTTATCTTACTATTATCTAATTATTTTAGGTTACAGTAAGTTCTTGTTTGACTCTGTTGAGCTGTGACTTTCACTGTTTTTTCTCTTTCCAGCTCTATAGATGGGCACTAGTTGTTGGGGGTGGTAACACTATATAAACGACTGGCTACTCGTGCCTGTGGCTGAATGGTGCCTATGTTTAGGCCACTATATTGTGCACATATGCAGATCTGTTCTGTGATTCAGGATCCTCCCACTTAGGGTCTTAATCTGCCATCACAATCCTTTATTCAAAAAGCATGATTGCCTTGTGAACAGTCCTAAAGCCTAATCTGGCAGATAAGGCTCTTAAGATCGTGGCCAGGCATGCCTCTCTTACCCATATCACTCCTTAAGAAAAAAGCATCCCACAGCCACAGCTACATTCCAGAGTGAAGTGTTGTTCTTCATTTAAAGCTTAAGTGGACTTGGAAAATCATCTTGAGTTACATCCCAAAGAGGGGAAACAGAGCTTGCACGGTAAAAGAAAAGCTGTCATCTCCCCCGTTTTGTGCCACCTAGGGACATGTTCCCGAGTTCCTTCTGGTTATGCATAACCACAGCAACACCACCACCAATTAGGTGAAAGCCTTGAACTTAAAGATAAGCTATCTGGGACAGGAACCCTTTCTTTCACGGACTCACTGTTCAGACTCAACATTTCAGCAGCCTGCCTTGGCTGACACGTGCAAGGCTAGAGTGGAAACCTGAGTATTTCTTCAATCGTGCAAGCATTTTCTAATCTCCACTCAAGGTCACATAAATATGCACAAACCAATTCAAGCTCAGTTATTATGTAAACAAGGGGGCAGTGTTTGTTGGCACTGCAGCATGCTGTAGTGCTATTAGTTAAGGAAAAGTAGAATTACCAAACATGTCTTGTTAGGTGCATTAATGCCATTTACACTCATTCTTCAGATAAGTAAACTAATTAGAAACAGACTCAGCACTTCTCATTCCAAACCCTAACACATTGGAAGAATAATAATAAAGAGACAAAGAGAGGTGAGCTTTGTGCCAAACTTGCACACGGTTTTAGGAAACAGGCAGGACTGCTTCACTGAGCTCTTCATTCCAAGACCATGTAAATGACTCAGCCATCACTCCATTAGGTTTCTGCTGATGCAATACGAGAACTGTAAACATACTAAGTAACTACAAACATAGGTTATTGGCTGTTTGCGTGTTTTTCTATGTTGTCTCTTCTCATACTGGCAAGGGACAGAAATGTTTACCACAGATCTATTTTTGGCTTTTGTTTTTATTTACCCCTCAGTCTTTTAATTTGCAAACCGTATTTGCATTAAAGAAATTTTTGACAATGTAGAAAAGTATAAAGATAATAAAAACCACTTGTAATTACACCATCCAAAGATACTGTTATTTTGTTTTGTTGCATTTCTTTAAATAGTTCTGTCTCCACACTCACATGTTTATGCATATGTCCATGCTTTATTTTGTTTGAAAAAGTAGGCATAACACTGTATATATTTTACAGGCACATAAGACTATACATGTTTTTCCCAAGGTATACCATTAACATTTCCCTATATAATTAAGACTAAAAATATGTTTATTGCATCCCATTCTGTCATATGAATATACAATATTTACTTAAGTAAGCTGTTCACAATTTATTAGTTTCTGATTTTTCACTATTCTAAATAATGCTGCACCGAATATACTTGTATATATATCTTTGCATACATATGTGTTATTTCCTTAAAGCCTGCCCTTTTAAAGCACACACACACGAACATGTGATTGTTGATCAGGGCAACGTTCATAGCTGTTAACTCAAGAAAATTTAACAAAATCATGTGGGCTATTCAAGGTTTGGACTATTGAGACGACATTTATCCAGATTTTCCTATGGTGACCCTTTTCCACTGTGGCCTGAGATGTGGTAGAGTATACTGTGAAATTAAATGCAAGTAGAATTTGCCAGTGAGATCTGTGACAGAATCAGAAATTAAACTCATGTCCTGTACTACTGTGACCTTGATGCTCTTGTCACAGCTAAAGATGGAAATAGGGCAACACAAACAAGACTGTGTCAAATGGAGGAGGAGGCTCACTTAAAGCATAGAGTCTCATCCTTTCATATCCATAAGAAGGTATGCATTCCTGATGAACATTACCTCTGTAGGTGTCCATACCTCATGTCCTATAATTAACAACTCCCACACGCTTGTCTACCTGGAATTGTACAGCATACTCATCAAAGTCCACTTGAAAGTCATTTCCTCTGAGAAGCTGTCCCTGATCTTTCCAAAGAATCATGGCTACCTCTGAGATCCCACAACATTCTCTCTTGAGAAATCATTGCTTGCGTGTGGAGTTCACTCGCAAACAATACTTCTGGCAAACAGGGACTATGTCTTACTTACCTCTGTGGGTCCACAGATTCCGATATATAGCAGGGACTCAATAAATGTTGGCTGAATTAATGAGTGGTGATTGGGATATTAATACCATGAACAATGGCTCCCTGTCACCCCTGCACACCCTGACAAGCTCCTCAGCCAGGTTTAGAACATGGAGAATATGGAAGCAGAGATACCATTTTGGTGCCTGCCTCCTCAGCCATGATAGCCTCACCCATCCATCAGTGACTCGTCACCATAACCATTGTTCACCAACACCGTAGAGTGTCTGATCTATTTAATGATCCCTTCCAGGAGACAGTGCGTGTCTGTGAATGCCTTATCCAAGGCAGAAAGAAAACAGAGGGCTTGGTTACCTGCGGGTCACCTCCATCATGTCTACACACTTAGAAATACATACATATAGAGATAACACTCATTTCTGTATTCACATGCAAACACATACATGCTCAGTCCTAGGCAAGATCAAGAGAGAAAAAAAGAAGAGCAAAATGGGAAGAGCAGAATATAAAATGAAAAGCCTAACAAAAGACTGTGCATGTTTTATGTGAGAGATGGATCCCCAGGTGGGAGAGAGAGGAGGTAAATATACGATCAGCAAAGATGCCACCAGATGCTCATTATAAATAGAGGCAGTACAGCATGAGCAGTTTAGCACGGTTTTAATCTGTCACCTTACCGAGTGTGCAGCCTGGAGGCAGGAAGCTGATCACAAAGGCGGTGTGCAGTTCTTAGACAGAATCTTTATCAGCCGGGTGAAGGGATGATGACTATGTTAATGAGACAACAGTAGAAAGATATGACTATCAAGTTCTGTTTCTCAAACTTCAGTGTGCAGAAACGATGGCTTGGGATCTTGTTAAAAAACATAGATAGTTCCAACCCTAAATACATTTGGTAAGTCTGTGGTAGAGGCTGAGAAACAACATTTTTAGCATCCACCCAGCTGAAATCTGAGGCAGGTTTGAAGACCATTCCTAAAAGAAACACTGCTGCAAAGGGAGTGAAAAGAGATACAGAGGCAGGGAAGGACAAGGCAAGAACTAAATTACCTAAAGGCACCCAAATAATACATACTTTGTCATATCGCAATTATTAAAGTAAATACCAATGATTTACTCCACTTAAGCGAAAATATTCTGACATTAGTATTACTTTGTTGGCTTGAGGTAATGAGGCCAGAACCTTATAAGCCTGTTTAGTTTCTCATCTATTTCTACCTCTAAATATCTGTCTATTGTAGTCAGTACATACAGGATCACCACAAGAACCATGATGCCTTTGTTATAGGTTCATGCTATGAGCTGTGTAGCTTATTAGTGAACAGGTTAAGAAAATGAGAAGAAGGTGGTTTCTCCATTTGTTTAAACACTCCTTCCACAGAACTTTCCCTGACCCCCTCAGCTCTTTCTACCGCACAAGCGTCCTGCAGTTCCTTTCCTTGGTGTTTGTAGTACTTGAAATAAATTACTCTCACTCTGCCTTGTTCACCATCAGGCAAGCTCCATAAGCACAGAGTATCATCTGTCTTGTTCAGCTGTGTATGGTCAGCACCAAGAACCATGTCAGGCACATTTTAAGTTCTCAAACATTTTTGCCCAAAGAATGAAAAAGTTTTACCTTCATTGATTAAAATCTACACCAAGGTAATCTGGCTAGAATGAGACTCATGATTTAAGAAGCTTAAAATTTACTATAGTGATGAATGAACTATGTCTTGATTGATGAAAGTCTACTCCAATGATAGGACTCAATGGAGAATAATTAACTGAGAAGATACTGAAGATTAAAATGAAAAGACAGACATAAGACTATTTTCCCCAACAGTGGACTCCATCGCCATCTCTCTTTGGTGGGCCATTTCTTTCCTTCCTCCTTTTCCTGAGTCACAGAGGCAAGCTGGTGAGAGGACGAAGAGGCTACTGGGCTCAGGGGTGCACTAGAGTGTATTGTGGTAGGAGACAGAGGCTGGCCAGCTGCATCAGGTGTACCACCTCTGTGGGCAGGGCCTGAGCTGGAAGCCTGGTCAGAGGAGCTGCAGGCTGAGCTTTGGTCACCTACCTGAAAGAATACCAGGAAACGCTGTGACGACGATCTAGAGCAAATGCTGCCCCTTCATCTACAGCAGCTGAGGTATTTGGAATTGCACCTTTATGCCTTCAAGTTCCATCAGGTCCTTGATCTGTACTAAAGAAAGCTTTGTCTCTTCCATAATGTCTAGTTAACTGCCCAACAGCATAATTATTTCTTCTGGGTGGGAAAATCAGGGTTTTCAGGAACAGGGCCCACGCTTAAGTGTTTTGAAAAACTTCCCTAAGTATCCTGATAAAGTCTCTTGGTAAACAGTTTAGAATTCACATTAGCTTGGCATCGACGAAGAGCCCACGCACTCTTGCTAGCTACATGATTATCCTAAGAAATATTATGTTTCCTGCCTTCTTTATTTCATCTAAGGTATTTAGAATCGAGATTTAAAATTAGTTTTTGTCTTTGTGCCTGAATTACCAGATTTTAACAATTTGTTCTGCAGCTTTCTTTCCATCTGTGAGCCCAGATCAGCACTCTGGAGGAGAACGTACTTCAAAGCTAGCACATCTGGATTCAAATTTGTATTCTCTTATTCAATTGCAGTAGATCCATGAACAAAAAAGTTAGCCTCATTTTCCATATTTATAAAATGGAGATAATGATAACAAACAAAATAGGTATAATGCTGAGATAATTAAGTGAAAGAAACTATTAATAGTACCTTGATCCTGGCATTTAGTAGGCATTCAATAAATATTACTTCCCCTGACCACCACCACACTTTCTGTCAGAAAAGGTCTTAGCTTGCCTGCAAAGCACTCCTGAGTGTCTAAACATGGAGAATTTTGCAGTCCTCCTCCCACAGGGAGAAGCACCACTCCCATCAGTATTTCCCAGTCCGACACAGCATGCCATGTTTTCCTTAATGAGGAAAGGAGTTCTCAGCTAAGTTAAATATTCTTTGTTGTGGCTTGCATACCATCTAATATTTACCTTGTTTTTATATGTTCTACTTATAAGTCCCAAGTTGAAAGACAAAAAGCACTATCTGAAAAAGGCTTGTATGGTAAATACAAAGATAAGTTTCCTACTAACATATCTGTAAAATACTTAAACATAAAAATATAAAGTAATTTTACCACAACCTTCAATTCAAACATATAGGTGCCTGCTCACAACGAAATGTGACTAAGGTAACAGATGTCCCTCAATTGTGGATTTTAATAAAAAAGTTAGAAAACATGAGGGCATGGCAATTAATGAAATGGAAAGAACTACTAGTTATATTATGCTTATCGACTGCTTGGCACTAAGCCACTGACTGGTTGACATTTATTATCTGATTTAATTCTTACAATAAACCTATGAGTTAGAAGTGGTTATCAGTATTTTACAAGTGAAGAAACTTCCAGAAAAAAGAGGCTAAATAACTTAACCCAAGGTCACCTAGCTAGTAGGTAAGAAGCCAGGACGCTGGCCCAGTTCCAGGGGATGCCAAGGCCTGGGCAGGGTATCCACACAGTAGTACCTGCCTTCCAAAGGCATCACTAATATAACCAACACCTGATCATCCAAGACACACAGTCTCACCTGACTCTGGGCTGACTTCCACTGTCCAGGAATGAACTGGCATAGAACTCTGGCTAACAAGGCCAGTCTCCTAGAAATGGCAGTTCCAGATGTCCAGAGTATAGGTCCAGAATCTGAGCTATTTATTTAGAATTTTCCAGGGAGGCATCAGTGACCTACGAACTGTACTCATGGGCATAACCAGGCTTGTGTGGCTTTGGTGGGAGGGGAGCAAACAGAATCTGGCATGTAAGAAGAATCTCTTTCTCCGCTGACAAATGACAAATCCCACTTACTTCAACACACACATACTTCTAAGGAAGTCACTGACTTGCCTTCAACAAGCAGTGCTTAACAACCAAGATGTTACAAACTTGATTTCCACATTCTGAGCTTCAGCTTGGCACTTTCAAAATTCCCCATCAGATCTATTTTCAAGGTTCGCATGGCAACATTGCTTGTAAACAACTCAGTGCTTACTAACAAAAATGTAAATGTAAATCAGGCCACAACCTAACAAAAGACAAGAAGCAAATTTTGAGAATGAAGAGAAAGATGCGCTTCCCATCTGACCTGTTTGCAATTCTGATCTTCACACATCAAGTGAATGCCTTAGAAAAGCAACACCTTTTGAACAAGAATGTGCATAACAAATGCTTTCAACAGGGCAAGCCAAATGGAATAAAATGATCTCTTTTTCTTTCTGGTTGAGAGTAGTATGACTGCTGCACTTGTTAAAAGCACAGTCATTATTGCCATAAGTAAAATAAAATAACATTTATTGTAACATTTCTGTAACTCCTTACATTTGTTCTGATTTGAGATTTTAAGCATGATTGTGAGAGAATTGAGTTCCAGTTATTTTCATGGCCAGCAGCAAAGAAATTAGTGAAAACTGCATTAGAGAATCTGTCTCGGTAATGGTTTAACATGCGGTTTTTCCCCTCCAATGCAGTACAGCTTAGGGAGGTTTTCACTGGGAAGAGTGGACAGCAGCTTTGATTCGGACCCCTGATGTTCAAAGTAATTTAGTAGCAGGTACTTTTCCGAAATTTCCTACTAATCGAATTACCTATGCAGGCTCTAATAACTAGTTACATGAGTTTCATGAGTTTTTGGTTTGTTTGTTTCTTCCTGGTACCTGGGCAACCGCTAGAGGCAAGAAATTTATATCTCTTGTGAGCATTTAAATTTCATTTTTTAACTCCAGAAGTTGCCCTGAAAATAACAATCACAAAGACAAATGAAATATCAAGATATAAATCAGTCTCTTCACTAATGACTTAGGAACTGGAGGTAAAGAGGATATGCAAGGAGGAGAACCTAGTAGGGTAAATGGAGAGACATTTAGACCCAACCACCGTGGAAGATAGCAGGGACAATAAGGAATGAATTGGTGGCCAAGGGAACAACATAAAGGAGATTTAAATGGGAGACAGGGTTTAAGGTTGTTTTTACTTTTGGAGATGAGGTCTTGGAAGGTAATGCATTTTAAAGGGCATTTCTGTCACAGTTCATTACAATATGTGAAACAAAATAATGACAGAGCTTGGATCTAAAATGCTTCACCCTGCCAGGTGTAGTGGCTCACGCCTGTAATCCCAGCACCTTGGGAGGCTGTGGCAGGCAGATCATCTGAGGTCAGGAGTTTGAGACCTGCCTGGCCCACATGGCCAAACCCCTTCTCTACTAAAAATACAAAATTAGCCAGGCCTAGTGTTAGGCGCCTGTAGTCCAGTTTACTCAGGAGGCTGAGGCAGGAGAATCACTTGAACCCGGGAGGTAGAGGTTGCAGTGGGCCGAGATCGCACCACTGCACTCCAGCCTGGGCTACAAGAACGAGACTCTGGCTAACACAATAAAAATTATTAGGTCTAAATTTTAGGTTCCTTCTAACTACACTCTGTAAAAAAAAAAAAAAAAAAAAAAAAAGCTTCACCCTGTGCTCTTACTTTGAAAGGATCACGTAATAGTTAAGGACAATGGATAATTAAATATTGCCTACTCTGCCTACTCTATACAAAAACAACTGATTGAATAAATTGGGGCAACTACCACAAGATACTTTCATCAAAGGATTGTCTGCAATAGCAAATACAAGAACTAAAATCAAATGCCTATATATATATATGGTTTTAAATAAATAAATGAACCTCATTACAATGGGATAATAACAGCCTTTCAAAAATGAGGTTAAACTACATTTACTGGCACAGCAGGATGTTCACAATATAGTCCTAAGTGAAATAAGCAGAATACAGAACAGTGTATCTTACATTCATTATATCTATATATACCTAGATATATAAAAACACATACACATGTATAATAGCCTACACTACTATATATATACACACATATGTGCACATATTCATATGCATATAAAGTATGATATGTAGATAGTATAAATAGCATATATCTAAATACAATAGTTTAAATACATATACATATATGTATATAAACATATATATGTATATCTTTTTCTCATACACCAGTTGGCTTCCCTGTATTTGCTTAAAAGAATCAATAACCATTGTTAAATGAACTGCTGCTCCTACGTATCTTAGAACTTGCCAATAACATTTTCCATATGGAGCGCAGTTAATAATGAAGTGTTGAAGTCTGCAGTTTTTAAGATCTGATTCTAAGTCTTTTTAATTTGGTGTTTATATTTGAAACCGATATGCTTTTCTGACATGGCATCTTAAAAGATATACACCTCCAAATTAGGTAAATACAGGTCAAGCCATTTTTGCTGGAAGAATGAAAAATGAAGACACTGAACTAAATTTTTTATATATTTATAAGTTCATAGTTATAAAACAGTAATACATAAATAAATAGGTACAACAAAATATTAATATAGTTATATCCGGATTGTGAAAATTTGTGTGAACATGTGTTATATATCTATGTATTGATTGCATTTGTTTGGTCTTTAGATTTGTTTCTTTTGGTCTCCTAGCCTATGCACTTAACAAAAAGAAGAAAACCAAACTACAATAAACCAAGCAAAACACCTATAACATTAGATGTAAGTTTTCTTTTTAGGTGCCATGGTATCAAAAATATCTGGAGAACTCCAGTTTTATCATCAGATTTTTTTTTCTTTTTTTTTTTGCCACTTGTATGTGTCAACTGTGTCCCAAACAAATTTATTGTCTTTCTTTTCTTTCCTCATGCCTATTCCTTTTGACAATGACATTAGTTAACTCAGAAAGCAGTTTGACTCTTCAGATAATAAAATGGAGAGGTGATGATTTTAGGAGATATAAAATACAAACAGGTTAATTATTTTCATTTCTTCTTTTTCTTTTTGTATTAATTTCTAAGACTCCAGTCAGCCTTTAAAGCATAAATATGTGCCACATTTCCTTATCATAGTGACAAGAGACAGACAAATTCCTAGGTAGACAAGGACAGATCCCTGGTGAAAACCCGCCTTCAAGCCAAGGATAGTTTAAAGCCTGAAAATCGAGCTGCCAGTTTCAGATAGAATCCATGACCAGAGTGAGAACTTCCATTCCCATCTTATCCTCTCCCTCTCTCTCTCTCTCTCTCTCTCTCTCTTTCGACTGGTTCCTTCCGAATGATGCCTTTTAACCAGTCGAATCGTGCTTTTTTCCAAGCCCATCCGTGAACCAATCAGCATACACTCCCCCATTCGAAGCCCCTAGAAAACCCAGGACTCAGCCTTACAGATGGCTACCTATGTTTGAGTCTTTTCTTGATGGCGAGAGTTTTCTTTCCGTCATGCAATAAAATTCTACTCTGCCTTACTCACTCTCCAGTGTTCCCGTACCCTATTCCTCTTGATAGCAGTGATAAGAACCTGGAACATGCTAAAATGCAGGAGCGAAAGAGCTGTAGCCCTCCTGCTCGCTGAGCTGCGGGTGGTGAGAGTCAAAGGGCTGTAACACACCTTCCTACTAGCTGAACAACAGGAGAGAAGCAGCCGTGGGCACCACTCCCTCCTACTCCCCAAACTACCGGAGTGAAAAAGCCACAGCACTTACACAGACAATATGGAGAGATGAGAGATATATATTTATCAGCTATAATAGTCTCGTAAATGATATGAGTTGATTAATTTGACCTTCTATTATCATGGATTTGTTAATGTGAATTTATAAACAGATAGGTAGATGGACAGGTAGGTGGGTAGGTAGATACACAGATGGACAAAGACTAAGACAGACTAAGATGAGCAGGTATAAAAAATTTATGGCCGGGCGCGGTGGCTCAAGCCTGTAATCCCAGCACTTTGGGAGGCCGAGACGGGCAGATCACGAGGTCAGGAGATAGAGACCATCCTGG